>NC_133775.1:49491019-49618859 GCF_003597395.2 Chelonoidis abingdonii | reverse complement strand
GGGGGAGGGGGAGGGCTGGGGGTGCAGGCTCTGGGGTGAGACCAGCATTTGGGGTACAGGAGGGGGTGCAGATTCTGAGTGGTGCTTACCTCAAGTGGCTCCCAGGAAGCTGTTGGCATTGCCTTCTGGCTCCTAAGCAGAGGCATGACCATGTGGCTCTGCGCACTGCCCATGCCTGCAGGTACTGCTCTCTCAGCTGCCAATGGAAGCTGCTGAGCTGGCACTGGGGGTGGGGACAGTGCGAGGAGGACCCATGGACGTCCCTTTGCCTATGAGTCAGAGGGAGATTCTGGCAGCTTCCCAAGAGTCACACGGAGCCAGGTAGGGAACCTACCTGCGCTGTTGACCCAACTTTTAACAGCTCGGTCGGTAGTGCTGACCAGAGCCACTGGGGTCCCTTTTTGACCAGGCGTTCTGGTCGAAAACCGGACACCTGGCAACCCTATATGTATGTACCTAAAGATGCATATAGGGGCCTAGTGTACATTACCAAAGCGCCTAAGCAAGTTAGGAAAGTAACTCCCATTGAAATTCTGATTCTCTCCTATTTGCACCTGTGAGTCTGTTTATTACTTCTTGTTGTACCAGTAGCATTTGGTTTCATGGTGATTGTAAATAATGAACTGATGACATGGTCCCTTCTTCCTCTACTATGTTACTTATTGGCTTATCTAATCCATTCTTCTCACCTTGCCAAAGCTGGGTGGCCAAAGTTCCTGACATTATTTCAACTACTGAAGTTAGATAAGAGCAATGGGCCTCCTTCATTCTTGATCACCACAAATATGAGTTTTCCCCACTTGCATCTCTGTACTGTGTGTTCCTTATAGTATTCCTGGATAGTAGCAGCATTCAGGTACTTGTTTCATGTCCCTTTTTACTTACAGGAATGATTTCTTTTCAGTGCCTAGAGTCAGGGTATACTTTTTGGTCCATTTGTTAATACTAACTAAAGCTTCATATTATCATGAAACGTGGTTTCCTTCTCTTGGAATGGGAAGATCCCAAAGGACCAGGAGTAGGGATGTTGCTTAATCACTGCAAATGAAGGAGAGAATATTGAAAGAATATGTGCTCCTTGGGCAGAAGCCGCAATGGGGCAGGCTCCATGGAAGCATTTGTTTCTTGAGGAGTATGTCCCAAATCATCTTCTATTTCATACAGCATTAATAGGATGGTGAATAGGGTAGAGAAAATGTTTAGTCCATGAAGACTGGCTGTTTGTTTAAAAGGTCTAAAGTGCTCTAGGTACCCAGTTAAAATCCTTTAGATACAGATATGTGGTGCTATGTAGGGTGGAGGTTGTGCCATTCATCCAAGACAATCAGGAAACATCCAGCTTCCTGGATGAAAAACCCTTGTGGGTAGAAAGTGAAAAGGAGGTCAAAGGTCAAACATCAGATTCATTTCTAGATGTCTAAACCTTTGCTTTGGGGATAGCATCCATTGTACTGATGAGCTGGGGGAATCACAGGAACCCCTTTTTTTTAGAGGAGCTGGCTTCTAGACCTTCTAGAGGAAAATCTTACTGTTTTTTTTTCTTAAGTATAAAAGTACATTGTTAGCCCTTTTCCTTATGAAGATAGCCTTAAAATGCAAACAAATATAAACCAATCAGTTTGGCTGAAAAGAAGAAGCAATAGTGTTGTGTTTCTGCAATAGGAGGCTGGTTTGAGTGCATGAGAGAGTAAATTTATATGTAAAATGAATCAGTTAATAGAGCTGATTTAAAAACTATGAAAAATGAAAAAAGTCACTTTTTAAAAGTAATTTGAAGTAAGATTTTATCAAAAAAGTCAGATAATATTATAAAGATTTATCAGTTAAGTTTGAGATTAATCTCAAGGCATCGTTAGGCTTTGCCACAAGAATGAAAAATGTATGAACTGTCCTATTGGCTAGGTCTGGTGGTCCATCTGATCTGGCATCCTGTCCTGGGAAGTAACAAATGCTTTAGTAGAAGTTTCAAGAAACCCCAATGGACAAATCTGACACTGAGAAAAGGATTTTTTTTCCTAACTCCAAGGAATTAATTAGTGGTTGAAGTGTTTATACCTCTTATACAAGTTTATCCTACCCGAAGTAACTGTGAATGTTCTCATTGTCCATGTAAATCTTTATTTGTTTTGTGACTCCTGCTAGTCTCTTGGCCTCAACATTATCTTATGGCAGTCAGTTCCATGGGTTATGTAGGCATTGTATTAAATATAAAGATTCCTTTATCGCTTCTGTTTTTTTTGCGAAAGTTGGAGCACCCAATTTACGTTATCTATATCATTCAATGTGCTTGTATCTTGTTTCCTCTAATTTGTTTTCTTTTTAAATTAGTCTTAATTTTTTCAGCCTTAGTCTTTCCGTGTTTCCAATCATTTTCATTGACCCTCTCTGAACCCCTTCTATTTCTGCTATATATTTTTTGTATAGGAGGAAGGTTCAATTGAGCCATTACTTCAGCACGGATAGTAATATCCTCAGGGGCAACTCACTAGTGGATTAAGGCCCTGACAGAGTATCATAGAATCATAGAAGAGTAGGGTTGGAAGAGACCTCAGGAGCTCATCTAGTCCAACCCCATCTCAAACAGGACCATCTCCCTAGGTAACCCATTCCAGTGCTTCACCACCCTCCTTGTTAAACAGTGTTTCTTACTATCCAACCTAGATCTCCTGCACTGCAACTTGAGACCATTGCTTCTTGTTCTGTCATCTGCCACCACTGAGAACAGCCTAGCTCCATCCTCTTTGGAACCCCACTTCAGGTAGTTGAAGGCTGCTACGCCCATAGTGTAGCAAAGAATAGTATATGTCTGAAGCTTTTGCCACTCAGATCTTGTAGATGTCTGTAACAGTGCAGGTTACTAACATAGATGAGTCTGGATAAAGTTTAGTAAGGGCTTCCTGATTGGTTAAGCTACTTTGAAAATCCTACTCTACTAAGGGAGGCATCCAGCTGCCACTGAATTTCAATGGCTCTTTGGATGCCTAACTCGCTGAGAAAATCCCAATCTAAACTAATTAGTCAATAGAAGCGGCAACCAATATGATTCCAAACCCTGTCTGTCTATATTTAAAGACTGGACTCACAAGTTACTATATACCACATAGAAGGGAGACTGTGAGGGAACCAGATCTTATTTCCTTCCTTATATAAATCAAATTGTTGTAAATGTCCTTCAGAAAACCCCACGACTGAATTATGTTCAGTGTCTCTAATGATATATATGAGCAGAGAACTGCCATGGAGGTCTGTTTTATGGGTCAGCAATTGGTGATTTTCTGAAAAAAAGATATCAGTGTCACAGTGAAGTATTTCCCATAAATCATAACTCTGTGCCTTACACTGCACTGTTCAATATTTGTCAGAGAGAGAGAGAAATCCTCAAGGACTGGAATTCAGAAGCAAAAAATGTAGCAGAATACTATCAAATAACAATTGTGTGTCAAAACAATTTTTTCTACATCTCCACTTTGGTGTAGGGTAGTGCCTCCTTTGTTTAATAAGTTAATGCACAGATAAAATATTTTGGTAGCTGCTTACGTCCTTTTTAGGGTTTCAAATTATTGATTTTTCCACCTTTTATGTAGTGGTTTACATTTTTAGCATTTTTTCCTCCACAGCTGTATGCTTTAGAGGGTTTTGCTTCATTAGCAAAATTCAGGGTTTTCTATAGAGAGAGTATTCACCTAAGAGTTATCAGAATATGTTATGAGGTACCACAGCAGGTAAACAAAAGTAATCTTTTTTTCTTTATCACAATACCTAATAGTTTGGAATTAATGTGACAATTGGCTAATTAGCATAATTGCTTAGATGCTGATCCTGCAGAAACTTATGCATACGTTTATTCTTAACTTTACACGTGAGAGTAATCCTATTGATTTCACATGTGTAAAATTAAGCACATCTGGAACTATTTGCAGGAGTGTGGGTATTAATAAATCTCAGATTATATACTGTATTGGTACTTTTTACATCTCAAAATCATCATCCCATGCTAAAGTCTCATCAAAAATAAAGCATCAACTCTCAGTAATTAGGGAGTCGTTAGGGCTGGGAAAAAAGCCCTTCTGAATTACAGAACTGCTTTCATCATCCCTTACCTAGAACCTGGAAGAACACTGCAGTTTGAACGTTCCTTGAGCAAAGGGAAGTTTCATCTTTTAAAACATAAAAAGCATGTCAACTTCCTTGTACTTTCCTCAGTAGGCATTTTATTATCTTCTAAAATCTGCATCCAACTTCTGCTCAAAGGCCACAAGCCAATGTATGCAGTTACTTTTTCAGAAGACAAATTGTGGGCAATAAAAAAAAATGACTAAAGAGAAAAATGTGATTACTGAAGCAGAACTTTGGGTAAGGACGGGTGGGGGACAAAGACTTCATCGTTTCTTAGCTTCTTCAAAACATCCATGCTATTGTATGTATTTTGGAGGAAGAAGTGAGTGTGTCTCTGTGTGTGTGAATCTCATTTGCTTGTTTTAATCAAAACAGGTGCACCTGGCTCAACATGGAGCACTGAAGCACAAAGCATGTCCCTGTAAATACCATCATGGACTCTGCAAATGCCAAATGACTTTTACAAGATATACCTGTTGGGAACTTTATGCTCTATAGCAGTGTTTCCCAAACTTGAGACACCACTTGTGTAGGGAAAGCCCCTGTCGGGCCGGGCTGGTTTGTTTACCTGCTGCGTCCGCAAGTCCAGCCGATCGTGGCTCCCACTGGCCACGGTTTGCTGCTCCAGGCCAAAGGGAGCTGCTGGAAGCGGCGCAGGCCGAGGGATGTGCTGGCCACCACTTCCAGCAGCTCCCATTGGCCTGAAGCAGCGAACCGTGGCCAGTGGAAGCTGCAATTGGCTGGACCTGTATCTTGCGGCTCTTGAACTTCTGAAGATTATTGTATGTAGCTCGGAGTGTCAGTAAGTTTGGCCACCCCATATCAGTCTAGCTCATCTTTCAATGAATGCCATTTCTGCTTCCCTACAGTATTACTATAGCCTTTTCTTCCTCAATATCTCATCATAAACATGAAAAATAATTTCTCATAAAATGAGAAACTGTCCACCAAATATTGTTATCAAAAGGAAAAGCCCAAATCAATGCACTGACTTGGAACCCTTTTCCCTTTAAAAAAATACAGATACACACTTTAATTTTGACACTTAAAATATTTAAAGAGGATCAGAAACACAACTAGAATAAACCCAAGTCTGATGGGAAAAAAACAGTGATAAAGTGAAGCAATAATTACATGCATATTTATAATATTGTACAATAAAAATAATTTGTACTGATACTTTGCCAAAGAACTACTTATTCTACCAGTCTCACTTGTCAAATTTAGCAGTAAAGCCTTATGCTAAATAAAAACTAATCGATAGAAAGGCATGCATAAATAACACTGGGCAAGTAATGGCACACTGAAAGAAGGCAGGGAAAAAAGCAGGGGTGTACTGATTATTTAAGTCTGTGCCTAAAGAAAATGGAGTTCACTGATAAGCTGGTAAAATGCTGATCTATGATAGTCTTTTGGGGTAAAATTTCTCCTGGTGTGGAGCTCTAATAGAGATTCCCTCTCATCACTTAAACTGCACAGTGCAGAGACAGCGACAGTTTCAGCAGCCATGCAGGACCAACTCTAGTTCACTTGCTGATGCTCCGTAGGGAGGGCCCAATGCCAGCTCTAACAGGCTAGTGCAAAAGGAGCAATGGCATTGGGGTCAGACCGTACCGACTAGCAACAGGATCCACACCAATACACACCCAGTGGCCCAGAAGGGTATTGGATATTATTTAGCCCATAAAGCAAATAACTATCAAACGGGGGCTTGTGCTGTCGCCTACGTTTGAGTTTGGATATGCAAATTCCATCCCACACAGCCATGCTTAGTTGTAGGCACAAAGTTTGCTATTAATTACTCAGAGTTTCTGTGAGGAGGGCTGAATTTACCCTGAACTGAAAAAAATATAAAACTGACTCAGTGAACAGTAATATGGAAGAAAGCTTTAACGTTTAGGAAGCAGGGCTGGCTCTGGCTTTTTTGCCGCTCCAAGCCAAAAAAAAAAACCTGCAGGGCAGCCGGAGCCAGGGTGCAAACTTTTGGCTAGCGGGACTCCCTGAGCTGCAGACGTGCCCCGGACAGTGGAGTGCAGCTCACATAATCATTCTTTTCATTAGATCAGGGGTCTCCAACGCAGTGCCCGCAGGCGCCATGGCACCCGCCAGGTTGTCTATGTGCACCTGCATATTGGCCAGCAAACGAGCATCCACTGAAATGCCACCAAAATTCAGCAGCATTTTGGTTGCAATGCCTCTGGATGACGCTGCTTGTTGGCAGCATTTTGGTGGATCCTCATCCACCGCCACTGTCCTCCGGGGCTTGTCGTCTGGCACCCTCCAGATGAAAAAGGTTGGGGGCCACTGCATTAGATGTTTTAATGTGATTATATTGCATGAACAAATATCTTCAGTGATTTGCTTCAGGCCAATTTATCCAATCAAGAAGTTTAGGGAGAGTCATTATTGCAGGATAGAAAAGGTATACATTGCCCAGCATGGGAAATTTGGACAGCATTTCTTGTTCAGATTGTTTTTATAACAATTAAATGAAGTAAGCTGAATGCTGTCCTGATATCAAAATGAAATCAATTTCATCTTGTTTAATTGACTCCTTAATTCTTAAGTGGGACATGCAGATTGAGAGCAAATTGACATTGTGTCATTTCTGTTTTACATAGCTAAACTCAAATAAGTTTGTCTTCCAGGTTTCATCCTGAAAGGCATATTGGTTAATTTACATACAGAAGAATTAAGTGATCTATGTTTGGTTGCGAAAATTATCATCCAGGTCATGAAAATGCTGTAGATACTAAAAGAACATTCTTCCTTTATGTGTACTGACTAGAGTACTCCATTTATGTGCCATTCTTTCTGGAGTAATTTATATGTACACTGGGCCACATTTACAAAAGGACCTTAATACAGCCTTTGAGCATGTGTGTCCATGCATACAATTTTGCATGCAGAGTCACTTGCACACACAGTTGATAGAATATCCGTGTTCAAACAAAGGGCCCAAGTCTCCATACGCTACTGATTCTAGTACTTACTAAAGTGCCCACTGAAATTCAAAGGTTCAGGTAAGACCAACAGATTTGTCCACACTTCTCCATATATATATTTTTCTGGAATTTGGGATGGAAGTTCACAAGATCAGGCTCCTTTCCTGCCACTTGATTTTTCTCTACTTTCTAGTTTCACCTGCATTAAAGAGAACACGAGAACAGCTTCCTAGTATCACAATGATTCTACTTTTTCATCATGAAAGCTTTTTAAGTTTAGGTTTGAGTCAAGGTTTGAATAGAGGTTCAACTTGGTTCTTATGTTACTTTATCTGCTTTGCAAGTGTTCAAAAATTGTAGCCTGATTTTATTAAAATCTGAGCAGGGCCAGCTCTAGGTTTTTTGCCACCCCAAGCAAAAAAAATTTTGGCTGCCCCCCCCGTCCCAGCCCTGGGCTCCCCCCCTGCATCCCCTGCTGCCCCAGTCCTGGGTTCTCCCCACCCACACCCCCTGGCACCCAAGCGCTGGGCTTCCCCCTTTCCACCCCCCCAGTGCCCTCCCTCTGCCCCCCAGCCCTGGGCTTCCCCCTTCCTCCCCACCTGCACCCTCCTTCTGCCGCAGCCCTGGGTCACTGGTAACTCGCTCCCAGGGCGGGTCATTCAGCAGGAATTTTGGATGTGCACATAACACAGAGAGGATTGGTTCCCATATAGTTACAGAGCTGCAATAAAGTGGAACAATTTTCAACTTGTGTGATTGGAGGATATCTGGATGCATATTATAAGACTGTCATCCCTAAATGAGGAAAAGTTGAGGTGCCTTTATTATTCTTTTGTTCCACTCTTTCTTTCGATGGGGAATTTGCCAATGCAATATCACTGTCTTCCTTTTAAACAAACAAACAAACTAACAAAAAGGCAATGGTTGTTGAAAATAGCAATTCCAGTTCTAATAATCACTGGGATGCATGTCTTGCTCAATTTTATCCTACTTTTTCTACAGCAAGTTACAGTGGATCTGTATATTTGATTTAGGAGAAATGAAGTAACAGCTGCCAAAACTGAGCTTGAGCACTCCTGAATTTTGAGGTGTTCAAATCTGGAAGGCAGGTGCTGGGTGTGGGGGTGGGGGGCTGTGGGCTCTGCAGGGGAGCACGGCAGCATGTCTGCAGCAGTGTGTCTGACACTGTGCAGAGCCAGACATGTTGGTCTGAGTGGCACGGTAAGGGGGCTGGGGGTTGGAGAAGGAGTAGGAGGTTCTGGGGGCGGGGGAGCAGTCAAGGGACAGAGAGCAGGGGGTGTTGAATGGGGCAGAGGTTCGGGGGGGGTAGTCAGGGGACAGGCAGCGGTTGGATAGGCATGGGAGTCCCAGGGGTTTGTCAGGGGACAGGTAGGGGGTGGGGTTCTAGGGGGGAAGTTGGGGGGAGGGCCTCAGGAGGGGGCAGTTGGGGACAAGGAGAAGGGAGCCTTAGGTAGGGGGTGGGGTCCCAAGGGCAGTTAGGGGCAGGTGTCCTGGGAGGGGCTGATCAGGGGACAGGGAGCAGAGGGGGTTGCATGAGTTGGGGTTTCTGTGTGGGGATAGTCTGAGGGAGTGGATGGTGGCAGGGTGGGACTTCCATCCCCATGCAGTGTCCTGTTTTCTAAATGTTAAAATAGGGTATCCCTACTATTCATAGCACTCACAGCAAGCTGCCGCATGAGGTCCCCCTCCTTCCTTTCCAGTTGGTAGTGGCCAAAGGAATGCTGGGAAATGTAGTTCTTTCCCTGCTCCAGGGCTGTTTCTATAGGCAGTGAGCTAACCAAGGAACTACAGCTCCCAGAGCCCCCTATTGGTTCTCAGCTCCCATGCTGGATCCCTTCCACCCCTGCAAATGGGCTGCCCCAAGCAGGTGCTTGCTTTGCTGGTGCCTAGAGCCACTCCTGAATCTGAGATACTGACAGAGAAAGCTTCTTGGATGCTAAGAGTCGAGATGCAACCCATGCTGGAGAGAAACTGTGTGCTGTCTGTGATTATCAGTGATTCTAAAGGAGCTCCCATATGTCAATCAAAGAGAGAGTCCATGGGTGACCCTATTAGTTTGTTTTCTATGAGAAGAAGCTATAAGGACAGATTCAGGGAAAGGTCCTGCATCTCTGGTTCATTCGGATTCTAACAGAGCAGAATGACTGAAGGAGCAGATAGTTAGTCAGGGTAGCCCTGAGAGATTTTTGGGAAACTGGCAGCTTATTACATCTATGCTACCATTTGGACTTAGAGACTTTTACTCGTGTGTGTGTGTGTGTGTACACAAATATATATATTTAAACCAGCTTTAGCCTCTAATAACTATTTTTTTCTTATCTAATAAAACTTTACTTAGCTAACTACAGGGTTGACTACCAGCCTTGTCTTTGGTGTGAGATCTATGATGCAATTAGACCTGGGTGAGTGACAGGCCAGCACATCCCTGTGGCCCACATCACTTCCCACAGTTCCCATTGGCCGGGAATGGTGAACTACGGCCACTGGGAGCTACGGGAAGCCAGACCTGTGGATGGTCAGTGTAAACAAACTGTCTCCCGGACCACCAGCTGATTACCCTGATGGGTCACAGGTTGCCCACCACTGATCTAAGGGGACTATCTGTGATTACGATTGTAGTACTTTGAGAGTCCACATCTGCGAGCTCTAATGACAGAACATACCACTAGTTTGCAGTGTCTGCCCTGCTTTTGACAGTCTGCCGTAGGGTAAACACTCATAAGTATGAGCCACTCGAGACAGAATGACATTCATTATCCCGGAGAGCCAGATAAGGTGAAAAATCCTTGCGTAGTAGTTGCCCTTGAAGGGTCGTTATTTCCTTTACCCCCACAAAGTTATCTAAAATGAAAACATTTTTCCCCATATTTAAATAAAAAATAATGTCATGGCAGTTGAAATTATATATCATCATCAAGTGCCTGCTCTAAAGCCCATGGGCATCTTTCCTTTTCTTTCAAAGCCTTTTGGAGCAGGTTAAAAAAAATTCAGTAGTTGCCTGATAAAGTAATTAAAACACAATCTTACTTGAGATATAAAACTCCATAAGAGAAACAGCTCTTTATTTTTCTCTCCTTTATCTCTTAATTTGATATGGATTCCCTGCTTAGCAGTTATATTTCTTACTTTCATGTGTATATCTATTAAATTAATAATCTCCATGTCAGAACATATACAATTCTAAAAGTGAGCTAAATGGTAGTTAATCTGTATGAAAGATGCCAAAAATTGTGGAAGAGGAAGTAAGAAATTAAATAAGGGCATTTGTTTTCTTTTGGAGATTCTCTCCCTGAAATTGAAGCAATCTGGCCAATGAAGCCAATCCCTGAATAGAAAATAGTTTGAGTAGGATTGATTTTTAATTAAGGACCACCAGTGATCGTAGTATAAAATAACCTGTGTTGTCAGCCAACATAAGTGAGTGGCTCCTATTAGTAATAGGCAAACCTTTGACCAGAACTGAAGACCAACGAAATGCTTGATAAAGAAAAGAAGTTAACTGCATTTTGAACCTCAAAAGATGAGACAGTAGCAGGAGCAGGGCTGGCGCTACCATTTAGGCAGCCTAGGCAATCGCCTAGGGCGCCAGGATTATTCGGAGGGTGGCATTTTGCCGGGGGGGTGGCAGGCGGCTCTGGTTGACCTCCCGCAGGCATGCCTGCAGAGGGTCCGATTGTCCACGGCTCCAGTGGAGCTGCCGCAGTCATGCCTGAGGACGGTCGGCTGCTCCCGCGGTTCCGGTGGATCGCCCGCAGGCATGCCTGCAGCAGGTCCACTGGAGCCACAGACCAACGAACCCTCTGCAGGAATGACTGCGGCAGCTCCACCGGAGCTGCGGGATCAGCGCAGGGGGCGGTGAAATGGCCGTGCGCCTAGGGCGCGAGAAACCCTAGCACCGGTCCTGAGCAGGAGGCATTGTCTTTTGTATTACTACCATTGTAGCTTTCCTCTATGTAATGGGACAATATGCAGGTCTGTGGGAGAGTTGTTGTGACAGAGGTTAGGGGAAAACTGCAGAGGACCAGGAGTGTACTGGCTTCTAGTTGATGTCAGCAGATCTGCCAGTTTTAAACTTCCTGCCTCTGTGTGGGTGGGTTGGGAACAGGGATTTGTTGATTTGTTTTGGGTGAGGTGCAAGGCAAAACCTGTCCACCCACTTAAACAGTTATTGGGACCTCCACAATGGGAATTTCTTGGAGATTTCCTGCCCCTCTGATCCCCTTCCATAGGTTCATCTATAGAAAGAGTTAATCTAAGCAGGCCAGGGTGGAAGAATGGTACCTAACTAATTTATCCATGACAATGCTAAGAGGTGACTTGATCAGTCTATAAGTACCTACATAGGGAGATTTCTGAATGTAGGGAGCTCCTTTATTTATCAAAAAACTGCATAAAAAGATCCAATTGCTGAAACTATGCAAATTCAGTTTACACTTCATATTAAGGTTCCATGATTTAAAATTGTTAGTGAACGCTTTATAGTTACAAACTTGTTACTGCTAACATGATTTATGAGACATTCACAAGCAACCCAGTGACCTGCTGGACTTTACAGCAATTGTTTTAGTCTTTTCATAAAAACTTTATTAATCATTTATATGCTTTATGTGATAAACTTTATTATATCATTTAGTGAGGGTAATTAACTGTTGGAGCTTACTTTTGGACCCTGGTGTAATCTCTTTCACTTGGGTTACTTTAAGTCAAGATATAATGTGTCTCTAAAAGATGTGTTCTAGCTCAACCAGTGCAGGACATTGGAGTTAATGCAGGGATTGCTTGATGAAATTATATGGCCTATGCCAGTGTTTCCCAAACTTGGGATGCCACTTGTGTTTGGAAAGCCCCTGGCAGGCTGGGCTGGTTTGTTTACCTTCCCCGTCTGCAGATCCCAGCGGCCACGGTTCACTGCTCCAGGCCAATGGGAGCTGCTGGAAGCGGTGGCCAGTACACCCCTCGGCTCATGCCACTTCCAGCAGCTCCGATTGCCTTGGAGCAGTGAACCGTGGCCACTGGGAGCTGAGATCAGCCGGACCTGCAGACGCGACAGGTAGACAAAGAGGCCCAGCCCATCAGAGGCTTTCCCTACACAAGCGGCGTCCCAAGTTTGGGAAACACTGGTCTATGCAATTCAGGAGGTCAGACTAGTTGATCATAATGGTTCCTATGGGCCTTGCAATATATGGATGTACATGCAGTTCTCTCTCTAGTTACAGTACAGCAATTTCCTCCACTGAATATTTGACTTGCATAATTACTGCATCCGCATGGTTATTTCTTAATAATTATACAGTACACCAGAGTTCCTATACGCTGATTGGCAGCTGTTATTAAAATACAATGGTTTGCATAACCACTGATCTCAATAACTTTACTGGGAATATTCCAACCTTTCTTCTGGGGGTCTACTTGGCCACTGTAATCTCTCCACTCTGACAGTCTTCTGTACTCAGAAGATTCATCCTGGATCAGAGATAAATAGCAAACAATTTGGCTACTTAAATTCTTCCTTGGATGTGACCCCACTAAACTGCAGTTCACTGACCCATTAGCTGACCTATAATGACACTCATCTAACCAGTACAAGGTTAGGCACCATGCCATAAGTCTCATGCACATCCCACAGAAGATTATGAACTGGTGCACCACTGTTGTGCTGGTCCTCTGCATGGGGAGAATCCCATTCATAAGTCATGGGATTTATGGAGTGGCACCCAAGCCTTGTACTGATACTCTGCACAAAGATGAATTTCATTCAGTTTGCTTTGAGTAAGGCCCTCCAAGATACATTCCTCACACCACTTCTGGTCAAGCAGTAAACTCTAAATACAGTAAACTGTTGTTTTCAGAAACCTACGCAGATAATTTAAAGTAAAGAGAATAAGCCTTTATTTCCCAGTTAGTATGCACAGCTAGATATGCTTTGTGTTCCGAAAATATATAGCTGTCAGTATAAAACACCTTAATTCATCTATTACTGTCATTTTCATCAATTTGTCCCTACAAAATTACTTTGCACATTTTTATTATTTGGTAAGAGATTGCCAAGGAAATTTTATACTTAAATTACTGTATTTTTCTTCATTCCAAATAGCATACAACACAACTTAAGAAAAACATGTTTTATTTATTATATAAAAATAAAAAAACTGTATTCAATTCACATACATTATCTCTAATGACCATTTCTTCAGTTCTGTCATCTCAATATAAAGAGAGCTTTCCTTCAGTGTTGTATGTAATCACTTTAAGAAAAAAATATGGTCAATTAACTTTATAGGACAAACTCTTAATTAAAATCAGTGAACAATGGCTACGTCACTAATGATGGTGAGGGAAAGAATACATAAGATACCAGCTCTGGTAAATAAATAGGAAAGGCAAATGCACCACAGTAAAGGACTGTTCACTTGTAATGTTGAAATCTGAGGTTTATTTAAATCTTTCATATTGTTACAGTTATGTCATGTGCAATTTATAGTGTATTTGTGGTGGGAAAAAATAATATACTTTTCTAGCACCACTTCTGACCACTGTAATGATCAGATAATGGCTCTTCAACAGCTTAAAACATGAAAACAAATATGGAAACTCCCATTGCCAAGACACTGATGCTTCATGAAGCAGTGGTATGTAAAGGATTAATTCTACAGTCCAAGCATATACAACATGCTATGTTTGTGGCATCTTGACTAGATGCTGTTGAAAGACTGGAAGAGGTAACTGTAGACATATAAAAACTAGTATATTTTTGTCTATGCATAGTCCCAGCTCTCCCCAGATGTTGGTAGTCAATGGGGAAGAAATTACAGAATATCAAGAAAGCACTGATGAGAAAAATTTTTTGACACACTATGGGGAATTTAGATTTTGAGTGGGAGAAAAATCATCATGATGATCTGGGCCAATTAGATATTGAATTGAAGCTTGTAGAATATGACACAACTTTGTCTTCTGCTCTTGTTTTGATATTGTCCAGACCAAAGGCCCCACTTATATGAGTGTATAGAGCCACAATAAAAGGCCCTTGTAAAAATGATTGTGTAAGTATACGCAGCGAAGATATCAAACTACCATGAGACTGGGAACTGCCTTAGTACCATAAGAATTATCTAGAAAGTAAAGGAATTATTACCCAGACATGAAATGTCAAAATGCATAATACAAACTTGTGTATGGAATACAAAAACATATCTCAGAAAAATCCTAGAATGCTAAATAAAGTTATAAGAAATAGTGGAAGTAAATAGCTGGAGAAATTAGTGCAGGCTCGTTAGCAGTTTTTTATAGACCAATGTTTGAAAATAAGAGTTTCAGTATTCGTGCAGTGCTCAGATAGTCCTTATGTCAAAGAATTTCATTAAAGCACACTAGGGAACATTTAGTGCACACCAGCAGGGTGTACATGGACCAATTAATGCACCACACCATAGTGCATTAGACATCACATTCCCCTAGTGCATCACATACCCCTAGTGCATATTACCTCACTATGTAGCCAAGCCCTGTGTCTGTACACTGTATTGCACAATGTGACCTGACTTGGTTGTAGCCTCTAGGCTCCACTCCGATATAAATTAATAATCATAACCAAATAATTATGAATCAATTAAGGCTACAGACCATGATTATGAACTACCATAGTCAGAACCACTTTAGATTCTCTTTCTTAATGACTTTAAATACATTCAAAAATGTCACTAAATGCCATTTTGCTATTTCAAGAATTTGCCAGAGGCAGCCCTTTCCACTCCAAAGCTGAACTGCAGATTTCAATTCATATATTCAGAATATCCAGACTTGATTATTAGAATTCCTCAGACTGCCTGCTAAGTTCATTGTGAAACTCCAGTTTGTTCATATTTCAAAGTTCTGATTTTTGATCTCTCTTTAAGGGAAAAACCTGTGTCCCACTGAGCATGAGGCAGGGCAAGTAGAGCTTCAGTGAAACAGGTGCATGTCATGACAATTATGTATAAAGCCTCTATATCCTAAAAAAAATGCACTATAGAAAAAGAGAATGAAATGTATTAAGCTAATGGATTAGACTTTCACTTATGGAAATCTGAATTCTAATTAGTTGCCTTGATCTGTTCCCTTGTAGATTCTTTTCCATAATATAAATCCAGAAGATAATCTGGACAGATTTTCAGTAGAAATGAGGTGCCTTGTTAGAGATCTGTGGAGAAGCTGTACTGTGTCTGACAGAGATTATCACTTATGATCATCTGTCACTTTCTAGAGCACCAAACATATGCACCACATTAGTTCAAAAGCCACGTTAAGTACTGCTGCTCTAGTGTAAATGAATAACCAAAGTCCTATCCTCCATTTGTGCATCTATTTTGGATATTAATAAGATGCTTGTCATTTTGGTATCTAAGCACCAACACCACTGGGCTCTGATGCTCGCCTTCGACCCAGCAGACAGTGAACAAAAATTGATTTTCATATCTATTTCTGTAAAAGAAAGGGAGTTGGCTGCATTTCTCAGAGTGCTCTCTTTATTAATACTTTAGATTTTTAACTTTACCGGTGCTGATTTTTAAAAACGGGAAGAACTGTGCACAATTTGAACAAAAGTTTTAATTTCACAGTCAAATTTCCCGTTTAATTGTTCAGTGATTTCGTCTCCGGATAATGTGTTCTTGAGAGAAATAGAAAATCTATCATCCTGTCAGTCAAATAAGCAGTTTGGAATAGAGACGAAGAATCAGGCATGGAGCAGTATGTACTGTCCTAGATGTTTGGTTTCCTACACCGAACATTCTTTAACTACACCCTTAATATAGATAAATAGCTAGAAATAGCTCACTCCTTTATGTGCAGTGCTTTTTTTTTGTGGATCATTCATAGTTCAGAATCCCAGAACAAAAGGAAATGAGGTTATAAATAATTTACCTATAAAAAAAAAATCCCCTCTCACCACTATGGGTGGTATGTGTCTTCCTCAACCTTGGGTCCTCTACCAGAGGCCTGGGAGTTTGAGGGTTCTGCGCAGTATCTTAGCTGTTCCTAGCACTGCACTCTTCTGGAGAGAGAGCTCTGATGTTGTTCCTGGGATCTGTTGGAGCCACTCACCCAGCTTAGGAGTCACAGCCCCGAGTGCTCCTACCACCACTGGGACCACTTGGCCTTCACTTTCCACATCCTCTTCTAGTTCCTCTTTCAGGCCCTGGTACTTCTCCAGCTTCTCATATTCCTTCTTCTGATGTTGCTGTCACTTGGCACTTGCGTATATCTATCACACCGCGTCTTCTGCTCCTTGTCTATTACACGATGTCTGGTTGACTTGGCGTACCTGCCTGTCCGTCTGGATTGGAAGTCCCACAGAAAATCTTAGCCCGCCTGTTATTCTCCACAACCTTCTGTGAATCTCCCATCTGTTTGGGAGGTCTAGCCCATACGCTGTGCAGATCTCTGTACACAATGCAGTCCACTTGGTTGTGCCGTTCAGTGTATGCTGTTCCTGCCTGCATCTTACATCCTGCCCACTATGTCCCACGTGTTGGACTTGTTCTCTGGGCCTCTCTGCACAGTCTGCACCTTGGGTCCTCTCTAGTGTGGTAGACCCCTGCTTCAAATGGATCTGGTGCTCAGTGCCTGTTCCGTGCTGCTATGATCAGTGCCTCAGTGCTGTCTTTTAGTCCAGCCCTTTCCAGCACTGGTAGATTTCCCAATGCAGCCACTCAGCTATCTGTCGATGGTAACATCCCATGCAGGGTCTGTCTTGCCATGGCACTTCTTCTGCTTGGTCTTCCTCTCCCATGTCTGCTGCGCCTCAGGCATTCTCTCAGCAGCTATCACTTGGGGGCATCTTACTGATGTACTCCTGGATGTTCCGGTTCATCCAGGACAGTGGCTTGACGCTCTCACCAAGCCCCGCCGCCTTCTTTCCGGCTGGTAACAGCTCTGGTGTTGACTTGGGTGGAAACCTCGTGCATTGTGAGGAGCTTCCGGGTTTTCACATCGGCAGCCTCCATGTTCCTCCTTTGCCAGCTCACTATACCGGCAGGGTATGATGACGGCAGGGCGTATCCGTTGATGGCGTGGATCTTGTTCTTCCCACTGAGCTGGCTCTTCAGGACCTGTCTTATCCGTTGGTGATACTTGGATGTTGCTGTCTTCCTTGCCTCCTCATCGTGGTTTCATGTGACTGCGGGACGCCAAGTACTTGTAGCTGGTCTGTATGTCTGCTATGTGGCCGCTGGTAGTTCCACCCCCATCAGTCTGACCCTTCCTCTCTTTCACTACCATCCGGCCACACTTCTCCAGTCCGAATGACATCCCGATATCCTCACTGTAGATCCGCGTCAGGTGATTAGCGAGTCGATGTCTCGTTCATTCTAGCATACAGCTTGTCATCCATGTAGAGGAGGTGCTGATGGTAGTTCCACTCCTGAACCTGTTACCCATATCCAGTCCTTGTGATTATCTGGCTGAGGGGGTTTAAGCCTATGCAGAACAGCAGCAGGGACAGTGCATCACCTTGGTATATGCCGCACTTGATGGCCACTTGTGCAAGCTGCCTTGAGTTGACTTCTAGTGTTGTCTCCATAGTCCCATTGAGTTCTTGAGGAAGGTCCTTAGTGTCCTGTTGACTTTGTATAGCGCCAGACATTCACAGATCCACGTGTGCGGCATTGAGTCGTAGGCTTTCCTGTAGTCAATCCAGGCTGTGCTCAGATTGGTCTGTCTAGACCTTGAGTCTTGGGCGACTGCTCTATCTATGAGCAACTGGTGTTTTGAGCCTCTGGTGTTGTCCCAATGCCCTTCTGAGCTGTGCTCATGACTGGCCATATGGTCCTGTAGCTTGGCAGCTATGAGCCTGATAGGACTTTCCATGTTGTGGAGGAGGCAGGTATTGGCCGGGTTCTGTTCCTTGCAGGGGTCTTCATGATCAGCACTGTCCTTCTTGTGTTAGCCAGTTTGGGGGAGCCTGCTGCTAGCAGCTGGTTCATCTGTGCTGCTAGGCGTTCATGCACTGCTGTTAGTTTCTTTAGCCAGTAGGTGTGGATCATGTCTGGTCCAGGTGCTGTCCAGCTCTCATGTTCTTGACCCGCTGCTGGATGTCTTCTACTGTGATGGTGACTGGTTTCTGTTCTGGGAGATTGCTGTGCTCTGTTCTCAGGTCCTGCAGCCACTTTGCACTGGTGTTATGAGTCTTCTCTTTCTCCATATGTCTTCCAGTACACTGTTCAGTTTCTGCTGCTGGTGGCTCTGCTGTTATGTGTTGTTGCACTGCAGTGGGAGTACACCTTGGATGGTTCTTTGGAGAACAGGCATTTATTTTTGGCTCTGCTTCTCTAGTGTATTTAGCCTGGTAGCTCAGTGCTGTGAGCCTTTGTTTAGCAGTCTCTAGGGCTTCAGATGGAGTCAGGCCTTGTATTTTTTCAGTAGCCGAGTCTTATCCTTAATCTCTACACCCTTCTGTAGTTTCACCAGCTGACTAACTTCTCTCCGAGTCGCCTTGATCTTATCCTCCAACCTCATTTTCCAGGGTGGGTACATACTGTTGTTTCTCTTGATCGTTGTAGCCAAGCATCTCCAGGATAAAAGAGGAAGCCGCTGTAGCATATACCAGTTCATTGGTTTGAGTTATGGTGGTAGTAGCGGATTTGTCATGAGGGCTCTAATTGGCATCTTCTAAATACTATCTGATGCATTATTTCTCCACTGAGCCTTGGTAATCAGTCTCGAGGATTGACTGAGCTAGTTTCTCCATGATCTTCTGCCTCATATCAGCTGCTGTGCTCTGGCAATGGAGGGGTGGCAGTGAAGTTTCAGCTTCAGGTGTGGCTGCACAGGCCACTTGTTTCTTCGCCAGGTCTTCTTGGTCTGGGATGTAATGTGGAGTTGGTCTATCTCAAGCTGTGAGAGCAGCTTCCTTACTATGTTGAAGCATATGGGTAAGCAACTCAAGCTGTTTTCAGTAAGTGTGGATGTAAGTCTTTTGTCCATGTCATAGTCCCCTGCATGACGTTCATATATCCCTCTCATTAGGTCCTACAATGTTGTAGATAGCAATTCCATCAATACATCAGACTCAAGAAGTCTCTGGATGAACATCCATGAAGTTTGTTTTCACAGTAGCCCACACTTCATCGTCAGAATGCACCTGGTTCCTCAACATCTGGAGGATATCGGGACCTTCCGGTTAAGTGTCCGGATGGTACGTCCGAGCCCGGGAAGGTGACTCTAACTAGATGGGGTGGTCACTCATTTTGCCCATAGCAGGACATAAGACAGTTAGGGGGTACTGTTGGCGTCCCAAGGAACCCCTCACTACTGAAAACGTTGATGAGGAGGCAAGGATTGAACGCCCGTCTCTCGTAACAAAGGGCGGTCTCCCGCTAGCGTCAAAGGGCGGCGCTCACTTAGCAATGGATACACTATCACAGATTCGCTATCGTGTGTGTGACTGTATAGAGTACTATGGGCAGGCTAGCGTATGTATAAGAAGCCGGATAGCTGCACAGATAGTGATAGTGGTTCCAAGAGGTCCGCCCAGAGATTGATACGGCCGAGACCAGGTTCAAAACGGGGCTCGGTGTACGAGTAAGACCTATCCAGTCGGATTCCAGTCGATCCAGAGTACATCAGTAAGATGGCCCCAAAGATGAGCTGCTGAGAGAATGTCCTGAGGCAGCAGCAGACAGGGAGGAAGACCAAAGCAGAAGAAGTGGCCATGGCAAGACAAGACCTGCATGGATGTACATCGACAGATACTGAGGTGGCCTGACAATTGGGAAATCCTTACAGTGGCTGGAAAGGGGCTGGGACTAAAAAGACAGCAGTGAGGCACTGGATACATAGCAGCACAGGAAAGGCACTGGACGCCAACAGAATCCATTGAAGCAGGGTCTACTACCACACTAGAGAGGACCCAAGGTGCAAGACTGTGCAGAGAGGCGGTCAGAGACAGTCCAACACATAGTGGCAGGATGTAAGATGCAGGCAGAACAGCATACACTGAACGGCACAACCAAGTGCTTGGCATTGTGTACAGCCGGAAATCTGCACAGCGTATGGCTAGACCTCCCAAGACCAGATGGAGATTCCACAGAAGTGTGAAATAGGCAGGGCTAAGATTCTGTGGGAACTTCCAGACCAGACGGACAGGCAGGTACTTGGCCAAATCAACCAAACAAAATCGTGGTAATAGACAAGGAGAGAAGACAAGCGCGTGGGTGATAGATATAGCAGTGCCAAGTGACAGCAACATCAGGAAGAAGGAATATGAGAAGCTGGAGAAGTACCCAGGGCCTGAAAGAGGAACTAGAGAGAGATGTGAAAAGGAAGGCCAAAGTGGTCCCATGTGGTGGTAGGAGCCAACTGGCTCCAACAGATCCCAGGAACAACATCAGAGCTCTCTGTCCAGAAGAGTGCAGTGCTAGGAACAGCTAAGATACTGCGCAGAACCCTCAAACTCCCAGGCCTCTGGTAGAGGACCCGAGGTTGAAGAAGACACATACCACCCATAGGGGTGAGAGGGGAATTTTTTTTTTTTATATATATACCCACATCTGGGCTTCATTCACTCAATATTATGCCATATGGCTACTGGTTCCCACTATAATTAAGCTAGTAAAAATCAAAGGTAGATGAACTAATTAATCGATAGAGTTTGCAGTCAGGTGCATTGAATCTGTCATGACCTCCTGGTTTCAGCCAAATTGTTGTTTCCAAAACATTCACCATTTAGTTTGAAATGTTTCACTCTGACTTGAAGATGAATATTTCTGGAAAGTTTAATTTAAAAAAAAATTGATGGTGTGAGTGAAAATAATATATATATAAAATAATCTCACCATACTTTTTAAACATGGTGAGATTTAAGGATAACTTAAGTTCAGAACTTGGCTAGTCCTCTGAGAAAACTAGTGTCACTGAAATGAGTTATTTTGATTTAGAAAACTTGTGAGAGTTATACAGGGCCTGCCTCAAAGTCGTCTGTTGTCAGTGGCATATAAAACAGCTTGTCAAATTCCCTAGCAGTGTAGAAAGAGCAAAGGATGACTTCGGAAATTATCCAGTTAAATTGGAAGAATGTAATCCTATCAACCAAGACAACCACGGAAAACACATAGTATATAGCTTATTGCAGGAAATAAACCTGAAAACAGCAGTATTTCTTGTTCACCTGAAGTGAGTCATTCCATTGTTTGTAGCATGAAATAAAGCTGAGCACTAATTCAATGAATCCTCAGGGTTTTTTACATTTATCCATACAGCAAAGTCAAATTTGTTACTGTCTATGTATAGTACATTTTTAAATGAACAAATCAATTTTAAAGAAACTAATAAATTGAACATTGGGAAAATAAGGTGATTTTTCTTATATCTGCTTTCATCACCCCTTCAAGATTTAAGAATTTTGCAAAATATGGCAACACAGAAGTGTGTTTGTAGCTAGTCTAGATTTAGATTAGGCTTTTGAGGTGTGAATCAAAACTGGGAAATAAGCCTTTTCTGATTTTGGATCTGACCTACAACCAAAACCATGTGATAGGTTCAAATCTGTGGATACATACACTTGATCTTCATTGTATGTTATTCTCTTAATATATTTAATATTATTTGTAGGGCTGTCAATTAATCGCAGTGAACTCATGCGATTAACTCAAAAAATTAATTGTGATTTATAAAATTAATCGTGATTAATAGTGATTAATTGCACTTTTAAATAATATAATACCAACTGAAATTTATTAAATATTTTGGATGTTTTTCTACACTTTTATATATATTGTATTCTGTGTTGTAACTGAAATCAAAATGTGTATTATTCTTGATTACAAATATTTGGACTGTGAAAAATAAACAAAAGTAATAGTATTTTTCAATTCTTCTCATACAAGTACTGTAGTGCAATCTCTGTGTCATGAAAGTGCAATTACAAATGTAGACTTTTTGTTACATAACTGCACTCAAAAACAAAACAACAAATAAAAACAAAACTTCATGGCCTACAAGTCCACTCAGTCCTACTTCTTGTTCAGCCAATCGCTAAGACAAACAAGTTTGTTTACATTTACAGGAGATAATGCTGCTCTCTTCTTATTTACAGTGTCAACATAAAGTGAAAACAGGCATTTGCATGGCACTGCTTGTAGCCTGTTAGGCGTTACAGGTATTTATGTGCCCAGTATGCTATGCTAAAGATTTCATATGCCTCTTCATACTTCGGCCACCATTCCAGAGGAACATGCTTCTTGCCTGATTGATGCTCACTTTTAAAAAATAATGTCATTAATTAATTTGTGACTGAACTCCTGGGGAGAATTCCTATGTCCCTGCTCCTTGTTTTACCCCTTCTGCCATATATTTCATTTTATAGCAGTTCAGATGATTGGCACCAGCAATGTTGTTCATTTTTTTTTAAGGGGACACTTTCACTGGATAGATTTGACAAAATGGCAAAAGAAGTACCATGGGTTGTTTTCATTTTTAGCTAAACCCCCCAACCAAGGGTTTCAACTTTTTTGCAAAGGATAACAAATCTGAGAGCCACGAGGTGTGGACATGCTTCCGAAAGGTTTTTTTTTAAGCAATCACTCAAATTGGGTGACACTACAGGATTTTTTCTTTTTAAAAGAATGGAAATTAACCGTCAGCTGATGGCAACTGACCAGATAGGTTTTTAAGGGAAAAAATCTTTTTCGAAAAAAAAGTTTTGCCCTTTCTTAAAAATTCCTTTGATCGAAAAGGAGGACGAGCGTCATTGGACAGGGGGGGGGGGCCATATGTGCCTTTCCAAAAGTTTTTAAGCAAGATAGGGACAAACCCCCAAACTTTTTCTGATTTTGGCAGGAAACTTTAACAGAAAAAACCCAGGGAAATTCAAACCAAAAAAAAAGACTAAAATTTCCCAAAGCACTTCTAGACTTGGTGGGGGCCGCATCTGGAAAAACTCACCCCCATTGATTTTTTTGAAATTGGGGGGGGGGACATCCACGGCAAATCAGGTTTTTCCAAAAACTTCTGGCTGTCTTTGGGTAGGGTTGCCATCGGAGGCGTCAGGAAAGGCTCCGTGGAGCTCCCCCAGGGGTACCTGCGATGGCCATCCGCAGTTTTCCTTCTTCGGTGGAGCTGCCGCAGTGGTACCTGCGGGCGGTCCGCTGGTCTGCGGCTCGGATGCAGCAGCCACAGTCGTGCCTGCGGACGGTCAGCTGCTCGTGTGCCTCCAGTGGACCGCCTACAGGCACCACTGCGGCAGCTCCACCGGAGCTGCGGGACCAGTGCGCTGGGGCGGCAAAATTACTATCTGCCTAGGGCGCTCAAAACCCTAGCGCCAGTCCTGTAAATACCTTGCAACGCCAGCTACAGCAGTGCTATGTGAATGCCTGTTCTCATTTTCAGGTGACATTGTAAACAAGAAGCAGGCAGCATTATCTCCTGCAAATGTAAACAAACTTGTTTGTCTGAGTGATTGGCTGAACACGAAGTAAATCTGAGTTGACTTGCAGGCTCTAAAGTTTTACATTTTTTTTAAATTTTTGAATGCAGTTATTTTATGTACATAATTTGACATTTGTAAGTTCAACTTTCATAATAACGAATTTGCAGCACAGTACTTTTATGAGGTGAATTGAAAAATACTATTTTGTGTTTTTACAGTGTATTTGTAATAAAAAATAAATATAAAGTGAGCGCTGCACACTTTGTATTCTGTGTTGTAATTGAAATCAATATATTTGAAAATGTAGAAAACACCTCAATATATTTAAATAAATGGGATTCTATTATTGTTTAACAGTGCAATTAATTACAATTAATTTTTTGTCATGCAATTAATCGTGATTACTTTTCTTCATCGCTTGATAGCCCTAATTATTTGTATCACATTAGTGCTCTGAGGTCCCAATCGAGATTGGGGCTCTGTTATTGTGGGGGTTGGCAAAATTTATTAAAAGAAATCCTTTCCTCACAGTTGCTTAAAGGAAGTATGCAGAAAAATCCCTCACAAGCGAGAATAAGCTGTAGTGTTTGATGTAAAAGAGTTGTTTCAAATAACTAAAGTTACTCCTTTTTAAACAATACCTCCTTCATATCCTTCACGTGGCTGTACCACAGCTGTGTGTGTCTGAAACAGTCCTGGCTGCCTGAATATTTTTATAAATAAAGCTTCAGAGCTATTAACAGCAGGAAGCAAAAAGGTCAATAAGCTTTTGAACTTTATGCAGGATATTTCATCTAAAAGAGAAAAAAATATATTTGAACTGCTTGACCAGGGGTTGTCAGAGGTGAATGAGAAGGCGGTAACTTTAGGAATCATGGTGGGTGGTCCATTACCTGCTGTTGACTGAACTGTCAAAGGACAATAAATCTTTGAAAAGCTAAGCCGGTGTTTAGAAATAAATAAAACAAGCCATTTAAAAAATATCAGCAATACTTTAGATTATGTGCCGCAGATACTTTTAACCACAGTGAACCTGATCCAAGTTTATAGAGACATAGGTCAGCTGTCACCTGGCTATTTCAGGGGTGCACAGGACAGGGGGAGTGCTGGATGCCTTTGCCAACTCTTACTCGCCTGCACAGTGGCTGGGCACATTCACAGTCCCTGCACTCCCACAAGCACAAGGACTGCTCCTTGCTAGAGCTACCTCTGTGGTGCAAGACATCTAGGGTGACCAGACAGCAAATGTGAAAAATCGTGACAGAGGGTAATCGGAGCCTATATAAGAAAAAGATTCAAAAATTGGGACTGTCCCTATAAAATCAGGACATCTGGTCACCCTAAAGACATCCCACAGGGCCAGGGAGAAGTCATGGCTCTTGATCTAGCTCACAATAGGGGATATTCTACTATCCCTAAGGAGATACAGTAATGAGTGTGCTGTCTGTGTCCAGTGAGGAACTCTGGCAGTGATAGCAGAGGCAGAATTCCTGTGGTTCTTCATCTGGTCATGCAGCACCATTCTGTTCCCTGTGTAGTTTTTATATTAGTCTATATGGCATGACTGAGCCCAGAACTAGGATGCTGTTGTTTATACCATCTAAGTGACAATAAGTTTTTAACTAACAAAGACACCGTGAGGATTTGATGTCTCAAGAATCTGGCAATTGGTGTGGAATATTTTACCTCTACCCTGCTGGCTTTAATTAATTCACCACCAATTTGAGCTATATTAATGTTAGTTCAGCCTTTTGGGGACAATTGCTCCATCACAAAGCCACCACTGCATTTGGCAGTAACTGGTACCCTATTATCAAGCATTCTTAAAACTACGATACTCATTTGGGGAAATGAGGAAACAGATTGACAGAGCGAGACAGCTACCCTACTACAGAACAGACCCAACAAAGAAAATAACAGAACTCCACTGGCCATCAGATGCAGCCCCCATCTAAAACATCTCCAGCGCATCATCAACGATATACAACCTATCCTGGAAAATGATCCCCCACTCTCACAGGCCTTGGGAGGCAGGCCAGTCCTCGCTTACAGGCAGTCCCTGAACCTGAAGCAAATACTCACCAGCAATTACACATAACACAACAGAAACACTAATGCAGGAACCAGTCCCAACTCTCTCCCCATATCTACTCTAGCAACACCATCATAGGACCCAAGCACACCAGCCAAACCATCAGAGGCTCATTCGCCTGCACATCTACTAATGTGATATATGCCATGATGTGCCAGCAATGCCCCTCTGCCATGTACATTGGCCAAACTGGGCAGTCTCTACATAAAAGAATAAATGGACACAAATCAGACATCAGGAATGGTAACATACAAAAGCCAGTAGGAGAACACCTCAATCTTCCTGGACATTCAAAAATAGATTTAAAAGTAGCCATTCATCAACAAAAAAACTTCAAAAACAGACTTCAAAAAGAAACTGCAGAGCTGCAATTCATTTACAAACTTAACACCGTCAGTTTGGGCTTGAGTAGGGACTGAGAGTTGCTGACTCTCTGCAAAAGCAATTTTCCCTCTCTTGGTATTGACACTTCCTCATCAGTCATTGGGAGTGGACCCCATCCACCCTGACTGAACTGGACTTCAACATTGGTTCTCCACTTGTAAGGTAACTTCCTTCTCTTCATGTGCCAATATATATTTATGCCTGTATCTATAATTTTCATTCAATGCATCTGAAGAAGTGGGATTTTTACCCATGAAAGTTTATACCCAAATAAATCTGTTAGTCTTTCAGGTGCCACCAGACTCCTCGTTGTTTTTGTGGATACAGACTAACATGGCTACCCCTCTGATACGTTCCCCTCTTCCTACCCCCAGCCAGAGCCTTTCCAAATGGGGGTGTCTTTTTTCCTGTGGAGGGGAAAGACTCCAGTGGCAGGGAGCCAAGTGGGACACAACAGTACTGAAAATAGCTGTGTAGACAAGGAGGCATAGAAAGCATGTATGGTATATACTGGACACTAGCTTTTGCTGACTCACAGCATAATTTCAGTGACCACGAAACTGTTTGAACTTGGGGCATTGTTTTGAATACATGTTACTTGTTTTAACAGCACAGTTTTCAATATGATCCCTATTTTTAGCCCCTCCATCACATAAGTAAGCTATGGCTGTCCTTGAAGGAGCAGTTCCAACTGTTTAGTAGTCCTTCAATTATTATATCATGGTAGTGTTATCTAAGAATAGGGCCTCATTGGGGTAGGCACAGTACCCAAACATACCAAGCGCCTGTCTTATGGGGGACGTATTGGTTCCGGTAATGATGTCCTAACAATAATCCTGTATCTACCTGCTTATTGCTTTTGTTTTAAACTTTGCATTGCTAATTGCTGTGTTATTTTCTAATTTGTTAATAGCTATTTGTGAATATCTGGAACAATTTGAAAAATGGAATATTTACATCCTTTAAATAGAGAACACATTTCTAATCTTCCAGCCTCAGAAACTCATAAGTACATTGAAAAATGTTTTTGTAAAAACCATTTATCTTCAGAAGACTATTTCATGCTTTGAAGCAACAGAATTCATTAATGTATAATTTATGGTATAACTTAGTTTTAATATCCAGTGCAAAGCAGAATGCTAACTGCAATTAGCTAAAGTGTAAATTTTAAGAAGGAGCCTTGGTATATTTCTCTTTTAATGTCATGACCTTTAGAATAAGCTGTGGCATAAGTATGGAATAGAAATGGTCCAAACTCTAAACCTTGAATCTGGACACCTTCAACATTTCGATTTCTGTATCTAAACCCAGCCCTGCCATGGTCATATGGTTAAAACACTGGACTGGGACTCAAGAGTTGGGTTCAGCCACAGACTTCCTGTGTAACCTTGGGCAAATGAGCTAGGCCCAGATTTTTTCAAAGATGTATACACATGCTTAATTTTACAAGCTATGAGTGAAATCCTGACTCCACTGAACTCACTAGTAAAACTCCCATTAATCTGAATAGGGCTAGGATTTCACCCTGTGATTAGAACCATTGACTTCAATTAGACTAATCACAGTGAGTAACGTTAAGTGTGTGCTTATGTTTATACCTGAATCTTTGCAGGATCGGGCCTGTAATGTCTCTTGTGCTTCAGTTTATTGGTGATAATACTTGTTCTATCACCTGTCTTTTCAATTTAAACTTTAAGCACTTGAGGACAGGGATTGGTTTTTGGGTTTTTTTACTATGTATATATGTAACACCAACAGACTCCGGTCGTCGGTGGCCAGAATCGAACCGGGGATCTCTAGAGCTTAGTGTATAAGCCTCTACAGCATGAGCTAAAAGCCAACGACCAGTCTTGGTTGGTGTTACATATACAAATAGTTAAAAAACAAAACAAAAAAACAAAGGGGCCCTCATTTCAGTAGGGTCTGGGCACTAGTGTAACTTCAGATCGTATAAATCTTTCGCCTTTTACTAATAGTAATACTATACCACTCTTTTGATTCAGGGCTGATCCCAAACCAGAAGTGGCTTGTTCTCCAACTCCAATTCAGAAACGATCAACATCTTGTGAGAACTTGTTCTCACAATATTTGGACCAAAACTGCAAGAAACTGCATGAGAACAGCTAATCTCATGTGATTTCCACCATTTTGGTTTGAAATGTTGTGAGAACAGTTCATATCTCATTGCCATCAACTCTAAACCCAACTCTTAGCCCTAATTTGGCCTCTAATCCTAAATGTAAACTGTAGCCTAAACCTAAATACACACCAAACCCTGCTTCTTAGGCCCATTTAGTATGGAACTAGTTTAAATAAAACAAAAATGGAAGTGAATTATGATAGATGATTAAAGGCTATATTTTAATTTATAACAGTAATTCGTATGCATCCCATATAGACATTACTTTTGTGTCCTTATACTGTTTGAAAACAAAATATTAGTCTGATCTTTTATGGAAAAAGAAAAGTGTTTCTGTTCATTTTTCTTTTTCTTTCCATATATATGTGTACGTACACACAAACGCATGCACATTCTTAAATCTGAACACTGCTACAATGAAGGTTTTGAGTGAAGGACTTATCCAGTGGTTTTCTTCTTCCTTAGTCTATATTTTACAGTCTACTGATTGGATTTCTAAGCTGACTGTTTGAAATGACACCCTGTGCACTGGGTACATGCCCTTACAAGTAAAAAACAAAACAAATCCATGGCTTTGTAAAAGGCTTCAGAAGGTCCTCTCACTGTATTAGAATACACAATGTTTTCAGGATGTCAAATCAGCTACACTCTGCTTCAGCCAAGCACTTTTGTGCTTCCACTTTCTGGCACCCTGCCACAACTGACTTCCTTTTCATTCATCAAATTCTACAGCACACCATGCTAACTAGGCAACTGCTCCTCATTTCTGCCTAAATCTCTTTATCACGGAATTGGGATCCTTTCAATGAGTTTATCATTGTGAAAAGGGCCTGCAATGTTATAACAATGCCATTTATCAGCCTGAGCAAGGAGACTGCTAGAAAATGATAAATTCCCTATATGTAGTTCTAGTTTATCACCAGTTTATTTTAACTTCACCTTGTACTTACTCTGTGCATTTGGGTGAGAAGTACAGTTTAGTATGCTAGTTGCCCTCACTCCATAGTATCTCATACATCTACCTAAGATTTATAATTGCATTTACAGGAAATGCTACATAACAAGCAAACCCTATTAATTATTACTAATGTTTTCAAGCTGTAAAACACGATGGTCCTAATATAGACTATGCCTTTCCTATAATTTGGAGCATGCACATTTTGTTTTGAACCCACAGCTATTCAACATGGGCCCAATCTTGCACTTTTAAAGACAAAACTCAAAATTTCCTCTGAATAAGGAGTGCAGATTCAGGAGTTGATGACTTTGTTGATGTCAGAATGTACTAGTATTGAAAAAAATCTGGTATCAGCTGCCCTCCAAATAAATTAAAAAAGTTAAACACACATGATCTCTAGTTGTATTATGGTTTATTACAATCTCCAGACCCTCTGTTCAAATCCTTTTTAAAATTATTTCCACTTTTGCTGTACAAACTATCCACCATTTTTCATGTTTAACAGATATGGCTACATCACACTTCTAGCTATCAGAATAAGTCATATTTCATGGCCACTGAGAGCTAGTTTGCCAATGGTACATATAGTTCTCCACTTACATTATAGCTATAAAATATTGTTTTTAAAAGTTTGTACACAAGAACATTAAAAATACTTCCTGTCTATATTATTGTCCTTTTAAATATCTGGCACAGCCATAGCTGTCTCCACACCAGCTTTTTAACTACACCACGGATTCGCTCATCAGCAGGAGTAAAGTCTCGATGCCATTTCTGATGCTTTCAAAGCTTTGTTTTCACTGGAGAAAAACACTATTCTATTTTCAAGTTCAAAATGTCTGTGTGAGTGTAAGTGTAACCAATGTGCTCCTTAAGGGAAATTAAAATGTCCACTTTTCTTGTACTAATTAGTGGGTTCCAAGGGTATGCAAGTGTTCAGCTGCTGGTGTATTAGCTTTAACACCTAGAAATGGTGTCGTCAAGTTTATTGAGGCATATGTGTCTGTTACAGCTATCCCCCTATTCCATTTTGTTTCTTACAGCTGTCCCCATACCCCATTTTGTTTTTGTTCTCCTGTGGCCTCCCCTCCCTGGCTGTTAAGTTGTTTAGCAGGGCCACTGCCCTTCTCAAAGGGAAGGCTCCTTAAAGTTGTTTACCAAGAGCCATTGCCCTTCTCAAAGGGATGGCCACTTGTGCTAAGTGGGACCACTGCCCTGTTCAAAGGGTTAGTCCTGTTATCACCTTGTTAAACCTGGGCTCGGTGTAGGGTGGACAATGTCCAGTTGCAAGGCCTATTGTGTTTTTAAGGTCCTGGGCATGAGTCATAGGCCTCATGTGCTTCTGAGTCACCTATTGCACAGGACTCTGCCTAGACATGTCTCTGTGCTCACCTGCTTTTTTTTTTTCTCTTTCCCCTGCCTCTGAGCCAATCAAAAGTACTGGTGGGAAACTGCCTAAGTTTGCCCTTAAAACCAGACATTTTCTGATCAGACCTCAGAAAGGTTCCTGCATTGCTGCCTGGTCTGATCAGCCAGGGGTTCTGGGGGGTCCTTTCTCCGCTCTCGTTTTATTTTTGAGCATACCCCCGTTTTTTGAACCCCCGCCACGAAGAACGAATTGCTGCCTGAGAGATCTCCTGATTATTGAGACTGTACCCAGCCTTCTGATGATTTTGCTGCTTTTACCTCTGCTGCTTCCTTTGGGGCTGGTAAGAATCCCTCTGTGAAATTCTGTGAAATTCTCTATACTTTTATTTTATTATCTTAGCTGCTCTCTCTCTTTCCCCAGCACCCAGACTTAACCAGCACCCAGCATAGCTGTGGTTAAGTTAGGTTTAGAGAATTGTTTGTATTGTGTTCTGTAAGTTAGGTTTAAGAAATTGTTGCATTGTATTCTGTTACTTGCTAATTTGTGTAGTCTTGGTTAAGTTAGGTCATAGATAAGATTTTGCTGTGTTCTGTATAGTTGTGGTTAAGTCTGTCTTCCTGCTGCCCCCACCGAGCTCTCCAGTCACCCCATACCCCTCAGTCTCTCTGCTGTTTAAACCTGCAGCCTGCCTGCCCTCTGTCTCCTGAAGTTTAAATCTCCCTCTGCTCTCTGCTGTTTAAAGCTGCAGCCTGCCTGCTCTCTCTCTCTGCTGTTTAAACCTGCAGCCTGCCTGCTCTCTGTCTCCTGAAGCTCTCTCTCTCTCTCTCCTTTTTAATCCCTTCCTCCACACTCTCCTATTACCCCCAAACCTCAATTGTATTACTGAAGTCTAGCATAAAACCCCATTGGTTACCCTTTTTCTCTCTAACACACCTCACATTTTACATTTATACCACTGTGACACATTTTTACCTAGAGTTGGTTACTTACCACATTTTCCCATAACTGTTAGTTGGCTATATGCTGCTGTGACACACCTTTTATATAGAAATTGTTAGCTACTTGTTACATTTATACTTCAGTGTTAATTGGTTACCAACTGTATTGTACCCCACTGTATTGTACCCCACTATTGAAACCCCCTATACTATTTGCTAAAAGAAACCCCTCCCCAATTGTCTACCTTAACAAACCCCATACCCCTCACTATTGAATTTTCCCTGTTTTTTGCATTTTCTTAATAAAGTTTATTTTGCACCCCACCTGTGTGGTAATTGCTCCCCAAGATCCCATATACCTGCTGGCAGGGACAATATGTTGTTGTTATGAAGTGGCCATGAATGGCAAAGTTTGTATGCAAGCTATTTATCTCAGGCAATGCTTACACTATGAGCTAGGGGTGCAATTCCCAGTGTGCCTAGACATAGGCATGCTAGTGGTAGCATGAGCAGTGGTAGCAGAGGCACAGGCTGGCTACTATGTGTACCAACTTGCCTGACCCTGTGGGTACACAAGAATAGCCATACAGAGTCAGACCAGTGGTCTAGCTAGCCCCATATACTATCTTCCAGCAAGGCCAATGCCAGATTCTGCTGAGGGAAAGAACAGAACAGGGCAATTCTCAAGTGAGCCATACCTGGCCGGCAGTCCCTGTTTATGGCAGTCAGAGGATTAGGGCTACATCCCTGACTGGCTTGCTTAATAGCCATTGATGGACCTATCCTCCATGAAGTTATTTAATTTTTTATCCAGTTACAGTTTTGGATTTCACAGCATCCCTGACAAGTTCCACAGGTTGACTGTGAGGTGTGTGAAGAAATACTTCCTTTTGTTTGCTGTAAACTTGCTGCTTATTAATTACATTGAGTGACCGCTGGTTCTTGTGTTATGTGAAGGGGTAAAAAGCACTTTCACTTTCTCTACACCACTCATGATTTTATAGACTTCTATTATATTCCCACCACCACCACCCCATTTATCGTCTTATTTCTAAGACGAATAAACCCAGTCTTTTAAATCTCTCCTCATATGGAGGCTGACCATACCCCTAACCATTTTTGTTGTCAGTCTCTGTACCTTTTCCCATTCTAGTATAGCTTTTTTGGAGATGGGGGTGACAACTGCAAGCAGTTCACAGTATGGGCATAACATGGATTAATATAGTGGCATTATGATTTTGCTTTCCTATTATCTGTCCCTTTCCTAATCACAGAATCATAGAACCATAGAATATCAGGGTTGGAAGGGACTTCAGGAGGTCATTTAGTGCAACTCCCTGCTCAAAGCAGGACCAATTCCCAACTAAATCATCCCAGCCAGGGCTTTGTCAAACCTGACCTTAAAAACCTCAAAGGAAGGAGATTCCACCACCTCCCTTAGGTAACCATTTCCAGTTGCATTTACCACCCTCTAGTGGAAAAAGTTTTCCTAATTGATCCAACCTAAACCTCCCCCACTGCAACTTGAGACTATTAACTCCTTGTTCTGTCATCAGGTACACTGAGAACACTCTAGATCCTCCTCTTTGGAAACCCTTTCAGGTAGTTGAACAGCTATTCAAATCCCCTCTTCATTCTTTCTCTTCTGCAGAATAAACAATTACCAGTTCCTCAGCCTCTCCTTCACAAGTCATGTGCTCCAGCCCCCTTAATCATTGTGTTTTTCCTCCACTGGATCTTTCAGTTTTTCCACATCTTCTTGTAGTTGTGGGGCCAAAACTGGGCACAGTACTCCAGATGAGGCCTCACAATGGTCAAATAGAGGGGAATGATCACATCCCTCGATTTGCTGGCAATGCCTCTACTTATACGCCCAAAATGCTGGTTAGCCTTCTTGGCAACAATGGGCACACTTTGGACTCAATATTCCAGCTTCTTATCCACTGTAACCCCTAGGTCCTTTTCTGCAAATGGCTGCCTAGCCCGTCGGTCTCTAGTCTTGTAACAGTGAATGGGATTCTTCCGTCCTAAGTGCAGGACTCTGCACTTGTCCTTGTTGAACCTCATCAGGTTTCTTTTGGCCCAGTCCTCTAATTTGTCTAGGTCCGTCTGTATCCTATCCCTACCCTCCAGCATATCTAGCACTCCTCCAAGTTTAGTGTCATCTGCAAACTTGTTGAGAGTGCAGTCCACACCATCCTCCAGATCATTAATGAAGATATTGAACAAAACCGGTCCCAGGACCGACCCTTGGGGAACTCCACTTGAAACCGGCTGTCAACTAGACACGGAGCCGTTGATCACTACCCATTGAGCCCGACAATCTAGCCAGTTTTCTATCCACCTTTATAGTCCAATCATTCAGCCCATACTTTAACTTGCTGGCAAGAATACTGTGGGAGACCGTATCAAAAGCTTTGCTAAGGTCAAGGAATAACACATCCACTGCTTTCCCCTCATCCACAGACCTAGATATCTCCTCATAGAAGGCAATTAGATTAGTCAGGAATGACTTGCCCTTGGTGAATCCATGCTGACTGTTCCTGATGGTTCCTAATATTCTGTTATCTTTTTTGACCCTTGTTGCATGTTGCGTGGATGTTTTCAGAGAACAATCCACAACGACTCCACGATTTCTTTCTTAAGTGATGATAGTTAATTGTACAAATAGTTGGGATTATGTTTTCCAGTACACATTACTTTGCATTTATCTTTGAATTTCATCTCTAATTTTTTGCCCAATCACCTAGTTTTGCAAAAATGCTTTGTAACTTTTTGCAGTCTGCTTTGGACTTAATTATCTTGAGTAATTTTGTATCTGCAAACTTTACAACCTCATTGTTTACCCCTTTTTCCAGATCATAAATTGAACAACAGTGGTCTCCATAGGGATTCCTGGGGAACACCGCTATTTACCGTGCTCCACTCTGAAAGCTGACTGTTTATTCCTACCCTTTTTACCTGTCTTTTAGCCAGTTATTGACCCATGAGAGGACCTTCCCTCTTATCCCATGGCTCCTTAAAGAGCCTTTGGTGAGGGACTTTGTCAAAGGCTTTCTGAAAGTCCAAGTCTACTATATCCACTGGATCACCTTTGTCCCCAAGTTTGTTGATCCCCCCTCAAAGAATTCTAATAGATTGAGGGATGATTTCCATTTACAAAAGCCATGTTGACTTTGCCTCAACAAATTGTCTTCACCTATGTGTCTGATAATTCTGATCTTTACTGTAGTTTCAACCAATTTGCCTGATATTGCAGTTAGGCTTACTGGCTTGTAATTGACAAGACTGCCTATAGAGCCTTTTATAAAAATTGGTGTTGCATTAGCTATTCTCCAGTCTTCTGGTACAGAAGCTTATTTAAGTGATAGGTGACATATCATAGGTAGTAGTTCTGCAATTTTATTTTTGAGTTCCTTCAGAACTCTTGGGTGAATACCATCTAGTCCTGGTGACTTATTTCCATTTATCAGTTTGCTCAAAATCTCTTCTGTTGATCAGGGCTGGCTGTACAGTTTTCAAGTATCAGGAGTAGCCGTGTTAGTCTGAATCTGTAAAAGCAGCAGAGAATCCTGTGGCACCTTATACACTAACAGACGTTTTGGATCATGAGCTTTCGTGGGTGAATACCCACTTCGTCAGATGAATGTAGTGGAAATTTCCAGGGGTAGGTATATATATGCTAGCAAGCAAGCTAGAAATAACGAGGTTAGTTCAATCAGGGAGGATGAGGCCATGTTCTAGCAGTAGAGGTGTGAAAACCAAGGGAGGAGAAACTGGTTATGATAGTTATGAGAAAGCTCATGATCCAAAAGGTCTGTTAGTCTATAAGGTGCCACAGGATTCTCTGCTGCTTCTACAGTTTTCGCCACCTCAAGCAGCGGACCGAATTGCCGCCTCAAGCACCAGCTTGGAATGCTAGTGCCTGGAGCCAGCCCTGCTGTTGATGCCTCTCTCTGGGACAGTTCACCACACTGAACTTTAAGCAAAGAGGGGTTTGTCTGGCTGGCTGGGAGAAAAAGGCAATGCTTTCTGGCTTGGGGGAGGAAGGGAGACGTAAAACTGCTGGAAGAGCAGTCAGCGTGGTGGATGACTCACCACCTAGGAATGAGGGGTTTTAAAAAATCAGCATGGGCTTGGCCACTCCTCTCTTTCAGTCGAGACAGGATGGGCCGCACCCACCCACCCTCCCTAATCAGGTCACAGATATACCAGGTGTTTATCTAAATCCACTGTGGGCATTACGCTAGCCACCCTGCTTACCACCATATTTGTGGTAGTAGTATACACAGGTGTAGTGTGTATATGTGGGGGGGGTCACCTTCCTTGCAGCAGGTTCAAGTGGGCTCTGTTCATGCACAGCATGACGAGCGATATGCCATATGTCACAACTCTTTATTTAACTGCATAGCGGATGTTCAGTGCAGGTACTCCAGAAACTGAGGCATAAAAGAATGGGAAAATGGCTTGTAAAAGGAATTAAGGAGAGGTGCTTGATAATTGAGCAATTGAGTTGGGGACTTCTATGATTGGTGCATCAGGGAGCCAACCCCCCCCCCCTTCATCATAGTCCATCTTACCCCCTCCTACGAGTGAGGAGGGTGGTCAGTAAGGTCCCAGTAAGAGAACTGCTGGAGGAACTTGGTCCCTGCAAGGAAATTGCTGGAGGGATCTGGATGAAAAGGTGTGGGGGATCTGGTGGAAGCCCCTCCTCCTCCCCCAGAATTGGCTGGAAATGGTAAGGTCCCAGCAAAGGATTTGCTGGAGGGACCTGGATAAAAGAAGGGGGGGAGCCTGGTGGAAGCTCTCCCCCCCTAAAAAAAAATTGCTGGAATTGGAGGGTCCCGGCACTGTATCTGCTGGAGGGACACAAATTTTGCACCTGCACTGCACATTTTTTAGCTGCCAATTTAGTCCCAGGTTTCTATCTAATAATAAAGTTGCAGCCTGACTAAACCCATCTCTAATGTCTCCTATCATTCTTTCGGCCTAGCCAGGCAATCCTTTGATTTGTCACCTAAAAAGAATGTCTCAGGTGTGGGAATCTCCCTCACATTGTTGTCAATGAAAAAAAATGCAGAGAATTCATTTAGCTTCTCTGCAATGGCCTTATCTTCCAGGAGTATCCTTTCCGAGCCTCTGTCATCCAGTGCCCCACTGATTGTTTGGCAGGCTTCCTCCTTTTAATGGCCTTTTTTTGTTTTTGCTGTATCCAGTGGTATTTGCTTGGGGCAACAGCCCATGCTACTGGTGCTGCTGCTGTGCTACCCTGGCTACAGTACTATTGTTAGCACACTAGCTCAGATGAGATCTAGTGCAAGTATGTTTTATGAGAATAACAACCCTAGCTCACAGTATAGTCATACCCTTAGACTGCTAATGTTAATGTGTGTGCAGATGCCTATAGACTCATTTTCATAAAGTGAAGTGAATTATGTTTAATTCAGTGTAATTATATGTAAATTAAACCAGTACTTCTCAATCTGGAGGTGCACCAGTATGTCCAAGTGGGTCGTGGAGCAGAAGAAACAGTATTGTGGGGATGAGGAAAACTGAAGGACCCTGGATTTACTCCACCATATATTATAACATTCTGTTATGTTTGTAGGTGAAGTGGTAGAAAACTTCTAGAAAGAAAATTGCCTCTTTAATGCCTCCCCCCTCAATCTTCCCGTGGGCCTTTAATGCAGTAGCTGCAGGAGCTTAGATCTATTGTTCTGCAGTTTCTGGGAGCAACCTGCTAAAGCTTTCCTTCTCTGCCAACAGCTCTGCTGTGAAAGTACCTATGGACTAGTCCTGGAGCCACAAAAAGTTACCAGTATCACCCTGAGTTGCATGTAGCTATTGAGTATATTGAAGTCTAGGGATGAGGAGCCATTGCAGGCTGGTGTTTAAAAACAGTTAAACAATCTTTTCCATTGTTTTTTTTTTTTAACACATGAGAAGCAAAAAGGGGACAGAGACAGAAAAGTAACGGCAGGAAACGCAAAACAGGTTGAAAAGAAAAAAAATTTGGAGCAACTGTGCCAAGACATGGTGCTAGGTCAGAATGGAAGGGATGTGGAGGTTCTAGGCAGGTTCTAACAAAAGTGGCTGGAAATCACTGTTACTGTATGAGCAAAGGTAATAGGAGCAGGTGTGTGTGTTTGGGGATAATGTATGTTTACTCGGGATACTAAGGCTAGAATTTGAATACAAACTGAATTTGTTAAATAAACTTAGTAAATATCTCTAATGTTATGGAGAAAATATCTATCTTAGTTTAATCTTTTCAGACTTGTTTTGTCTCTTTCTGTGGAGACAGATTCATGTATGGTTTGAACTAATGTCTGAAGGCCTCTTGGTCAGGTAGAAGTACTGGGGAAGATGTGGATGTCAATTGTGAGTAGAGCTGGTTGGAAAATGCTACATACATGTAATTTTAAAAAAAAAAGTGATTTATTTTAATGACCACCTTTACATTTTTTTGAATTTTGATGAAAAAAATTGAAAACTAATTTCTGATGGTTTCTGTCAAAAATTGAATAATTTTCAGGTTCTTTGAATTTTGGTTCCCTCATTGTTTTCTCACCCCTTTCTTAGTGGCAAAATAATACAAACAGAAGTGACATTGAGATAAGACCAAAACTCTTACAGCTGAAAACTGAAAAGATCTTGTATATTTATTATTGCTTATTATGATTTATTTTTAAAAAATCAAAACATCTCCAATGTTGGGGATTTGGGTGGGTTTTTAGGGTTGTGTTTTTTAAGAACTGGAAAAACTTTTAAAAAGCCAATAGTTTCTGCAAAAAGGGCTTTTCCATCAGAAAAAGAGTTTTCAATAAACTATAAAGGCAAGCTGGATCCATGTTTAGTGAAAATAAGCTGGGAAATATTGCATCCATTGATGGTGGAGACCATTAACACTTCCTTTGGGCAAACACAATGCCAGTTTCATTCAAAATTAGTAGTCGTAGTTTATTGCTTATGGCAGTTACAATCTTGTCAATCACTGATCTGCCGTTTATGGACAAGGTGATTTAGAGAGATACTGGTGAGATAGCTCTGACATCATGGAGAATCTTTGATCCTTGTCAGTCAAGTTTTAGGCTTTGGATATGCTAGTGAGACTGCAGTGGTCTTTACAACTGATGATCTCAGGCAACGATAAAGCTGACATGTCCATATGGATTATTTTTGATCTTTCATAAGCCTTTGATAACATTGACATAAGATTGTGTTGATTCAGCAGTGGACACTGTCAGCAGTGGGGTGGAAGACAGTTTTGTGGCTCTTACCTTTCAGAGACATATGTAAGAGTTATGCTGGGTAATCACTGTAGCCATCTGGAACACAGAATTTCCATTCTACAGGGAACTCCAAAATTTTTTCTCTTTTTATTCTGAATCAGAATGAAAAATCTGAATTTTCCATGGAACTAAATTCATATCAATTTGATATCAATTTGAATATTAAAATATTCAGAACAATAGATAAGATGACAAAAATAATCCTTACCAAAATGAAATTTTTCAATTTTTATTGACACAAATGGTTTTGATAAAATTTTGACATATCAATTTTGTCCGGTCAGCATTTGTTCATGGTAAAATGTTACACTGGAAAAATTTTGACCAGATCTAATAATCACTAACATACCCTGTTGGCTTTCTAGTTTATTAATGTTGTTTTTTTACTAATTATCTGAAGTACGGGGTTCTTAAATTGTACATGTATTCACAACTAATTTTTATGCATTAGAAAATGAACAAAATAGAATAAATGTCAGGTACCAATTTTTTTAATTCTCTGTGAGGCAACAGAATGGATTTTGTGAAGCTGATTGAAGCACAGCTATTGGTATTTAAGAGCTGTTACTTCAAAAGATTCTGCGTGATAGTCTACTAAGTGCAAAGACTTAGTCCCATTTCATGTGAAAAAGTATGTTCTCAAAATGAGCCATGGGCAAACTGGTATTTCATCTTTGTCTGTCTCTGACCTTATCTGAGCTAGGTTTCTCTCCCTCATTGGCAGATTTGTAACCAGCTCTTGTAATTATTTATCAGAGCTGTGTGAAGAGGTGAACAAAGTCACTGTTTTTTGCTAGTGCTGTTTTATGAATCTCATAAGAAAAAAGATGGTCTTCGCCGGTATAAATCTCTTTTTGCTTAGTAAAAGTTAAACTTGTGCATTATAGTGGATGGTGAAAAATGGAGGTCACAGGATATATGCTAAATATTGTACAGGTTCCATTTGTTTGTCTTTTTTTTTTCCTGTGAGCAATATAAATACCTATTTAACCAGCACTGTTCACACCTGGATAGGGGAGAACTTGAAGCCCTCGTCAATGCCAGCTGCAGTCAATAGGAGTCTTTTTATTGACTTCCATGGGTCAGGCTCTTACAGAAAGAATGTGTGCCTCTTGGCCCTCGGTGTTCACCTGTCCATATCTTCTGAAAGCTTCTCTTCCTTAGACCCACTCTACCTCATTTCTACCTTCCATCTTTTGTTATCCCGTGAGAGGCACCATTCTTTAGGAGTCAGAAGACAGAGTTTTGTTCCCACCTCTCCTACTGTGTGACCTTGAACAAGTCACTTACCCCTCTGTGCTTCTGATTCCAACTTTGCAAAACAGTTGTAATGATACTGGTACATCTTTATCAGTAGTTAGTGATCCTGGGATGAAAAGAACTGAAAGGGCAAATTATTATTTAATGATCATCTTCTTCTATTTACTCTGACAGGGTATCTGCTTAGGAAAGAGCTGATTCCAAATCTCTTCAATCATGAGGGCAAGCTTCCAGTACAATCAACATTTTACTTGTGTTTTACTTTCAAATCTTTCTGGTTATTGACACATACCTGGCAGCCTTCCTCATGGTACTACACTTAGGAAAGAAAAATCAAATGCACAATTACAAAATGGGGGAATAACTGGCTAGGCTGTAGAACTGCTGAAAAGGTTCTGGGAGTTATAGTAGTCAGCAATGTGATACAGTTGCAAAAAAAGGCCAATATCATACTAGGGCATATTAATAGGAGTGTTGTGTGTCAGAACTGTGAGGTAATTGTCCTCTACTCTACACTGGTGAGACCTCAGCCCATGTTCCAGTTCCAGTTCTCAGTGCCACTCTAAGAAAGCTATGGACAAAGTAGGGAGAATTAACAGGCAAGTAACAAAAATAATAAAGGGTTTAGAAAACCTGACATATGAGAAAAGTTTAAAAAAATATATATTTGCTCTTGAGAAAAGAAGACTGAGGGGGAAACCTGATGGCAATTTCCAAATATATTAAAAGCTGTTATAAAGAGGATTGTGATTAATTGTGCTCCATGTCCACTAAAGATATGACAAGAAATGATGGGCTTAATTTGCAGCAAAGGAGATTTAGGTTAGATATTGGCAGAAACTTTCCAACTACAAGGATAATTAAGCACTGGAACAGGCTTCCAAGGGAAACTCTGGAAACCCCATCATTGGAGATTTTTAAGAACAGTTTGGCCAAACACCTGCCAGGGATAGTCTAATTTTATTTAGTCCTGCCACAGTTAATGGGGGGCTGGACTACATGACCTCTTGAGGTCCCCTTCAGCCCTACATTTCTACAGCTCACTCATACTGCTCCAGTGTGGTTAGTGGAGTTACACTAGGGAATAATTTGATTCATTGTCTTTTACTGGACATGTAAAATACAGCGAATCCTCTGATAATGCTTACTTAAATTACATCAGATATCTTTGTACTATCATCTACCAAAGACACTGCATCATCAGATGCTTCACTGCACACTCATGTACTTTTTTATTGTCTTCAGCAAGTGAAAGGGAGACTCTGATCAAGACAGGAAATCCTCTCCATTGTATGTCTGCTTCTATTAGGGCCTAGAATGATACACAGATGCTCCATAAAACTCTGATTAGACATCAAATGGTGATTGCTCCCCTTTCCATCCTACTGCAGATTTGCTAAACCATTAATGCTTGCTCAGAGAGGAAGAAGGATATTGAGCAAGTCATCTCCCATTTGCAAAGGATAATATCTCAACTGGTTAAGAGGGTATCTCCTGTTATCAATGGTGTTGGTGTGGCTGGTTTTCATCTACTTTTTTCAGAATGGTTCGTGAGGTAACTAAAAAATTTGGGCTTAATTCAGCCTGCACATTTACCATCTAAAGCATCACTGCAGGCAGCTTCACCCAGTGTGGAGGCACCCAAAGGAAAGGCAGATGCTTGGCGCACTGACCTCTGTGGCTGAGGCACCATACAATCCTCAATCTCAGGGTCTCCAGGCTGTAGAAAATTAGTGCAATCACAATGCATCCTTTCCCTTCACCAGCCAGTGTCATCCAGTTTTCAATCCACATTCATCAAACTGTGGAGGGCTCAGATTGCCATTCTAGTGGAATCTTGTCTGACTCACTTCTAGTTGCATGCGATATGTATCATATATGTCCCGATTGAGAAGCTGGGGTGGGGAGGGGAAGATCTTTAGCACTTGTTAAGTTTGCACTTACAAGTTGTTTGTTTTAAACAGGCAACTGATGTTTCTCAGCATAGCCACCTTTATGGCTACTGGGGATGGGTCAGGACATGGGCTGGATCACACAACAGTCCACATAATCCTCACCTGGCAGAGTGGTCCCAAGGGGACTTCTCTAACCATGACAATTCAGAGAAGCCCTTAGACTGCTCTAAGATATGGCAGTGGAAGCTTCAACTTCCAGTTGGCCAAAGAATCAGTAAAATCCAAAACATGGCTTATCATCACCTTTGTTTCTCCAACACCACCCCCTAGATTGCAATTATCCATGTTCAGATTCTGCTTAGTACATATACTATATAGAGAACATATGTTGTTTCTTCAAAACATACTCTGCAATGAAAGTGATGTACTATATGTCAGACTGTCATAAAGAGATGGTTAAGGGCTAATGTCTCTTTTACCTGTAAAAGGTTAAGAAGCTCAGTAAACCTGGCTGACACCTGACCAGAGGACCAATAGGGGCACAAGATACTTTCAAATCTTGGTGGAGAGAGTCATTGTTTGTGCTTTTGTTTTGTTCGTGTTCACTCTTGGGACTAAGAGGATGGAACGAACATCCAGGCTCTCCAATCTTTCTGAAGTCTTTCATGTTCAAAATTGTAGTAATTAGCCACGCAGGCAGATTAGTCTTAGTTTGTTTTGTCATACTTGATGAATGTTTCTTTTTGCTGGAAGGATTTTACCTTCTGTGCTGTAACTTTGGAATCTACAGGCTGCGTGGAGGGGGCCTTGCTCATAAAATCTCTGTACCCCTGTACAGCATTTTCCATCCTGATGTTACAGAGATATTTTTTTTTCTTTCTTTAATTAAAAGCTTTCTTTTAAGAATCTGATTGATTGTTCCTTGTTTAAGATCCAAGGGAATGGTCTGAACTCACCAGGTAATGGTGGGGAAAAGGGGGGATGGGTTATCTCCTTGTTTTAAGATCCAAGGAGTTTGGATCTGTGTGAAGCCTCTCAAGGCAACCCAGAGAGGGGAAAGTCTGGGGGGAAAGGAGGGGAGATGGTTAATTTCTCCTTGTTTTAAGATCCAAGAGGTTTGGATATGTGTTCCCCAGGGAAGGTTTTGGGGGAACAGAAAGTGTGCCAGACACTAAATTCTGGCTGGTGGCAATGTTACCAGATCTAAGCTAGTAATTAAGCTTAGAAGTGTTCATGCAGGTCCCCACTTTTGTACTCTAAAATTTAAAGTGGGGAAAGAAACCTTGACACAGACCCACAACGATGGACAAGAAATCTAGACGTGTATTTTAACTTTTAATAAAAGCCATAAAAACAACATTTGCTAGCTTTGGCTTATTTAAGAAATTCCTGTAGAGCTCTAGTCAATAAAATGTTTATTAGTGATCTAATAGTGATAATTGTTTATCATTATGCTCATTAAAGGTGCCAGATTTTCAGCACTGAAAACTGAATTTCCCTTTTTATCCAGAATGGGAAGTGGAAATGAAACCTTTTCTTTCAAACAGTAAACATTGTTTACCTTATTGAAACTCTGAAATTATGTATTATTAATTCATTTAGGAGACATGATTGTAGCTGTTAAAATAATGAAAACAATTATTTGTGAATAATATATTGAATGATCGTCGCAAGAAATCAGTGGATAAATAATCCATGCTGAGTAATTCAGACAGCTCTGGAAGTAATTACCTAGCAATAAATATAGACCATAAGCTGATGATGGTCAAAGACCAGAAATACCCTGATTTCATATCAAAACTCCATCTTCTGTATGTGATAGGGATGGCAATTGAGCTAATGCTTTGGCTGAAAAAAGTGCATTGACCCCACTGCCATAAAGGGTCAAAGCTAAGTGTCAAGAATTGCTGGTCTGGTCAAGAAATCTAATTATTTGGAAGTAAATGTCATTGTGCAGGTTGAGAAGCTGCCTTTCATACCTTCATTCCCCACAGGAGATTGTAGCCTGCCATCATTCAGAGTCTGAAGCCCAGCTTTTTTAGGAGATTTTCAAATATCACATAATTCCTGAGTAATTAACGGCACTGATTCTTTAATCCTTCAAATGTCACTGCAGAAAAAAAGAGGATCAAGGAACTTGTAAGGGAGGACCAGAGGGTGGGATAATATAATGTAAATTAAAACCTTCAAATAACAGAGAGCCAGTGTATCCAGCAGCAGCTCCAGGCCCCAGCATGCCAAGTGCGTGCTTGGGGCGGCAAGCCGCGGGGGGTGCTCTGCCGGTGCCTCACGGGTGGCAGGCAGGCTCCCCTCGGTGGAAGGCAGCCTGCCTGCCGTGCCTGGGGCAGCCAAATTCCTAGAGCCCCCCCTGAGTGTGTCACCACTTCTACTTTTATAACTCTACCCACAACTTTCAAAAATAAAAGTCCCATTCTGAACCCCTGAAGGATGATGAGAGTCATAATGTGGAAACAGAATATTGCATTTGTTTCCCCTTGATTTACAGGAAATATGCTTATTTGGATAAGATGCTTTTCTGACAGGTTGCCATGGCAACTGGCTGATTATTAACAATGTTGTGTAGTTTGACTATCTAATAATAGAGTCCAGTATATTGAAACCAAGATGTGTAACACCACTTTTGGACAGCATGGTGTATGTATGTGCAAAATGCTGATTTAGACCAATATAGAACTCCCCCACATTTAAAATACATAATTTGTAAAACATTATGACAGGGCAGAAGGACAGCTGCTGCACCAGACTAACAGGTTAAATCCCTAGCTCCCATACAGCAAGCTGTCCCTACAAATACTGCCACTATCATAAGTGACAAGAAGTCTGAAAGCAAGTCCTAAGTGGTCAGCATGAGCGCAAAGTGAAATGCTGTTGAGCCTAATAATTTTATAGGCAGCAAGCACCCAATCCCTGAGGAGAGTGTAAACAGCAGCAAGGAAGGTGATAAGGGAGTGTTAAGATTGAGAAGATGTAAGTGTTCTCTGTATCATGTTCTCACTTTGACCTTAGAAAGTGTTTTTCTGCTACTTTGGAGCCCATCTTCTCGTTTGATAAATATATGTTTTTTATCATGCTTAGATTTTGGCCAAGTCATGTAGTTAAAATGTGCAGAGAAAAAAAAAATCAACTGCATTACTATAACATTATGACTGGAGCAATAGTCAAAACAATTAATAAATACCTAGCTCTGATGTAGCACCTGCACTTGAATTCAAATAAGGCAATTCAGTGAAATATGCTGCCTAATGTTGTAAGCTTTACAGTTTCAGGACCCTGTTTTGTTTTGTTTTTTGTTGGTGGTGTTTTTTCCCCATTGGCAGCCAGCATAAAGACTTTAATTCCAGATATTTCAAATTAATGGATTCAGGGGAGGTATGTGGGGGACAAAAAATAACTACATGGAACATTAATGAAAAATCAATAGTACTCTTACTATGGTATTACAAGGTATTATTTTTGTAGTAGTTGCAATGTTTGTACCGCAAACTGTCATAACTGTGAAAGCTTTAAAAAAGTAAAAAGAAACTAGCTGAAAGGCATCAAAGAATTTTCTTCTTGTCTTTCCAAGGTTAAAAAACCCACCACTTCTGTGCTCTCAAAACAGTTCTTTAGAAAGTATTAAGTACTGAATTATTTGGATTTAATGTCCCTGAACCTAAGAGTGATGTTAGCTACAATAGCCTTGATGTCATGTTAAATGTAGTACAGCAGTGCCCCCTTGGGCAAAAGCCCTAATCAGATGCTGCTCATATCTTGAAAGCTTTCTCATTGTACAGAATGCAAAATGACCAGTTGCCTTATCGCTACTGTATTTTTATAAACCAGGACATTGAAAGTAGCTATTACTTGACTGACTACTATCTGCATATTCCATAGTTCTTGCCCTTTCTCACTGCTGCATGCCAAAGCTCTGACATTCATTTTTCTGCTGCTTAACATCAAGATGAGAACCTGTAACAAAAGTTAGAAAATGGGAACATGTTGAAAGAAATTAATGAAGCAGAAGAAAATGATTTACCCTGTGCAAAGCACTGCAATTTTCTTATATTTTCTTGAATATATGAACTTCAGAGAATGAATAAAAGCAATAGAAAAATTAACAAAACATGAAGCTTATAAAACCTAAAGGGGGAAATCAAGCTAACATTGTACATTCTCAGATACGTAAAAGTTAGTTATATTAGGGTATGATAAAAATCAGTATCATAAAAATGACTGCTGCTGAACAGTAGAAGCCATATTTCGATATCCCATTTGAAAATGGGGGCAGTTGAAACTGCAGAACAGCTAATCAGATGATCAAATAGACCAGATGTCAGACAAATGTAATATCTAATTGAACAGCTTAAGATAAGTACATGTTTATACTTCCATATTCCATGCATGGATCTACTAAACTGTCCTTGATGTGAGCACAAAGCTGCTCTTGAGATTAATGAGATTAGAATGAACAGATCAACAGCAGCATACTTTATGGTTTATAGTTTGTTGTCATGGAGACCTTGTTAAAATATTTGGCTCTGATCCTGCCAGCAGAATCAGGTGGATCATGGGCCTCTGAGGAATCATTTTGATGTCAGAGAGTCTCATGGATACAATCTGTAAGCGTGAAAGAGGGTCAATTTATGAATTTGCCAGGGTGCCAGTTAGATTCTAAAGCTGCAAGCTAACACATTAGGTTTGCCAATATATAATAGAATCCAATACGATAAGCCCTTTTTATCAAGTCCAGAAAGCATGAGCTTATTAGTTTTAACACTGTAGTCTTTTCACATCAACTTTTAATTTCAGGAGTATTTTTTTTTAAATCAGGACACTTGCTTATTCTTAATCAAACAATAATTTATTTATTCACCCAGAACCACACGAGTAAACAATCAACAATTCACCACAATCTTTCAAGCAATTATCACAAACTGGAGTTGAGGCTAAGCTGTTATATGAAGGAACAATGCAAATTACCATGATGATTTATTACCTTTATTTATTATCATAAATTCTCAGTTCCTAACACATTTATCACACTCCACAAATGCACTTGACTTTAAGGAACCTTTTAAGAATGTGATTACTATGCTTTGATGAGATTGGTTCAAAAGTAACAATATTATAAAAATTAATTGCTTAAAACAATTCTTTTTAATTCCTCTTTAGTCCAATTTGCTTGAACTTACAAAGGAGTTAAAATATAAAATATGGTGGCTTGAGTGTCTCACTAGAGAGTGCAGATTCAGCAAGATAACAGTTATTTATATTAAAGAATAGAAGAGGAAATACAACATTTGAAATGAAATCTCACCACCTCTACTTGTCCTCCAAACCCTTGGATGAGGAACAATCCTTTCCACATGTCTGGTTTTGCTGTTGGTTACATTTAGAATTTTGTAGTTTCTTGTGTTTGGTTCAGTCAACTCTCTTGAGTACATGCAGGGGCGGCTCCAGGCACCAGCACGCCAAGCACATGCTTGGGGCAGCAAGCCACTGAGGGCACTCTGCCGGTCGCTGCAAGGGCAGCAGGCAGACTGCCATTGGCGGCTTGCCTGCAGAGGGTCCACTGAGACCACGGGATCAGCAGACCCTCCGCAGACAAGCCGCCTAAGGCAGCCTGCCTGCCATGCTTGGGGTGGCAAAATGCCTAGAGTCGCCCCTGAGTACATGGTGACTTCAATTTTATATACCCTAGTTTCCTGGTTTGTGGAAGAGCCACCCTCTGATTGCTATTGGACATATGCCAAGTGGGTGCATAGATTTCAGTTCTTAGTTTCTCTGCAGCTTTCACTAGTATCCAGTAGATGATGGGGCTGTACAAAAAAAATCTTTAATCTTTTCCTTATCTCAAGCTTTTTAAGTTTCATTCATTTCATGATTGGATTTCATTGTTTGCTCCTATGATCAGTTGGGATCTCCTCCTTTTAAGCAATGTCTCTTAATATCCAAAAAATTATACTCTGGTTTATATCTTTTATCATTTTGTCTTCCTTGCACCAGACAATTCCTAAAGTGCAATGATGAGAACCTAAGGATTTCATTGGAATTCTGTATTTTCTACTACATGCATCCAGTGAAGTGAGCTGTAGCCCACGAAAGCTTATGCTACAATACATTTGTTAGTCTCTAATGTGCCACAAGTACTCCTATTCTTTTTTTCATAGGTCAGTAGTTTTTCTAATTTTTGAGGGCCAGAAGGAATCATTAGTTATTAATCATTCAAGACATATATGTCCCATATATATCCCTTACAAATTATGGGATCAGGGCTTTTCTTTGTAAGAAAATAAATAGTCAAACATTACATGTAAAATCTGGGCCTGAATCACCACTTTGTACTCCAATTTTATGCCACTGCCTTCAGTGCAGTTACACTGTAAAACTGAAGTATTTCAATAGTGAAGTTTTAAAACAGATGTAAAAAATTCAAAGGCTATATGTATGACATAGGTGGGAGTTAACAGAAGAAATAGGTACAGTGTAGGGCATCTTTCAAATTAATCCTTTTCTGCAATGACACTTTAAGACCATTAAGGCCACTAATAAAAGCATAAAAATGTTTGAAATCTGTTGTGTGCATGAGATCTGAAAGCTCAAAAGACAGAAACATTTTAACTAATTGATTCTAATTCATAAAAGCTATTCACTTACTTCATTTTGTATTATTAGAATTACAAATACAAAGAGACACACAGCCTTGAGCAAAGTGTGATGCTGCATCACATACACACCTTTGAATTACACTTTTTCTTCTGGGGGTTGGTAAATAGCTTGCTGCTGGTCTAGAAAAGTATGCCCTTCCCATTGCTCCCCACCAGTTCATCTGTGCTGGCAAGTAGAGGGTGTCGACCCCAGGCTCTCCCCATCTACTCTGTATCAAGTCCAGGTAGCCTGCCTAGGCATAATCTTATTTTTCTGAGCATGCACATAGACTAAGTCACAATCTAGATGAAAATATCGACACAATTTTTCTTTATATCTTGCTAAATTGGACTGGTACAGAACAAATAATTACATATGATGAGTGCATAGGAATACACGAAGTATGTCTTGTCTGCAAAAATGAAGCTCTTTTGAAACATTTTTTCGTGGCCTTTTCAAATTGTGCCCTTTGATATTAACTTAACATAAATTGTTTTATTCCTTTTATCTGCCTTTCTTCATTTTCTTTTGCACAACTTGTGATTGGACATGTGATTTTATACTAATACACATTTTGTTTTTTTCCTGTTAACCTGTCAGACAGTAAATGGTATATGTACTGTATGTGTACGTGACCAAGCATGAAATTGAATAGTATTCAAAATAGGTAAGATCAGTTATTAATCTTTGGTAAAGTTTTCCAAACCTAGAAGTTACGAATATCTGCCCCGTTTTTCATTAACGTTTTAAGCTTTTATGCTTGGATCTCCATTTTTGCCCCAACACATTGTTTAACTTACATTTCAGACCAGCAATTTAAATTGGTCACGCTTTTATTTTCACTGCATTCTCCCTAATTCAGTACTGTAGTAGAGTAGATTTCATGCTAAGAAAAATACACTGCAGCTGGGAGGTAGAGCTCACCCCTCACGTAGACTTATATGCACTATCTGTGCTTCAGCAAGTATGTTAAAAGTAGTGTGGCCATGGAGACATGCAGGCTAGCCACCCAAACACAACCCCAAATGAGATCCTAGCTGCTAGCCTGAGCCACTGCTATCACAGTGATAGTTTTAGGCATTAGCTACAGCAGAGCTAGTGTGTGTATGTCTGTCTGAGCTGGGAGTTATGCCTCGTAGCTGCAATGTACATATACCCTTGGTGAAATTGTGGTTACTACTAAAGCAGACCAAATACTGCAAAAACAGTATATGCAGACATTGATTTACATTTCAACATGTTGCTCAGTTTCAGTCACGTTCATGCCCTTTATGTTCTTACAGTTAGGCATGTGCTTTGAGTTTCTTGTTGAATTTGGTTCTGTATTTGCAGACCCCAGCACTTCCCCAAATTCACAAATAGATAACAGGGCTAAGTTTGCCAGACAATTGATCTGCAATGAAGAATGTGCAGTCAGCTCTTGTTACTACCAAGAACTTACAATAGCTGCTTTTGTTTTATTATGGTTGTAATGCAGACGCTATATACCTGCCTAAATAAACTTAAAACTACCCTCCTAACCACTCTGATTCTTTAGTAATAACATATGTCTGAAATCTTGAAGGACCTTCAAGCACAATCTGTGCTAAAATATGCCAGTGATTATGTCTCAATAAATGTTACATTGTCTTTGATTTGTGTAATATTGCTCTTATACAGTGATGCATATAAGTCATATGAATGTGTTTGAATAAATATTTACATTTTTATTAGGTGATTTAACAGAAGAAACAGGTTGGGCATCTTTGGTTGTTTTCATAATACAGCCAATATGTGATAGGTCTCATTTAAAAAGCCAGGTATATGTCAGGGTAGGAGTTTACTTGAATTGAGTGAATTAGCAGACAATTTTTGATTCATGAGGCGTTGTATATGATTAGGTAAAGCTATCTCTAGCACAGTAGGTGATATACACATTCTAGTTTATTTGATGTACTGTGTACAGAGATAAAGTATTTTCATTGTGTAATATCTGAAAGTTTCATATGCATGTATGAAACCATATTAGTATCAGTATATAATTGTGCATCCATGAGCAAGGCCATTTTACAAGATAAGGTCATCCTGGTACAAGAGGGCAAGACTGACTTCCAACTTAACAATTTCCCAGTTGATACTTGCTTGATTCTATTGTTATACCAATAAAAAACTAGCAGGATCTTATTAAAGGGTATAAACTAGCAGGATCTTATTAAAGGGGACAAGACATTTGTCACATTTATTGTAAATACCATAATAAAATAAAAGATAACAGCAAACAACGTTGTTTAGCTACTTATTCCTATATATCCATTCACACAATCATTCATACAAGTTCTGGATAGATATTATAGTTACCAGCCTAAAGTTGCTTGTGACAGAATACTGGCCAGGTACCCTGTACACAAGAGTGGAGCCGAGTCCGGGTCAGGTGCACCTGATGCTCCTGGAGGCTGGCAGCAGAACCATAGACTTACAGTCCTCAGTCTTCAGAGTCCAGCTTTATAGGGATTTTTCCCTATGTTAGTTCATGGGAGTTGCTTCATTCTGCTGTTGTTAAATTAATCAGCAGGTGGCTGGCTCCATGTTGGCAGCAGAATGTTACCCAAAGTCTCTTATCTCACCCTTCTTTTTTACAGGCTTTTAGTTTGGATTCAAAGTCTATAGGTCTTGCTGTGTCACGCTGCCTTTGGGTTTGGATTGATCACCCGTCAATTGCAGGTGTGACTTTCAGCCTTGAACCTGGCTTTGATCTTCCTTCTGTTGTTCTTTTGTCCTTTTCTTTTTAGGGTGGATGCTTTTTACTTTGTTTCACTGTTGTCTAGGTCTTCAGCCGTTGGTAGTTGAACTTCACCTCATCAGGACAGGCTGGGGCTGGAGGTTGATTTTATCATCCATACATGCCTCATTCACACATCTAAACTAACTAATAAGATTACAGCAGGGTTTGCAAAAATGAAGGTTGGAGGAAGCTTTTACAAAATGGAGTGAGCGTTTTAAAATGGGGTTTGAATTACAATATGGCAAACAGTGAACAGAAGTTACAATGCAGGCAAGTGTAGTGAATGGTGAACAGAAGTTACATTAATAAAGTGAACAATTAAAAACAATTTCATTTATCAGTTCTACACTATCATCTTTCATCATCCCATTAAAAGAGGAAAAATCACAACTTTTAAAAGCTCTCTTTTGCTGGAGTTTCAGAATGAATTCATTAGAGCTGCATAGAGCTCCAAATCCCATTACAATCAATGGGTTTCAGGTGCCCAAATTCACTAGATGGCTATGAAAGTCTCCGCCTAAATTTTCTCCTGTAGAGATTTAGGTGTAAATCGGCAGCCCTGAGACTGGGAGTAAGGCTTGCTGGACTGTGTCCTTATTTTGTGTATGTCCTAACTAACTAGTAAAAATGAAAGAGTGAAATAAATTCAAAGCAGTCCTTTTCTGGTTGTTTTTCTTTCAAAGTCTGTTCTATTTCACAAAAGAATGAGAAAGAAAAACCTTTGGAGTTTGAACGTAGATAAACGTTCATTCTGTGTGACTAGCCAAAACACGGCCATTATGGAAAAGCAAAATCCTCAAAAGAGGAGCTTTGCTAAAGCCGTAAGTGTCCCATTCTCAAGGGCTTTTCAGGTTCAGCATATTCAGATTATAGAAGGATCAGGCTACTTCTGTCAGAACTGCTGCTAAAGTCACAGGGGAACTGCCCACAGCTTCAGTGCTGAATGCCAACTTGAAAGAGCCAAGGATACACTTGAACAGAAGTCTGATGATCAATCACCCTTTTTTTTTTTATTTAGCCCTGAATGGCCACATAAAAGTTGATCCATAGAGCATGTTTGATGGTTCATTCCTCTCCAAAATGATCTCTACTTTAACTACAATGCAAGTAATTCTGTAAGGATCTTTAAATCATTCCTTCAATTTTTTTTAATTCATTTCTATTCATTGTTTTGTTAAAATTTTAGTTTCACTCCTTTAATATGGTGTGTTTGGGGAATTTCTTCCCCCGTGGGGGCCAGCATATCTGCAGATGCCCCTCAACTTCTGTTCTCTCAAATGGCGCTGAAAATGTCATGCCCTGATCCCACAGTATCAAGAAATAAGAAGAGAATGGCCTTTCTCAAGCTATTTCAAAAGCTATTGTTGTGTTACTTCCACTTTTGGAAGGCAAATAGCTTGAGAAAGGCCATGTTCACACACTTTCCCTTGTAAGCTTGTAAAGAGTTGTGCTTATCCTCTCAGTTGTGTAATGAGATAATGCAGAGTAATTTCATTCTGGGACAGCTCTGATTTACCATCTGGTTGCATCCTCAGCTCTAAAGCTTTGAAAAATTTCAAGATCTGCACAAAAAGCTTGCAATTTAAATATTTTCATGTATAGCATGCAACTATCTGGCAAGTTTTCCCTCAGATTTTTCACAATAAAGACTTGACAGAAGTGAAAAATCTTATTTTCTTCCCTGTAGCCAATGTATTTATTTTACATCAGCACTGGGTAAGATGATTTGTCATTGAGACAATGCACAGAGAAAATCGAAGCAAAAAGACACACAAGAAGCTCCTCAAAACATTTTGATGGCACTGCTTTGGCAAATAAAACACAAACATGTCAGATGCAAGAAGGCTCGATAATAATTACCTTAGAGTGGGAGGAGATTTACAAAGAGAATTACATACAGTAATAGACAGGATGAATAAATAAAAAAGCAACATAAGCTTTCTGTAAAAATTCGTGAGTCTGCATTGAGAGAAACATGTTTGCTTTGGGCTTTCAAGCATCATAAAAGGAAATCACCACCAATGACTCGGCCCTCTAAGTGAGCCAATTTATTTTATTGAACCATGGTGAGATAGTGCTTCCAAGTGGTAATTAATTTTAAGACTATGAGCAGTAAAACTATTTTAACATATAATGGATACACATCAATGAGGGTTTTTTTTAACTCAGTGTATGTAATGCAAGGCATCTACTTTAGTAAGGAATGATATTGCAAAGGGAATGCACTAGTGGTAAATAATTTATCTATTATCCACATATACCCAAGTAATTTTCCTAAGTCCATTTCTGCTGTTCTCCATTAGAGACCATGGAAGGTTCAAGAAGCCTCCACAATGTTTCCCCCAAAACAGTGTGTATCTTCATCACAATTAATTGTTGTCTTTGTTTGCTGAAAGCTCTGGTTTGGAATTGTGGGCTGATATTTGGGCCATTTTCCAACACGGTCTGTCCTCCTAGAAACATTTACCACAGAGTTTGACTGAGTGATAGAGCTATTGTTGAGGCCTGCTCTACTCTACAAAATCAGATTAATCTAAGTCAGTTTGTTGCAACCAAGCTGTGTATGCTTCTACTCCCAAATTTATCTCCTATCAACATAAGCACCCTGTTACAGCGACACACTACCCTTCCCTGCACAACACAGAGTCACAGTCAGTTGACACAATAAGACTGTAGACACTGCATCACTGGTGTTGATCTGATAGTCCTCCTGCATCTGTCTCTCAATGTCCCTACCCTTGCCCGTGTAACAGTGGTCGCTCAAGTCACAATTTTAAATTCTGCTCCCAACTTGTGGGAGACTGACACAGAGAGTGTCCCCCACCCTCCCTGCTGGGCACAAGAAGAAAACCAGAGGCAGACATAAACCACGTGGCAAGACAGGAGCTATTTAAAATGCCGCAGAAGTCAAGCCAGTTGTGCCAGGCAAGTGCAGATGAATTGGATGATGAATGAGAAAGTAAGTGTATAAATTGTCATAGTGTCCTGGAATGGGTCTCAGCTGAGCAGGCCAATCTCAGGTCAGATTGTCAGAAAACAGGGCAGATGCAACCAAACTGCTGGTATACGCTATAACGGGTTGGCAACCTTTCAGAAGTGGTGTGCTGAGTCTTCATTTATTCACTCTGATTTAAGATTTTGCGTGCCAATAATACATATTAATCTTTTTTGAAGGTCTCATTCTAAAAATCTATAATATATAACTAAATAATTGTTGAATGTAAAGTAAATTAGTTTTTTTAAATGTTTAAGAAGCTTCATTTAAAATTAAATTAAAATGCAGAGCCCCCCAGACCGGTGGCCAGGACCCAGGCAATGTGAGTGCCACTGAAAATCAGCTCATGTGCCACCTTCGGCACACATTCCATAGGTTGCCTACCCCGGCGCTATAATTAGATTTAACCAAACCAGCAACAAATGTGTATACTGTAAATGTCTATACAGTATATTAGCCCATGGAGCCACAGTCAGCCACCTGACACCCAGACAGACTGGAACTAATGATGAAAAGTTATTAAAACCCAGAAAACATCACACATTCAGTTACTCTCAGCCCCAAAGGTCCTTACCTTACCGTAGATCAAGGTATGCTTCAAATCTCAAGACCATGCTGAAGCTAATTTCTTTAGTAAACTAAACTAAAGTTTTATTAGCTAAGAAAAGGACATGAGAGTTATTAGGAGGTTAAAGCAGGTAAAATAATTATGAGTGAATCAAAGTTTATGAATTTATGAATTCAATTTGATAGCAGAGATGTAATAATTTACTGGTTTCCAATGTTCTCTCAGGGTTACCTAGAATGACTCTAGGGATCTTGGTCCAATTGCTCAGAATTCCACTCTCTCAGAATTCATCAGTCCAGAAATAAAGGATCAATTCTCAGGATCTAATATTTTATACATCTTGCTCACATAAGGTGAGCTGACAAGCATCTTGACCCATGTGGGTGCTTCCTCTGATGACGAAGATTAGGAAATGCAGACTGGACCCGTAAACCCTATTGAATAACACAACTGCTCTTGCTTTGAAGTTAAGATTCCTACTTCTTGTGCAAGTAATATACAAGTAATTCAGTTACAGTGATATTTTTAATGTTATTGACAGCCATTCATTACAATGGGGTTGGATAAGTGGGAACAACACAAGTATCCTTCATTAATATTCATGAAGTTCTGCATGCTAAGTAAATTCTCATCTTTATACGAACACACCTTTGGATCGAGGGGTATTTACTACACAGCATGCATAATAGCAAATGAACAACATGATATAGTCAAGCTTAACAATACAGTTGCATTTTACAAGTGAATTGACTCTGACCTTTTAACATTCCTTTGATTTCTATTAGCATGCAAGTGAATTAGCCTGCTGACAACCTGTGAGACAGCATCACACATGCATTATTCCTTATAAGCATTTTTTACCTTTCCATTGACCAAAATATCCTCTTCTTCCTTTTCTCACTCCCCGCCCGTACTTTAAAAATGGCACCCCTCCCATATTCATGTTTAGAGAATAAACGCATTGATGCTACTTGTGAAGTGTTAAAAAATAAAAATAATTAGTAAGGCAGTCCACATTATGCAGGCCACAGCAGATCTGTGTCCTGTGCTTGGACAGAAGTAGCAGAAAGCGGTAGACATGATAGCCACTTTTCCATTCTTTTGTTTGTTGGGCTAGGTAGAAGGAACCATGTGGAGTTCTTTGTCGCTTTTAGTATTGTGAGCGATTCAAAGAAACTTTAATGGTGGTACTCTGCAATGCTCTTCCAAATATTTCTAGGGGTGACAGACTTGTTTCTTTCCCTACAACAAGAGATTTTCCCACACCACTCTGCAATAAGTTCTGCTGGCCCTGTCATAAATAGATAGGTAAGGTAAGGGTTAAGTTTCTTTTACCTGGAAAGGGTAACCAAACACTTGACCAGAGGACCAATCAGAGAACTGGATTGTTTAAAGTCAGGGGCGGGAATTTGTGTCTCGTGTTTTCTGTGTATCTTCGGCTGTGAGTAAACCAAAGTCTTCCATCACCTACATACGACTCTTTTTTCAGTATAATATATGCACAAATAGTCTGATGAGGAATTACTTAAAGAAGCGCCAACAAGTTCAGCTTCATAGCGCTTTGGTGATACGAACCAGATATCGAAAAATACTGCTCTGCTTTTGTGTTTCTCGGCTAAGATGAGTACAACGCCCTTCCTCCATCACGCATCGATAATACTCCAACTGCTCTACCATCGTGAGTAACAAAGGAACCAAGCAATTCGCTTATGACGAGAGCTTGGGTTGTATTACATCTATCGGATTGTGGACTGGTTAATCGGCTATCGTTAATCAGACGTTTTTCATATTTTCTTATAAGCAGAGCCTGTATTGAGTTCTATATGCAATTATTGTTTTATTTTCTTTCTTTTTATAAAACTTCTTTTAAAACGTGTGAAGTTCTTTTCTAGGAGGCAAAGGAAGAAACCAGCTGTGGGCTATTTCCTATTGCTTCAGAAAGCAGGCTACGGGGAAAGATAAAGAATCCTCTGTATCAGGTACCTCTCCCTCAACGGGCAGAGCACGAGGAAAGGCAAAGCCAAGCTGTTGATTTGCATCTCAATTTCTAGGTTAGAGAACGCTTATCTTTGGGAAGCAGAGAAAACGGTTTCGCATACTCACAGGCTAGACAAGAGCAAGCCTGGAAGGAGGGGAAGGTTTTCCCTCGCTTTAGCATCAAGGGATTTGAATCTGGTGTCCCAAGGAGGGTTGGGGACACCAGAGAGAGAAAGGGGATAGACCCCTCAATTCCTGATCGTGGTGCAGAGATATCCAAGCTGTATGAGACTTGGGGGAGTCAGGTAACCCCAGATTGGACCTAAGTCCAGTCTGGGACAGGAGGCTATTCCACATGGTGCAACTTCCTTGCCACCTCCTCCCAGTAGAAGGATTTATTCCAACCGCTCTTGGCTCTGTACCCAGCATGACCATGGATGATCATGGGCTAAGCTTAAAGTTCCCCCTGTATTGTATTGAACACCAACCGTTGCGCGGTGCCATTCTCCTGATCACCAGAAAGGTTCCTTGTTATAAAGTCCTTGGTTATAACAAACCGGATCGGTCAGAAAGCTGAGAGGCGGTGGTTGCTTCCGTGCCGCCTAGCCCAATGCTCCTTGAGGTATCTTCTCTCCTTGCTCAGGTGGACCTGTTCCTTGAAGTGGGGAACCAGTTCTTCCTCAGACTGGGACTTGGGCTGTCCCTCGGAAGAATTGTAATGATGGGGTGTTTCTGTAGTGGTGTACCGCTGTCCGCGTTGCACCTTGGTATTTCAGGCTCTGCCTGAGCCTCTTGTTATGTTGTTGTTCTGGCCAGTGAGGCTCGTTTCTCTTGGGTTTGAAGGTGGTTGCACTTGCTTGTCTGTGCTGGTTGCTTCCAGTTCCGGGTCTGGACTGAGTGTGTGCGGTTGAGCCGTTGACATGTGATCCGGTCCAACTACCTCAGTCGTGGTTGTACACAGACAGTGTCGTTGTCTCACCTGCTTTGTAGTTGGAAATTTCCGGTGGTGAACCACAAGTGTGTCGGAGGTTAGGAGTGTTAGAGCATTTGCCTAGCCAGCTCCTCGGTAAGCTGCTGCTGTGCCTCTCTCTGTAGTTCAGCTTCATTGAAGGCTGTTCTTCTTCTGTTGTTTTTTTGGTAGGCCAGCTCTAGTTCCAGAAGTTTTCTTTTGTGTGCTGCCTTTGGCTCTATCTTTTCTGTGAGTTGCATCGTGGCATCTTGTTTGCCTTATTAGTTCCTGTCTCTATGTTTTTTCGTCGTCTAGGGCTTGTTCGGCTCTTTCTTTTTCTGCTCTTCTTTGAACGCTATGGTCTGTTCTTGTGTTGGAGTGCCTCTGGTGTTGTTGCTGATTCGGCTTCTGCCTCTGAATTTGCCAGCACTGCTTTTGCTCTAGCTTCTTATAGCCATTGAACCAAACAAAGCTACTGTATTCACTGTGTGCGTTTGTGGCTGGGTACTTAGTTCCAATGTTTAAACAAAATCTTTATCTCTTAATACTTGCTAAGCAAAGCTGCTAAGAGCAAGCAGAAAAAAATGCAGCTTCCTAAAAGCAAGCAGGAAAAATTTTTTCTCTCTCTAACTTAAAAATCTTCTCCACTGCTACTTGTGTGATTGCTAGCAAGCACTCTCAAGAAATGCTATTGTTTCCCACGACCCTTAAGTGGTTGGAATGAGCCTACTAAAAATCAACTGCGAAACAGGCAGAAAAAAAATTTCTCTTCTGCACTTTAAACACATCTTTTCCTCACTGTACCTCTAGCAGAAAAATTAATTGTCTGGCTTGTATTATATCCCACACGCTCACCATTGGAATATACTGCGTCCAACTGGACTTAGTCCAAACTGGGCTTTACCTGAAACTCCCAAGCTCACTACCGCTTGGATATTTTTTGCTGCCACCAGTCCGGAATTATAGAGCCGGATCTCCCTTTCCCCTGGTGTCCCAACCCCTCCTTGGGGAACCCCAAGACCCACCTGGTCTCTCTTCCTCTCCCAGCTTCCCCTTCTGGTTACGGTGCAATGCTACGCTACTCACCTTGAATACAACGGAAGCATCTAGCTTCCCGAGGTCTATATTTACCTAAGTCACTTACACAAGAAATCCCCCTTGTCCTATAGCCTTTCCGCCTTGGGACATAGGGAGGTGAGCACGAGTTGGGCTGTTCCTCCCCCCTCTGCCTACTAGAAAAACTTCACGATGTTAAAAAGAAACTTTATAGAAAAAAAGAAGAAAATATAACACAAATCTTGCATTTAAAACTCATACAGGCTCTTGCTTATAAGAAATATAAGAAACAGTCTGATTAAAAGATAGCCGATAACCAGCAACCACAATACATTAAATACACCAAAGTCCTCTAGCCGAATTGCTTGGGTCTCTTTGTACTCACAGATGTGTAGAGACACTGGAGATAAGATGCAGTTATAGGAGCTTGTTAACTCACAGCCGAAAAAAAACAAAGACACAGCCATCACTCATTCACAATCAAAGCTCCATAGCGAATTGCTTGGTTCCTTGTACTCACGACTTTGGTATAATATTTGAAATAGAAGGGTTAGAGGACCTTGTTATCACCAGCCGAGAAAACAAAAAGACCCGAGTATACATATCCCGCCCGACTTTAACAATCCAGTTCTCTGATTTGGTCCTCTTCAGGTGTTTGGTTACCCTTTCCAGGTAAAAAAAACTTAACCCTTACCTTACCTATCTATTTATGACAGGCCCCATTACAGTAAACAGGCTACTAGCATATGGGCTCAAGCAGTTTGGGGATACCAGTAGCATGTTGACTAATATGAGCTGCCTAGCATATATCATATTAATAATATGTATTATCCACACTATATATACTATAGATAGATAGATATAGATATCAGAATGCATTAAGAACAAATATTGTAACAGCAATATAGCCTAAACTGACCTATACCATAATCCTGTTTACTTATGCTAAGTAGCCCATATCACCTTGCATCTGGCACAAGTAAATTGGAAACTTGTCAAAATCAAGGTACATTCATTTTCTGTCATTGTACAAGCTAGGTAAGTACATTCATGGATCAGTACCCAGAATGCTAATATCCAAGACAAAGCTGACGGATAAGTCAGAGAACTGGAACAAACTGATGGGTTGAATTTTAGTGGTAGCTACTGAAATGTGTAATTTGGGAAGCACACATTCTGCATAGGTGAATGCAACATCATTGCATGGGATTGCTCTTCGAGTACTGGTATTATATAGAACCTTTTTCCTGTATCATATTTATAACCCTGACTGACATTGGTTATTTGGTCTCTTGAGTATATTTCATAATGAAATAATGAACCAACATGTAATCAAGTAATTGACCATACAATTTATCAACAAGCAGCTGGATTCACTGGCCTTTTGGCACATTTGGGAGTGAGGTATCAGCCATAATTGCCATTGCCTGTGGAAAAAAATTGTCAATATTCACTGCACTTTCCCTACACTTGTACCAGAGGCAACCATCATCTAACCTTCTTTGCAACAGACCTCATCTCTCACCTTAGTCTGGAGTACTCACCATAGCTTGAGCTGCAGAGTGATGCTGTTTCTCTGTGTTAATTAGCTGCCTCTAGTGTGGAGGCCTTAAAAGATGCCCCCTCCATGCCTGCTGAACAGCTGACCAGCATCCAGTAACAAAAGAAGTGGACAAGGGAGGATCTGCTGAAATATCTTTAGCCTGTGGATTTCCACTAGAATTTTATTTCTCAACTCTTTGCACATAACAAAGATTTTAAAAAAAAAATCAATGAATGTTTCTCAGTTTACACCAAGCATGAATGCTGCATTACAAATTTCATACCAGGAGTCAATAACCCACCTATATTTAAGCTCTATACATGCAAAGCCACACTAGTGCCTAAAAGCATGAGAAAAACCTACTGCATCTGATTGTAAAGATGCTCTTTTAAGGCCTCCCTCAGCCACATAGCTCCACAATTGCCTATTCTAATTGCTGAATTTGAACAGCCGCACACAGACAGCTGGTCCATCTCACCCCTCCACCCTGCCAATCACAATCCCCCCCCCCCCCCACACACACACACACTTTCCCTTACAGATATTATGTAGTACACAGTATGCAGGTATAATGTTGGGGATGTCTGCATAGAGGCAGCTGCACTTCCCCTCTGCCCCCACACACACCCCGTTTCCCACAAAGTTGGTACCTGTAATATACATGTACACTGGCTCTGCAGGTTTCAGTTCTCAGACATATGGGGGACACACTTTCAAAATATTGCCGCTATATGCATTCACACTCGTGTGCACTTTTTTGTGACCTATCATTGGAGAGCATTAATTTACTTGCATAAATTTCATTTGTGGGTGTAAGTGGTGAATCAAGCACAAGGGAGTTTTGTGTGTGTGTGTGTGTTTAGTCTCATTTGCAAGCAATGGATGTAGTATGCAACAAATTGCCTGCACAAGTGACTGCTCATGCACATATGGAGGCTATGTTCAGGTTCCCTTTGAAACTAGGGGCAAGATCCTCAGCTGACATTAAACTGCTGACGTTAATGAACTGCTTTAGATGGCAGCTGAAGTTCTGGCCTTTAGACTAATTGTTCAAATAAATTAAAAATCCTACACAAAGGTTCACAGCACATTTCAGCTGAATAATTTTTGAAGTTAACTTGAATTGACTTTCACTATTTTTTCATTCTTCTGCACTCTGGATTCTTTGTAAAAACATTTCTGTAGTGTTATTTATTTTACAAGCATCTCTCTGGCTGGGACCCATATCGAAGTATTAGACAAAAGCCTGTTCTCAGAGAAGTTGTAACCAGAATTTTAAAAAAAAAAGAGTAGCAGAATTCTCATGAGAAAACCTGTTGTGAGGGTTCAAGCCCAGTTTTCCAACCAGTTGACATCATTCAGAGAAACTTTGGACAAGGAGCAGCCAGACTGTTGTGTGCTTAGCTTAACCGAATCACGAAACTTTACAGGTTTGCTCACTGCTGTTGCAGATGACTAGCTGTGTCTCAGCAAATGGCACACATGCCATGAAGGCCATGGCTTAACTCAATGCTCAGACGCAGTTTAGGTTATGTTAAATGCTCTCTTTCCAGCCACTGTAGTGACTTAGCTTCTAAACATATTTTTGGAGTCAAACACTGTATAAAAGTTGAAAACCTTTGGCTCAGTCTGGACTAAAGTAGAAAGAGTCATTTCAACTATGAGACATAAATGTGAGTGAGACATGAGCCCAGGCATATAAATCTCAGTTTATGAGACAAACAAACCTGTGCCTCACAGCAGAGGCTGTAGGAGAGATTCTCTGTGTTGCTCTTTTCAGAAAATTTTCTTTAGAAAGTTGTGTAGAGAGGCTCATTCTGCTCATTTCACACTTCTCCCCTCAAGAAAAAGTGGCTCCAGAATCTCCTCCATGCCTCAATTATCTACTATACTCACTGTCAGCAAACTAAGCCAGGGATGCTCTTCTTCCAAATCCTAACACTCCACAGCACTAGGACAAGCAAGTAGCATCAGATGGGCAGTAGGGTCATCCATCTTCCTAGCTGCAACTCACCCCAACCTTACAACACCAGGAAGCACTGGGGCTCATTCTGGTCCTCTTCTCTCCAAGGAAATGAGCCCCAGGAGCTGCATCATGTCTATGCCATCATCCAGTTACACCAGAAGGCCCTTCCTTCCTCATGGCCAGTTGCCCCGACCCTCCCAAAATATAGCACCAGACAGTTTATCTGGGATGGACTCAGCCATTATAGTGATGGATGCTAGAGAAAATCCTAATAGATAACAAATATGATCCAGGATATATTTTGATATGCATTTCAGTCTGATCCAGTCACTTAATAGTTTTCTCAGGCCTTTAGTTGACAAGCAGGTTCCCTTCCAAAAAAACATACTGACAAAACTCGCTCATTAATTGCAGGATCCTAGAAGGGGCATGCTCTCCACTCTGAGATATTTAAGCGAGCTGCAGCTGAGGCTACTCAGAGCCTTGCAGAACTGAATCCTATGAACTGTGGCTCCTATGAGAGATTTTGCAAGTCACTTCAACACAGTGTCACAAGACAGACAATGGATGTGATGGGGCTTCCAAACTGTCATTAATAAGTGCTGGTACTTTTGGTGCTATTTGCATTGATTGTGAATTAGTACCTGTTTTACACTTTCCAATAGTAAGGTGTTCATGCTGAACAAATAAGGAAAGCAAGAGTTTTCTGCGTATTGGTGAGGGTTATTGACAAATGCTATATGACATCACAGCTAACTTTAACTTCCTTGGGCCTGCTTCAGATCAGGATGCCTTTTGGATTCTTAAAATGAGTAGCTTGTGAAAGGCACACAAACAATGACTTTAAAGGACTAAAACATACACTGCAGCATGTCTTGGATGACGTTATTGTTAGTGGGATTTGGCAAATGTTTAGACAGTGCTGACATAACCTTATATTGTGCAGAACTGCCAGCTCTGGGGAAATGGGACTTAGCTACTTAAATTAAAAAGAAGAAAAGAAACTAAGCTATATAAGAAGATATCTGGTGTTCAAGTCAGAGCTTTCCAGAATTAGAAGTGCAGCATACAGTAGTGTCCATACAAACAAGAATTCTTCGTTTTAGATTTATAACATACCCTATATTTTGTCCTAATTGCACAAGTCCCCTGACAGATACCTTAAGAAACTGAACAGTGTACGTTGGGCTTTTAATTTGACTTTGTTTGTTGAACAGCATTTATATTTTAATATAGATGTTGCCTTGTCATTTTTGTGAAGCCTAGCATTTTAGACATAGAACAAAAATTAGCCAGGTAACAGGAATTTGAAGGAGAAATACACCCTGTATTTTGAAACTCTGTAGTCAGCAAATCCACCAGGTATCATCTACTATTTCTCATATTAAATTGAGTTTATTATGTTCAGTTTTATTATCTTGAATAACAAATGCATTAATAAAAATAAGGTATTCAAAAGAATTACTGATGCTTCCAATGTTAATGTGTCTTGACAAGGAGTTTAAACAAACTGCAAAAGAAGGCTATAATACTTTACTGGGAAGTTCACTGGGTAAAACTGAGATCTTTGGCTGTCATTTAACAGCAAAAAGTGTTTGCTGTGCTGCAGGGATGAAAAAAAAAGGAAAGACCTTTATGATCTTTAAGAAACACATCTCACTTCTTGTGCACTATATCAAACCTCCATTTCCCTCTCCCCTCCCTCACCCCTGGTCACACACATAAAATAAACCAAGGGTTTTTCTCCCTGGTGCTGATACAAAATCCATACAAGAATTAAAATGATGCCCATTGAGTTACTGGGCTTTGGATCCAGTCCTGCTGTCTTCCATTTTGGATATAAAACTGATCTTACTTTGGTCCTTGCTTTATCTTCCGCCCCAGAACCAGAAATATTTTCCACAAAAGGTGGGTCATCTGATACTCTAACAGCCAAGGACTACACCTATTGATGAGAGTAAGTAGATAAGGTTCTTTCACATAAAATCATGACCATAATGATTTTAGTTGTATTCTAGAGCCCAGCTATTGTTGATCAGCCTTTTAAAAACTAGTTCTCATATAAAAATGTATTACAAATATATGTCTGACCTAGCAGGATAATTAAAAAGATATCATATGGTACAAACCCAGACTATGGAACATCACAAAAACAAGAGCGAAGGAATCTTAACATGCGATAGGATTATCATATTCTGTCAACATTTATACAGCATTAGTTTAATAAGTTAGCATTTTTATGTCACAACTTATAGTAATTCCAGTGGACCCACACAAAACAGGTTTGTGTGAAACACAGGCACTTTTGGATCTAAAATGAAGGACTCGCTCCAAAATGAGAACTGATTGTGAGGTATGGAAAAGTTAATAATCTTCTTATTTGGAGAAGAAAATTTAGCATAGTACTGAAGTTGTTGTTCCACGAATTGCAGCTATGAGTCCAAAGCCTTTATGCCCAAACTTAAGTCTGTGCTCTCCCACAGAGACTGAGTAGACACAACTGCATGTACTGCAGTCTTCAAGATGATTACTCAATATAGCTGAACTTCTCCTGATTTGTTTTCTTTTACTGAATCATATTCAGACATGATGTCAAATATGTCGTCAAATTAGAGTACCCTCTTCTTTTCCTAGTTTTCCCACAGACATCCAGAAATTTACCACTTTCAGGTTTAAATCAATAGGACTGCTTGTGGGGCAAGTTCCTACTTAACATGAGTAAGAGTGGCAGAACTGGGGCCTAAAATGACCCCTCCTAACTTTAAAATAAAGGATAGAGTTATTCACACCCTTAAATCCTCCTGTTTGCTTTTCTTGGTAATTTCCACTCTTTTGACTCCTTGAAATCCGAGTTATATCAACCCATTAGCTCTTACATGTTGATGCAATGGTCCAAATTCAGTGACATGAAAATATGTGTTTCTGTGCATTTGTAGCTACAAGTCACCAAGTGGGTATGACTCTAGAGTGAATCTAAATACTAACAGATTCTAGAAGGAGTCTGATTCCCCCCATGATCTTCAGAATGTGAGGAGCACATTGAGGGGGCCAGAAGAAGGTATAAATTACAATATTTTTAGGCTCCCTCTAGACTAACCTCTGAATCTTGTTCATATCCTTTTTTCTTTTTTGCTTTGAGAGTTCTCGAAGTTGTTAACTTTGTTCTCAACTCTTTACTTTCAAGAGAGGCTACTTTGATGCAAAACATATGTAAATAAAGAGTTTTAATCAGTAGACATCCAAGAAGTTTGATTACACATATAGCTACTGGCTTCTATCCTTCCTCCAAGCCTTCCTACATATTAAAAACATATTTGACTTAATTTGAGAGGTTTCTTTTAGTGATATAAGGAGATTCTTAATAAATTGTACCCTCTTCTTTCCCTAGTTTTCTCTTAATATGTTCCTAGCTCTTTTTTACACGTTACTTAACCTTTTAGCCCCAATTACTGATTAAGCACTATCCTGGGTCTCCTATGAGTTTTGGACCTTGAATGGCACCTTGTTCCTTGCTAGCCCCTTGCTCTTTCTTGGTGTTACTAAATTTCTCTTTGGACTTCTGGTTGATAGATCTGGGGGAAAGGTTGTTGCAGGAGCAGGTAACAGACTTTCCTGGTCTTCCCTCAGTACTCGTTGTAATCTTTTACAGATCCAAGTTGTTCCACTGGCTAGGTCAAGCTCCACACTACACAGCTACTTAAGCCTTAATTCTTCTAAGGCCTCCTTGATTTCTGTGGTTGAGGATCAGGCCCCATTTGTTAAACCCATGCTGTAGTTACATGCCCTTTCATATTTTCTTTCCACTCAGAACATTCCTCAATTGCAGACCTTCCACCGTAATTTCCTTTACTGTAATGAAACTTTTATTTCGCTCACACATAAAGGAAAATTGATCAACGCTTTCAGAGTTGGGTGCCTAAACTGGCCCCTAAAGTGGGGTGTGTGAATTATTTTTGAGGGCCCAATGTTGGTCAACTAGGGCCTAATTGTTAGAGATGCTGAATACCTCTGAAAATCAAGTCACTCATTTAGGTTTCTACAGACAGCTTTACATTTAAGTTTCTCTGGTTCTTGTCTGGACAGAGTGTGACTCCTGCTTAATTTTTATCAGACTTCTAGCACTTCATTCTTTTAGAATCTCAGATTCCTTCTTATCCAAATTTCTGTCCCTAAAGCAGGCAACCAATATAGAGGCTACGTCTTCACGATCTGCCATATCGGCGGGTAGCAATCAATTTCTCGGGGATCGATATATCACGTCTCATCTAGACGCGATATATCGATCCCAGAACGAGCTCCTATCAATTCCGGAATTCCACCAATCCAAATGGCGATAGCAGAGTCAACATGGGGAGCCGCGGACATCAATCCTGCGCCGTGAAGACGGTAGGTAATTCGATCTAAGATACTTTGACTTCAGCTATGTTATTCACGTAGCTGAAGTTGCATATCTTAGATCGATTTCCCCCTGTAGTGTAGACCAGCCCTTAGACTTCCTTGGAATGATTATCTTGGCTATTTAGGAGTTTCATATCATAATCAGTTTTTCCCTTTCTTCCTTGTTTCCTGTCAATAATTAAACATGACATGAACAAGTCACACATATACTTCATTAGTCTGGGCACCAAAATATTCTTGATTAAGTGGTTAATAAGTAGCATCCCTTATTGCTGAGTGATATAGTTGCTCTGGTAACCCATTTTCAAGAACAGGGATCTCAAAGGTTTGAGCAACAGCCTTACCCCAATGAGAAACTGCTTAAGCTACCCTTTTGTAGTTTGTTAATATAACATTGTAAAAAAATTATTCATTTTGACTCTGAGTTTTTGGCTCCATTGCACGTGAAGGAGGAACTAGAGCCCATAGCATTTGCTTCCCGTGTGTTTGCCTATTCCATTTACAATATACACAGGAAAGGGCTCTTTCAAGAGATATTGCTAGAAATAAGGATCTCAACACAGTGGGTATATAGCTATTACAGATGCAAATGAGAAGAAAGTATGTTTATTAGCTTATCCTTTAAAATACATCACTGAGATCTTCCCTTCTGTGATCTTTGTCTTTCTCCAGTCTCTGCCCTTGTACATCCTAGACAGACTTTTCAAACAGTGTTTTGAATCAGAGACATATGGATATGAGATGTTTGTATCTTCTACCTAGATTTCATAGTATGTCAGCATTTGCATTTTGGAAGGTCACCAGTGTATAAACTGAAGCATAATGCTGGGCTACAAAATTTTTACATGTGACAGAACTTGGACAACTCTGCACCTGCTAATAGCGGAAAGGGCATTCAATCTAAAATGGTACAAAAATAGAAAAAGAAATCAAAGGGGCCCTTCGTAGTTTCCATTAGATGACCATGAAAATATATTTAGAATAATCTGTAGAGAGATCAAAGTAAGGAATGATCTCATTCCTTGAAGTGTTGATCAACAGTTAATTTTATTTATCTTCCTCATGCCCAGCTTTTCCTTTTATTACCTCTCACAGCAACCACAAATGCATACTTCTCATGGTATAACAGCATCTGCTCTGAGGCATCAGCAAAATGGCCAGGCCATTCTGCTTCATGACATTTTCCCGTAGATTACGTAGTGTATAAATGACAGAAAATGAATTCTTTCTTTTGTACATAGTGGCTACCAGTAAGGCCACCACAGAGATCCTAAACAGCTAATAATAATTAACACTCTTCCATCCTCGTATCTCAAACATTTTACACACATAAGACTCCTGTGAGATAGGTACTTTACACAAGGCTGTAACAAACTCGGAGAGGTTAATTTCCTTGCCCCAGATCAGAAAGAAAGTTACTTTCCAAAACTTAGAAGAGAACCTGGGAATTTTGTCTTCCTGCCCTCTGCCTTAACCTCTATCCAACTCAGCTGTATGGTATTTGCAAGGACAGCTTCAGACAGTCAATACATAGCCCTTGTCCTCCTTTGTCCATGAGCCTTTGTTTATTGAATCCTTTGCTGTATTAAGTTTAATATGGATTGTGAGCTCTTTGGAGCAAGGGCATGTAATTTTATTTGTGTGTAAAGCTCCATATACCCCTGGTGCTGTATAAACAATAATAATAAATATAATAGATTATAAATTGTGTAGCTTGTTTTCATTCACATAGTTTTTGTGGGGAGTAAATCAGTGACCCTTTGTGTAATCTCTGAAGACCATAGAATGTCAGAAGTTGATTGAGTTAAAATTTTGTTGACTGACACACATTCTGCTAGTTGGCCTTCTTTGTACCAATGCACACAACTTTTGTACAGCCACTTTGGTCATTGAGGTTTCTCTCTAAGCTGCTTATGAGAATGCGTGTCTTACTAGAACACATATTGCCTGAAGGTTTAAGATACTGACTTCCAAAAAAGGTAGGCTATGCTGATGGTTTTCAATCAGTTTAGTAGTGTCCAACAGAGGATACAGTCACCACTTCCCAGCTGTATGATTGATTCCCTGAATTAGAAGTTGGAAAGTGTATTAGATATTTAAAACTTTGGAATAAAGAAGAACCACTAAGTGGTTTTAGATGACTTTGCTTTCCTCCTATGGCAACCTTTACACATGCACAAACTGAAAAATGATGAATGCTGTGGGAAAGACAGCTGGATTATAAATGCTACAAAGTCAAAGTTGATCTCTAGATGAAAATGTAGCAGGAGAGGAAGCAGGGAATGTACTTTCTGCTAGTAAAGAATGAGATTAAATGGAATATTTAACTTACTGGGGTCAGTCAAGCTGCAAAGGATAGTGAGTTCCAAAGGGAAAATAAATCAAAAGATTAGAAAAGCAAGCATTCCATTCTGTCAGCAAGGATGATTTTTTCACAGAAGCTGTGTCAATGTAAATATAACGGTAAAGTGATACAATAGAAATATCTTTCAGGCAGTGTTTGCATATGATATCACAAAGCATTCTGCTGAGTCAGCTGCTAAATTACAATGCTAAACTGATAGAATTTAAATTGTCCTCTGCCAAGTTAATTTTAAGTTCTCTCTGTGTGTGAGGGAGCGAAATAAGCCTTGGTAAAAGGTGCTAGATTAATAGCCTCAAAGTTGTGTATTTAGCAAAGTATGGCAAGGGTAAAAGTAATGCAAGCATTCTGTCCCACCAATGTGCTGTGTCTGTGACCTGAAGGAGAAAAGATAGTCCAAGTCTTTCTTGTTCTCTAGTATTGGGCTTGCTGGTGTTTTTAATTATATGGACATTTCTTCATTTCAAGCTGAACTGAAAACACCATATCTATGAACTCATTTCATCCTATTTCAAATATAGTCGGGGGGAATTTAAAGTTTTGATTATTGTAGTAGATCATTGTAGTCAGTGCTAAGGGATTCCAAAAAATTTAGACCGGTGTGAGCGGAACCAGAAATTCAGATTTGCAGTTAGGTTATCTGATGCAAAGGGCCAACCTCATTTTGTGTCTTATACAGCACTGAGGATATTGAGAGAACTGAAAAATTGATCATATTCAAGATAATACAAAAACTAAGGACCACATTTTCAAACTTAAAGTTAGGCTCCTAAATCCACATTTAAGCACATAAACTTAAGAGGTCCTACTCTCAAAAATGTTAAATTTTACAGCTTCTATTACCTTCACTGGAACTTGTGGGTGCTCAGCACATCTGAAAATCAGGCCATTTATATTTAGTTACCAAAATAAACATTTAAGGTGGGGTATTCAGAAGTGGTCAACGTTGGCCTAATTCTGCTCCACTTGAAGCCAAAACTACCATAGCCTTCAACGGGAGCAGAGTTAGGCTGCCAGTGAACACTTCTGAAAATGTGAGGAAAAGGGAGGAGCGTTGGCCTGCTAAACCCAGGGTTGTGAATTCAATCCTTGAGGGGGCAATTTGGAAAGTGGGGATTGGTCCTGCTTTGAGCAGTGGTTGGACTAGATGATCTCCTGAGGTCCCTTCCAACCCTAATAATCTGTGATCTCACACACAGAAATCTAACTTTAGGTACCCAGATTCAAAAATGTCATTATTTTGTCATAATAGGTATTTGGTATGCCCAATGTCTAACATCAAAGAAAGATTTGGACTCCAAAGCTCACTTAATTTTATCTCAGTAAATTAACTGAACAAATGCCAATAAGAACAAATGTGCATTTGCACTGACACATTGATTTTGTGTGTTTGGCAGGTCTAAGTAAGTAATTACCAACTCAGTTGGGTTCTGCTCAGTTTAATAGGATGAACTGAGCCAAAATGTATTTTGTTTTCTTTTGAATATTTTTGCTGAAAAAATTCTTTCGTTTTCTTCCCAGGGGAGGGATAACACTATACATAAAGGATCAAATTTTAATAATGGTGACCAAATTTAACCCAAAAAAATTTGCACAGTGATTTTTTTGCACCTGCAATTGAACTAGCAGACATAAATCTGGTAATTTTGTCTCTATTCACCTGGACAGAAGTTTAAATTTGCAATTAGCTAATTGCAATTGATTGTTTTGAGGTATTTCATATTAATCTATGTTTGCAATGGTAATATCAAACACACATTGGGGTGTTAGGTTTCAGAGTGGTAGCTGTGTTAGTCTTCAAACTGGACACCATCAAATTAGGCCTGAATAAAGAATGGGAGTCGACGGGTCACTACGAAAACTAATTTCCCCCTGCTGATACTCACACCTTCTTGTCAACTGTTTGAAATGGACTCATTGGCACTACAAAAATGATTTTTCCTCCCTTCTTGTGAACTGTTGAGAATAGTCCACTTCCACCCTAATTGAATTGGCTCATTAGCACTGACCCTCCACTTGGTAAGGCAATGCCCATCTTTTCATATGCTGTGTATTTATACCTCTCTACTGTGTTTTCCACTCCGTGCATCTAATGAAGTGGGGTTTAGCCCATGAAAGCTTATGCCCAAATGAATTTGTTAGTCTCTAAGGTGCCACAAGGACTCCTGGGTGTTTTTACATTGGGGTGTGTTTTTTCTATATGTACTATCCCCAGTGAACCTAAATACTCTTTGCAAACATGTCTCTTATTTTATTAATGTGGTATTCCAATAACTTTTGTGCCACTGACAAAATGGCAGGATACCTATGAATTCCCACTGCTAATAAGTCATGAATCAAGCATATTCTTGGAGTATAACCCTTTTGTAGCTCTAAAATTAATGACTAACTTGTTCTGAAATGTTTGTATCACACTACATTTCCACAACATATGCCAAAAATATCCTGTGTCAGTTTAAGATTACTACAGTTTCCAAAAAAATGCTTTGGTTAGATTTTTGTAAAATAATAAAATAATAAATAATATTAAATCATAGAATCATAGAATCACAGAATATCAGGGTTGGAAGGGACCTCAGGAGGTCATCTAGTCCAACCCCCTGCTCAAAGTAGGACCAATTCCCAACTAAATCATCCCAGACAGGGCTTTATCAAACCTGACCTTAAAAACCTCAAAGGAAGGAGATTCCACCACCTCCCTAGGTAACCCATTCCAGTGCTTCACCACCCTCCTAGTGAAAAAGTTTTTCCTAATATCCAACCTAAACCTCCCCCACTGCAACTTGAGACCATTACTCCTTGTTCTGTCATCAGGGTACCACTGAGAACACTCTAGATTCGCATCTTTTGGAAACCCTTAAGGTAGTTGAAAGCAGCTTAAATCACCCCCTCATTCTTCTCTTCTTCTAGAACTACACAATCCCAGTTCCTCACCTCTCCTAATAAGTCATGTGCTTCAGCCCTAATCATTTTTTGTTACCTCTGCTGGATCTTTCCCATTTTTTCACATCCTTCTTGTGTGTGGGCAAAACTGGGCACAGTACTCCAGATGAGGCCTCACCAATGTTGAATAGAGGGGAATGATCACATCCCTCAATCTGCTGGCAATACCTCTACTTATACAGCCCAGAATGCCATTAGCCTTCTTGGCAACAAGGGCACACTGTTGACTCATATCCAGCTTCTCATCCACTGTAACCCCTAGGTCCTTTTCTGCAGAACTGCTGCCTAGCCATTCAGTCCCCAGTCTGTACAATTAGGTTAGTCAGGCCTGACTTGCCCTTGGTGAATCCATGCCGACTGTTCTTGATCACTTTCCTCTCCTCTAAGCGCTTCAGAATTGATTCCTTAAGGACCTGCTCCCTGACTGGCCTGTAGTTCCCCAGATCCTCTTTCTTCCCTTTTTTAAAGATGGGCACTACATTAGCCTTTTTCCAGTCATCCAGAACCTCCCTGGATCGCCATGAGTTTTCAAAGATAATGGCCAATGGCTCTGCAATCACATCCACCAACTCCTTTAGCACCCTCAGATGCAGGGCATACGGCCCCATGGCTTTGTGCTCACCCAGCTTTTCCAAAAAGTCCTGAGCTACTTCTTTCTTCACAGAGGGCTGGTCACCTCCTCCCCATACTGTGCTACCCAAGCTAACCTTTAAAAAACAGCCAGATCTCCTGGACTCCTTTGTCACTGATATTATTCTCCCAGGGTATCCTACCCATAAATTCCCTGAGAGAGTCAAAGTCTGCTTTTCTGAAGTCCAGGGTCTGTATTCTGCTGCTCTCCTTTCTTCCTTGTGTCAGGATCCTGAACTCAACCCTCCCATGGTCACTGCCTCCCAGGTTCCCATCCACTTTTGCTTCCCCTATTAATTCTTCTTCCTGTAGAACCCATAATATATAATAAGTAAAGATATTTTAAAATAAGTATAATTTAGCTTAACGTATAATGATATTGTTATGGTTTGCTCTTCAAGAGTGTGGAGGAAAGCACATGTGCATTACTCAGTCAGAAATGGTCTGTAGAAACTACTCAGGGTGGAACTACTCAGACGAAAAAGTTGGAAACATGAGGTTAAATCCTCAGAAGCAACAAAGCAGAGCTTGGCACACCTAGGGAAAGGAACACTGGTGGCTTTGCATCACCTTTCCATCCCCCTAAACCAAGGCTGTGGCGGGGGTTTGCTACTGTCCATTATGCAAGTTGGAACAATTTCAGGGTTCTTGCACCAGCACATAATAGCCCTCAGAACTGCCCCCTCTCACCTCCGACATGCTCCCTCCTCACCACCAATATTCCACATAGTGGCATATGCTTACCCATCAGACTATGCCAAGGAAATCCTCAGCTGCTGCCTTAAGGCAGTTCTTCACCCCCTCTATGTCTCTGAGGTAGCTCAAAAGGAAAATAGGAGATGCCAAGAGTCTGATATCTTACAACCAGGTAAGATATCTTACAACCAGGTATCCACTCTAGCTTCTGTGCTATAAGATCCTGATCCAAAGCATGTAGAACTCTGTGGAGAGATTCTCATTTATTCCAAAGGACTTTGGATCAGGTCCCAAATCTGTACCAAGGAGAAATATATGCTTGTATGTGTGAGAAGGGAGAAGAGAAGCTACTTTGTGCTGCAAATTCCCATGGAGAAGTGGCTTAACACATGCACCAAATAGCTGAGGAAGTTAAAGCTGTTAAAGTTAACATCAGTTTCTCCTCTGGTATACTTTCACAAGGCTATAAATAAGCAGCCACCTCAGGGAAAGTCAGTTGCATCACACCACGAGATAGCCATGTTGCCAGCAGTGGGGCGTACTCATCCATTTACTATGTTTAGCAAAAGTGGAACCCAGTTGCCAATACACTTTTAATCATTATTCTAGTTTGAACAGTATCAACCTCTAAGTCAAAATCAGTCATCTTGCATTTCGTTCAAGCCAGTTCTAAATTACATTTCTTACTGAAATTGTGTTACACAATACAAAAAAGGCCTGAATGAAAGTCTATTGCAATCACTGTGTCTTTCCATTGACTTCAATGGGCATTGGATCAGGCCCTGAAAAAAATATACTCTTTATTGAAAGTCAGTACACCAAATATAACAAGCTCAAGTACCAAGCTGTTCATTTATATTTAGAGAGTATTGTGTCATATTAGCTCACTTTTCCATTGCATTTTGGTATATGTAGCTCTGAATTAGATCTCCAGAGCTGAACACCCCTGAACTTTGTGGAAGTTCAAATTCAATCTATAATGGACCTCTGGACTCTGGATCTGAATCCAAACATCACTTCTTGAGCCAGACAGAATATGTTTTAAAAGGTGGGAGAGAAATATAAATATTTGTATCACTATTTTTCTGTTCTCTTCCTTTTGTTTCCCTCTTATCTGTCTTCTCTCCTGACCACTTTCTGCTATTTTTTTCTCTTCACAGCACTTCTTCATTTCTTCATTTCTATGCCAGATGCACAAAAACACCCAGATTTCACGTGGACAGAGTGAAATCATTTAGTGTGGGCCCTCTGCTAATTCATCTCCTGCAAGAGGTAATGTGGTGGATTTCTCCAGATACCAGAGTCCACCCTCCCCATTCTTCATTAGATGTCTACACAAGTAACAGCAGACCCTTAGCTGCAGAATGCAGAAGTGTGAATTGGGAAGTTAATGCTTAAACTGAATTCTCTAAAAGGTAATATAATTTCCCTCTCAAGCAGGTTCCCTATTTAATAGCATCTGCTGCCAGACTCTAAAAGGCTGTTAATTGCTAGGTTATTAGAGATGTCTCTAAATTATTGAGACTTTTGTGAGTTCTTAACGGGTCCAAATTCTGCTCTGAATTACAGCAGTGTAAATTTAGACTAATTCCATTGACTTCAATAGAGTTACTCCAGACTGACAACAGTGTAGAACAGTGCTGGAGCAGAATAATAACAAGTGTGTTGTAATTAATGATATTTAAATAGGTAACAAAGCAATTATTCACTCAGAGTTACTTTTTGGAGACAAGTTGATGATCTTAATAGAAATGGAAAGTGATGGAAGAGAAATCATCCACCAAAATTCATTAGCCCACTTCGTATTACTTTGATTCACATTACCCCCATCCAGCAATTAGCAGCACATAGATAAACTGCTGTGACTATGTGACTTCAGTGGGGGCTCTGCACTGGTGCAGCAGTCCTTTCATGAATTGCCAATTGCAGGTTAGGTCCCCCTCATTCTGACATAAAGCGAGAATGTAATGCTCGTGCTGCTGGAATCCCTGTGACAATCACAAGCTTCCTGCTCTTTGATTCACTAGTAGTGGCGTCTGTATGGCTGATCTATTTCAGTTTCTATTTCACCAGGCTGTACAGCTGCTGGAAGCCTTAGTCTTGCCCAGTGCTTTGTGCATAGAACCAAACACAGAAATAATTTCAAGTGTTATGTATTCTACTATGCTGTAAGAAAACAAATCCTGCCAACAGCAGTTTTTCAGTGACTGCTGATGCAGAAAAAAAAGGCAGCCAAAAGTATATTTGATATAGTGGTAGAGATAAACTGCTACAGGAACTACCAGCTGGGTTGCAATGTAGAACAAGTCAGTGTAAAATGTAGAGGTATGTAGAGAGATCATTTACATTTCTATGGCTGTAATGATATGCTGTTAAAATAGAACTTTGTTATTTAAGGTGTTAGGCTGAAACCTACAGAGAGAGTTTTATGGTTCAGGAGTGAGCTGTACCTGTGACCTTTCCTTCAGTCTCTGCATGGGACTTCTGACAGGTGGCAGGCCTACATTGTCTTTTCTCCTCGAGTGGAATACCATGATTCAGCCCATTTTTAACTGCTTGGTTTCAGCACTACTCATTTCTCAACTTGATTACCTTCAGAAGGTCCACCTGGATTTGGCTCCTATTCTAGAATCGTCTCTGGGAGCTCTAGGAACTTTGCAAGCAGACAAAATCATTAAAATAACAAAACCCTAAACACAGGTTAGCTCACCTAAATCTTACCCTTTCCTGGCTCATTTAGGTGGAATCTACTTGTCCCAGTCTATCTCTGCAGACCTTCTCTTTCAGTCAGTGTCCCTGAATTCACAGGCAGGCTTTTACCCATTTAAAGTTCCTGTGTTTGCCCTGACACCTTGAACTTTGTGCATACTGGTTTGTGCATCTTCAGATGGGGTTAGAGGAAGAGTTACCATATTTCAGGCTCCAAAAAGCAGGATGCTGCTGAGGGAAAGGAGCTGGAGAGGAAGGTACAGTTGGGAGTGCTGGATGGGGGTATTTGAAGGGTGCTGGAGGGGTGTGTTTGTATTGGGAAGGGTACATGGGCATATTGAAGGGAATACCGGGGGTGGAGGCATGCAGGAGGGTGGAAGTACTGGGAAGGGTATTGGGTGCTGTTGGAAGAGGTACCTGCAGCAGGAATACTCACTGGAGGTGGGGAGCAGTGTCACTTCCTGTCACCATGGCATGGCAGCTGACACAAGTCCAGGATGCAGTACCAGCCGTCAGTCAGCACCTCTCTGTGCAAGCCCCTCCCCAGCAGTGAAAGCCAGGGCCTGGGTGGGCAGGATCCAGCAGCTGTGGCTGCAAGGGAATGGACCAATCAGCTGCGGATGCAGACAGAGACGAATCAGGAAACACACCAATAGGGGCTCTTTCTGAGCTGCAACAACTGCTCTTTAAAAATCCTGGATATTGCCTGTTATTTGAAAAAATCTGCCCAGAGAGATGGAGGAGGATCAAAAAAGAGGCAAGGTCTGGGAAAATCTGGAAGTATGGTAATCCTACTTAGAGGTAGTCTTCATACAGTAGATTCCTGTAATTGTTTATTTGAGAATCAGGCAATTGAACCATTGTTTTGGGCTCCTACAGGGTTTAACCCTTTTTCACCTTTTAGCCAGCAATATCATAACCACCAAACCCACAAATAAAAAATGCTCCTTAAAACAATACACATACCTCCCACATTCGTCACAGATGATGTTTGTTAGTATATGTTTGAAAATATAGCTAAAGACATAGCCAAATACTTAACAAGTTCACAAAATAATATGAACCTACTACTTGTTGATGAGATGTTGTGCCAGTTTCTTTGATTGTGCATTTTCTACAATGTGTGAAGCTAGCAGATATTTTTTCTAAAATTAGTTACTAGTGTCTTAGATTTCTAAAATCATATCTAGCTACTCTCTTTAATATAAAATATATCATCAGAATTTCTTTACCATTTGCATTCCCTCTTACAGAAAAATCCCATAATTTAAAAGAGATTAAGCTGGTAGAGTTCTGCAAAAACTAAGGCCCTTATCCTACATTGTTTCATTGTCTTCACTCAAGTGGTTTCAGTGGGCCTCCGTGTGAGTACAGGGCTCATTGTAGGACTGGGACTGAAACTGAGGTCTGTGGAAATTACTTGGAACATCTTTAGAATTTAATAGAGAATGTTCACTTTTCTACAGGATTTTAAAACCAGATTCTTTCTCTTTTTCCTGTTGCATTTTAGTTTTGCGGCCTCACCTCTTCTTTTTAATATGATATTCCCTGCTTCTTATAACTCAAAAGTGAACAGAAATGCTTTTAAAAAAAACCAATTAAATAATTGTTTAAGATCTCAGTTTATTAACCAAATACATGCTAAATTAAACTTCACTAAAAGTGATCATTTTGAAGCAAATTATTTAAATATCTGTGGTAAAAAGGGCTATTTTCTCAGTGGTGTAAATTGACAACACTCTATCGAAGTTAACAGAGCTGTATTGGCACTGAGGATCCATCTCTTAGAATTAAAATGTTGGCATTTACCAACAAGTGCCAGTAAGCAGTTTCTGAGGTACGACCTCTTTCCGCTAAACATGCCATTGGAAATGGTTGTCATAAGGCATGGTATCAGTTAGCAAATGTTGACTTTTTTTTAAGCAATGGCACCTTCCAAGACTATGTGTTTGTCTTAGAAGTAATGGCATGACTAATGGGCCTAGTCAAAAAATTTCCATCAGAACCATTTTTAATGAAAAATTGGTTTTTGACTAAATGAAATTTTTATGAAAAAATCAGAAAAAAAAATTTTGTTCAAAAAAATAAACTCCCAAAACATATTTTGGCCCAATCCAGTGTTTCACTAAGAAAAGGACATTGTCGTTCCTCATGGGAGCTGTAAGTTCAGGTGACCCATGTTCCCATTCTCCCCAATGAGACTACATCTCCCACGATGCATCACAGCCAAGCAACTTCCAGTATTCAAGACCTCCTCTCCTCATCTAGGGAGCATGAACCACAGTGAGGAATAAGGCACCAAAACTATAATTCACTTTAGGCACTGCAGAGGCATTTCATAATTGAAATATTTTGTGGTTTGGCCAAAATATTTCAGGTTCTGGTTTTTGCCAAAAACTTGAAATTTTTCATTCCATTTTCTGATCTTCTTTAATCACTAGCTCTTATTTTATAGTAATAAAGGCAGGGAATAATTGTGGACAAAGAGTTACTTTCAGAAACATACAATGGAACCTGACTCCAAAATTCCGAGTTCCCTTTATGTGCACCTCCCATACTGATATCTCCAGTTCACTTCAGTTACAGATCCTCACATAGACAAAGCATAATGTTGGACTCAGAATCCACCATGCAGTTCTGAGAGTGGAATTTTGCCATTCATTTGGTCCTAGTGATGGCATCAACTCATACAAGAAAAATACAGAAACCTGAGCCTAGATTCTTAAAGGTTAAAACAGCGCATTTTATTCTTGACAGGTAAAATTATATAACTCTGAAGTCAGGTCTTGGCAGGCAACCTTTTACCAAAGAGATCGAGTGCTGACTAGTACTATGATTTGCATTAAGAACGGAAGTTTGCTTCAGTTCCTTATGATGATTTTCTTATTTCCACTTATTAGGTTAAGTTGAAATTTTTGAGTTTGTTTAAAAAAAAATACACTGTTTGGTAAAAAAAAAAAAAATAGAAGTAAAAAGCTTTCCACAATTGTGGGCCTTAGGAGAGCTTAATTAAAGTTAGTAGATGCTACTTTGAAATATATTCATTCCCTTGTTGAGCCTGCTTGGAGTTCTTGCTGGGTCAATACTGCACAGCATAATTTAAATCACAGGTCTGAGAAAAGGATACATTTGCCCTCCTTTTCCTCCCAGAAAATGAATCCCCACACTGATAAACACTTTTCTTTTGAATGAAAATAGGGATGTGACTTAGCCATTCCAAAGTGCGGAGTATCATCTAATCCCTGATTAACAAAGTGCTTGATTTAAAATGCCATCCCAGCAGAAAACTACCCACCGAATCTCCCTCTCTCCCCTCCCTTTATGCCAATACACTTTTTATTCAGTATTTCACACAAACAGTTTTAACTACAATCAGGGTGAAAGTAACTGAACTGTATCTGGACTAAATTCTCTTTTCATCCTCAAGTGCCATCCCATTGACTTCAGTGGGATTGCACCATTATAAATATGAGGAAAATTTGACCTTCTTTGGCCAAATAGACAGATGCTTGTAAAAGGCCCCGAAGGCTCAACTTGTCTTCGTGTATTTCCAAGCAAATTGATGACCCTATGAATGGACTTCAGAAGACTACAGTCACAGCGCACATTAGTTTGTTCTCAGATGACCTTTTCAGCAACCTCTGCACTGCATAAAGCAACTATATGCAGCTGTCTCATCATCATGAAATAAATATTCAAGTGTGATGTGAGTATAGTTGTGGCCCTCTGCTCATATTGTGGCGATGTTTGATGTTACGGATTCTAGAGAATTGTTGGTGGTATGCGACCCATGGATCCCAGTACAGACATTGAGGGGGCCTGTATGGTACATGTGGGGGCATCCAAGAGTGCTTGTGTCACCAGGATGGAGTTTGAGGGTCTTTCTTGAATATGTTCCCTGTCCTTAGTGACAAGGGGAGCCAGTCATAAGTAGATAGGTAAGGGTTAATTTTCTTTTACCTGTAAAGGGTGAACAAAGGGGGAACCAAACGCCTGACCAGAGGACCAATCAGAGACCTGGATTTTTTTTAAAGTCTGGGAGGGAACTGGAAACTCGGGGTCTTTTTGTTTTCCTCGGCTGTGAGTAAACAAGCTTTTCTTCTAACTCCATCTTCTTTCAAATATTCTACTATCAAGTGTGAGTACAAAGGAACCAAAGTAATCGGCTGTGATGTGCTTTGATTTGTATTTACATGGGTGTTGATTTGCTGGACTGGTTTAATTGGGCTATCTTTTAAATCAGACTGTTTATTCCTATTTTCTTATAAGCCATATTCCTGTATTGAGTTTCTTAATGCAGTATTATTGTTCTGTATTTTCTTTCTTTTTATATAAAGTTTCTTTTTAAAACTTGTGGGAGTTTCTTTTCCTAGTGAGGCAGAGGGGAGAGGAATTTCTGTGCCCGGAGCTCTGTTATATCTGTGACAGGCTAGGGGGGGGGAGGGAAAAGCCCAAGCTCTGTGTCTTACTTTCCTATTGTCCCAGGGCGGGAAAAGGCTACGGGACAAAGGGAGGGGTGAATCTCTTGTGTGAGCTGACTAGGTTTGAATGCATAGCCTCGGGGAAGCAAGATTGCCTCTCTGGTTGTATTCAAAGGGAATAGGACAGCATCGCACCGGCTAACCCAGGAAAGGGGGGGAAGCTGGGGGATGAGATAGAGGAGACCCAGGGGCTCTGGGTCTTGGAGGGGTCCCCCAAGGAAAGGTTTGGGGAACCCGAGGGGGCCGAAACCCTGGAAAACTTCGGCTGGTGGCAGCGAGATAAGATCCAAGCTGGTAGTGAGCTTGGGGGAGTTCATTGTAAGCACCCAGATTGTGGACGCTAAGGTTCAGATTTGGGACAGACGTTTACCACAGAGCCCTGAACCAAAATTTGAGAAATCAATAAGAAATCCCCATCATCATTGTCATAATTTGTTATGTCACTTTGTAGGGATGGAGCACCAGCAGAAAAAGGTGGTGACTTCATTGGTAAATATCTGGAGACCTATAGGTCCTTGATACCATGAATGAACTGGTACTGAACTAAGGGGAGTCAGGCATCTCTATCACCATGAGGTCTCAAGAAAATCGAAACTCCTCTGTTACCAAAATGGTGGTCAGTACAAAGGCAGCATCCTGAGCAGAAGTGCTTGTAGCAGAGGGACCAGATGATATCATAGGCTTTATGTGTTCTGAAGAGTGTCTGCTAGATAACAGTCTTGTCTTCTGCAGTACCAAAATTGTAGGTATTAAGAGCCTGGCTGATTCTACCAGTACTGACTTAGAAGAGGGAATCTTCTTCTCCTTTATCCTTTGAAGGTATCCATGATCTTCTGGAGCTAGAACCCTTAAATTCTTTGGGTTTAGTGGTAGTTGCAGTACTTGAGGAACCTGCAGTCTCATGGGTACTGAGTTGGGAACTAGCGAATGTCAAAGTATTTGCCTCAATTGGCGACAGAGATTTCTTTGAGGTAGATACCCTACCTGGGGAACCTGAGGGTTGTTTCCTCAAATCTTTTTGAAAGTTTCTGGAGTTTTCCTCTTAGGTGGTCTAGGGAGTGTTGTGCCAAAGGGTTCAGGTTCTTGATTTGCTTAGAGACCAGTGTATATGGGGAATCCCCTGGCCTGGATCAGAAGTCAGATGGAGGGAGCTCTTCATGATGATGAGGCACAGTTTAATCTCCTTGTTCTTTCTGCCTCTTGATTTTAATGCCAGGCAAACTTACCCTTTTGGAGGACTTGTGACTCCCCAAGGCAACGGATACACTGGGAGTGCCTGTCAATCACAGGGATAGCCTCCTAACATGAAAGGCAATGTTTAAAACCCAGACAGACAGGTATGTAAAGTATCCTGCAGGAGAAAGACATTGAAAGTACAACAGTCCTTACTTACCACAACTATTACTACTATTATGACTAACTAGGCTAAGTAAGACTATAGAAGCACAGGACAGAACCCCCAATTTATGCTATGGGCTTTATTTGGTATTTACTCCTTACTTACTCCACACTCAGGGAAAACTCCCATTCACTTCCACACTGTCCATTTCCATTACTTGCTGCCACCTGCAACTTTTTCATAAGCACTGCTTTGTAAGACCCTTGTAGAAATGCCCTTACAATCAAGCTCCATCTTTTTAGCACCAAATCAATTATATGTGAAAGGCAGGGAAGATTTGATATGTATCATTCTGCCATTCTAGTGATGGGTGGAACTGTAACATGACTAATATGCTTTGATGTCATTCTCGTGCTTTCCATATTGCTAACTTCTCAAAATATCAAATGAGATGCTATGCAGTTTCTTTTGATTCAGCATAATTTTTAAGAGGATTTTTATAGCAACTGCAACAGGCTTAAATAAAACACTCTCCTACCAGCCACGGTAGCACAATAAACAGATGGTTCACACTAATTCCACCATAAAGCTCCTACCTACCTAAGTTTCATAATAAATGTGTTCATGGTAGGTAGGATCATTATCCCTTTAGTCCCTTAATTAACTCTCTGACCCCTGCAGATTGCATTAATGTAACTATTGCTTCATATACTATAGCTGCTGCTATGATTCCAGCGGCACTCTGGTAATGATGTAAGTGTCAAGCACAATTATATTACTAAACTATGCATTACGTGCCCCCAACATCAGTCCCACATAGTTGCAGGCCTTGACTCACATTGGGAAAGTTCTGGAACGAACTGTGCTTATTAGAGCCCACCAGGAAGACTAGCTTCTTAGTATAAATACATCCCCTGAGCACATTAGATGTCTTCTCAGCTGGAGAGTTAGAAGAAAAATCACTCTTGAGTGTGGAGAGGGCTGCAAATGCACCTGTAATTAAATGTATTTTTGTCCCCCATTCTCCTGATTAGTAGAATAGAAAAGGCATCACATGTGCTGTAATAGAAGCTGAAATTGTCTCCTTTTATTGGATCTATATCCTTTTCAATGCCTTTTATTCTGAAGATCATCACCAGAGAGCAGCCTTTTCTTTTATGCACCAATGTCACTTTTGTAGTTTGTGGTGGAAAATAAAATCATCCTTGCTTAAACACCAAAGGGAAACTGAAAATAAGTCTTTGGCCTTTTAAATATTTACCTGTTTCTTCTATTGCTCGCTGTTCCTGATTGCAGTCTGAAGCCTATCTTCCATAATCTGGCTCAGACTCTGATATTATCTAGCTAGTCTTATTCTCTTCTTTATTTTCATGCTCACTCTTGCCTGCATGTTGATCACTGACAATCTGTTGGCTGTTGCTATGAGCAAACTAATAATCTTTTCAGTGCTTGCTAACTTCTCTCTAGTGGTCTTGTGAGCTGTATAGGTAATACATTCTGTAGCCTATGGGCTACATTACAGATTTTAAATTAGTTTAAATTAAGATATCATATTCAGCAGTAGTGCAAGGAACCTACAGACACCAACCTACAAAATATGATCTTAAGCATTTAGAATAAGGCATAAATGAGCCTTAGCATAAATAAGTTGACCAGCAGTGACCCTAGATCACAAGAACATAAAAATGGATCTACTGGGTCAGACCAAAAGTCCATCTAGCCCAGTATCCTGTCTTCAACAGTGGCCAGTGCCAGGTGCCCCATTGGGAATGAACAGAACAGGTAATGATCAAGTGAGCCATCCCCTGTTGCTCAGTCCCAGCTTCTGGTAAACAGAGGCTAGGGACACCATCCCTGCCTACCCTGGCTAACAGCCATTGATGGACCTATCCTCCATGGATTTATCTAGTCCGTTTTTGAACGCTGTTATGGTCTTGGATATCACAACATTCTCTGGCAAGGAGTTCCACAGCTTGACTGTGTATTGTGTGAAGAAAGACTTCCTTTTATTTGTTTTAAACCTGCTGCCTATTAATTTCATTTGGTCACCCCTAGTTCTTGTGTTATGAGAAGTAGTAAACAATACTTCCTTAACTATTTTCTCTACACCAGTCATGATGTTATAGACCTCAATCATATTTCCCCTTAGTCGGCTCTTTTCCAAGCTGAAAAGTTCCAGTCTTATTGCTGAAAAGTCCCAGTCTTATTATGCCACAAGATGGCATAAGATATTATTTTGCTATTTTGTAATATTCAACTTTGCTGAGCTCATGCACAAAATGCTGACAGGTTGCAAGAAGGCCGTTGTTACTAGTTTTGGGTACTTTGGGATAGGAACATCAGCAGATTTATAAATGCAAGATTATCACAGTAAGCAATTATTGTATATATTAATAAGTTTAGGACAATTAATATACTAAACTATAGGATAAGTACACCCAACATAATTGGGATGAGGAAGTTAATTATGGTCAACGGTGGCAGAACACTCTTATAAGAACATAGGGACATAAGAACGGCCGTACTGGGTCTGACCAAAGGTCCCTCTACCCCAGTATCTGTCTACCAACAGTGGCCAATGCCAGGTGCCCCAGAGGGAGTGAACCTATCAGGCAATGATCAAATGATCTCTCTCTTGCCATCCATCTTCATCCTCTGACAAACATAGGCTAGGGACACCATTCCTTACCCATCCTGGCTACAGCCATTTATGGACTTATGAATATTATGAATATTCATAGCTGCCATGAGACCTTATAATAGGCCCAACCAAGATCTAGGCCAATTAGACTTAAATCACTGGTCTTGCTTGGCATGTGAGAACCAGGATAGGACCCCTATGAACCACCACCTGCCTTCCCACCCCTAGGTCTCCACAAGAACTGTGTGAGGATGACTATGATATGACATGGGACATCAAACCAATACTGCACTGCTGTATGTTCTTGTTTGGAGCAGAACATTTGTGTTTGTACAAACAGTGTTGATAGAATTATTGAAAATTCAACTTTTCCCTAAGTGTGAATGTTGCAACTGTGTATGTCAATATTCCCATTCAAACAGCAATTCTGTTACTACTGTGCTTGATTCTGAGACTGGACCGTGTCGAACCTCTGAAGTTCAATCAATTTGTTAATTGAGAATCTTTAAGTAATCAATATAACCAATAGGCAAACAACAGATCAGGCAACAGAAGTGGCGCCCAAACGGAGACTCTAAGGGGGTGCATGAGGACTTCCCCTTGCCTGTAGTCTCTCTCATTTTAATGTCTGCAGGGGCTGAAATAATATTGGATCTACCAAAAGTGTGACTCCTGCTTTGTCCTAAAATATATTACTGTCCCCAACTCCCTCTTTCCTCCATAAACACAAGCCCACAACAAGGTACCTTGATCTTCCTTCCCAAACACACTCCTTCAGACTGATTCTTCTTCCCATGTTCTCATAATCTCCAATGAACTCTTTGATATTCCCTTCCCAGCCTCCCAGATGAGCTCCTGCTTTGTCATTCACCCTGATGAATACAGCGCCTTCAGATCACCAGGCCTGAAGCTGTACAAATATTACATTAATTTGCCCTTGAATTTCAGCACTACAGTATTTAATAATTCACTCCCTTTTACTTTGCTGCAGTTAGGATTGTGTACATTCTTTTTCATTGGAAGCAGTAGATTTGTATTGTTCTTTTAAGAGAGTGAGAGTTTGCTACAGTTCATTCAAACTACAAAAATGTGTTTAGCTCCTGTGAGAAGCCAGGGAGCATTTGCAGTATTCAAGAGAATTCCACATTGTAATTTGCTGATACAGAGTTTAATTTCATGCTATTAAAAATACAAAAAAGGCAGTAAATATTCTAATATATTACTAGAATATTACTATAGTACATTCTTAATTTGATATTATTTAAATGTGTCATTAAATAATACCCTTTTAAAGGTACTTCTGAGGCTGAGGTAATCTATTTTTATTGCACAGAACACTGTAAGATTCCCAGCATAAACCTTCTGAAGGGCCCAGCACTATAGGTCAGTCTATGGCTTCTGCTGGGACTGTCAACAGTGCCAAACATGGTGTGAATATCTATCAGCTGAGAACTGGTCTGATGGCATCAACTAGATAGAGGCCAATGAAAGTCCAGGGGGATGGCATTACCAACCTTGCTAAAGGCTGGATTGTGGTTGGCCCCTGTAGAAGCATACCTCCTTGTCTCAGAGTTCAGAACATGGGTCTTGCTTTCTGTTGAAGATAGGGACTGAACATTGCTAGACCCCCTCAGATGCTAGCCACTGAAACTGGGGCAAAGGAAGGTAGGTAGGAGGCAGGAACATGCCCCCTTCCAACCTACCTCTACACCAATCAATGGAGCTGGCCAGCTACAAAGAGGCACAAATGTCTTCACACACACAAACACCTTGAAGGAATGCAGCAGGTGGGACTCATCTTTGGCCTGAGTGCTCCAGGACGCAACATATAATGTACTGGTTTACTCACTGAGGCATCACAGTTCCACACTGCCCGCAACAGGGCTGTGGTTCACAGTTGCAGTAGATCCCTAAGACTTAATAAGTGACATATAGGGAAAAGGTTCCATAAGCACCCTCTTGAGCCAATATCTGTTTGTTTTGTTTTTTTTAATTCCTAATTCTTTATATACTGGGAGTCCATATTTTTATCCCTAATCCAGATACAATATACAGTCTATCTATTAACCCAACACATCCAGTGAATTCAGTGCTTTGATGTGGCAAAGTGAAAATCCCTACATTATATTAAGGCTACATATATATTATTTTTTTCCAATGAAGGAAGTGAATCTCTTGTGTTCAGCACTACACTGAACCAAAGAATATTATGCACTGCTTTCATTTGATGTAAGACAACTTAAGGATAGAGATATTCCAAGGGATTTAGGTTAGTCTGTCTTCCAGATATGAAATTTGATTTTGAGCAGAGCAACTGTCTGATGCGAAGCCAAAGATGTTCAAAGGATAAAACGCTAGTTCTGTTGCTGCAACCTAATGAACTTTAAGACAAAAGCTGTTGGGTGATTTGCTGCCAGAAAAGGAAAACACAGATACACTTTTTTTTCAACTTCCTTGATAAGTGATTGTTGAAATGCCAAGTCATTTTTCCACACTGGCCAACTACCATTCTGATCTCTATTAAGACTGCTTACATTGTGATTAGGAAAAACGAGAGATTAATGCATCATTTCTGTGCATGAATACGTTGACAAGCTGTCAGGAATTTGAAAAGTCATTTATATAGCTGAGGAACAACAGGGATTCTATATGAGATCCCCGAAGAACAGGAGTGTTTATTACCGACATAATAGAGATAATGCCAACAGAAATAACTGACTTGTAGCATTCCTGCAGATCTAGGTAAAGATTACATCTATTTTTATTGCTTTTATCAGTCCACCATTTCTCCCTCTTAGCTAAGTGTTCAAATTTTAAAAAGCCACCTAAAAATGAACACATAGTTGCAAAAAACATGGACAGCACAAGGTAATGGACATAAAGAAATATACTGAAAGGTGCCATTTAAACTACTGGGATACAACATGTTCTAACTATTTGCAACTTGTCAAGAAAAATAACTAGGTTAAACTTCATGAAAACTTAATGAAGATGCTTCCTGAGTGTACAGCAATGGATGAAAAGGCAAGTGAGATGTTGGGTTCTGTTAAGAAGAGAAAAGAAATAAACTGGAAAATACTATGAGTCTGTAGCATAAATCAACGGCATGTCCTCACTTTTAATGCTGCTTCCCATGGGGAGAAAAAAACAATTAGAAAAAATAATGATCTAGAGGAGGAGAAGAATTATTATGAGATACATCAAGCCAGATTTTGGTTCCCACTCCACTCCTTATTGCCGCTCTGGTAGCAGAAATATGCCATAAAACAATCACAATGGCAATGGAGAAAATTCTCCTGCTGTAGGAGCAGTATAGGGGCAGTGTACACATACAAACCTACATTACTCCCCTTCTCAGCTACCAATATAGGTGTATGATGGGTGAGTGAGTGCTGGGAACTGGCCATAGTGCAAAGAGTGACAGCTGTTCTGGGCTGGAGAGCTGCCCCAAGGCAGCTATGGAAGGCTACCATTAATTGGAGCAGGGTAGGAGACTCAAAAAGCCAACTCTCCCTCCCCACTTCTCCCTGGCTGCACTTTTGGTACTGTGCCTCCTGAGAGGAGAGGTGTAGCACAGAATCTAGTGCATTAAGTGGGCAGCTTCATACATGGAGAGATTAAGAGGAAGACGAGTCAGAAGAAATGATTAAACCAACCAATGGTACAGAGAGGGTACTCAATATGCAGTATATTCTGAGCCTGTGGAATTCATTGCTCTTTTTTATGGAACTTTCAGTATTGTCCCCTCTCTGAAACAGGATACTTAATTAAATGGGTCATTCATCTCATCCAGCATAACAACATTTCCTATATTCCACAGGCTCTCTCTTTAATTACCGATAGAAAGGAGTCATCAGGCAGCTCTTGTACTTATTAAAAGAAAGGACTCAACCAGATACTTCAGATATTTCCCTTCGTATTGTTAAATTAGATCCACTCACATCACTAGATGACTCCTCTAAAAGGCAACAAAGGAAAACCTTGATTTTTCTGCTATTGAAAACTCAGCAAAGGAATCCTGGTGCGGTATAGTGCCTCCTATGTATATACATACAAAAATGGATGGGTGCATTAGAGGCCAAATTGTGCCATTTAGATCCTGCCTTGCATAGGGCTTTCCAGGGTGGCTTAAAAGGAACTGTGCCTCAGGGAAGGACAATGCCTCCCCAAGCTTCCTTGGATGGTGAAGCATCCTCTCCTGTTGCACCAGACCCATTTTTCAGGCTAGCACAGAAGGGGTGGAACCATATTGATGCTCTTTTTCCACTCTTTTTGGGTGAGGACATGCAGAGAGAGTGAGCAGTCACTCCACTTGAGAACTGCAACTGGCCCTTGTATGAGGTGCACAAAAGAAAGGAAAAGTCCTCTTTCCACCTCACTTACACATACAAACAAGCCTTATGCAGAAACTATAAGCACTAATACCTTGTGGCTTGCTTGGTTTCTTTGAGCTCTTTTCCTAGTATTTCTTCCTGTCACTATTGAGGATGTAGGAACCACAATAGTTTCAGAGATTCTTTTTAGGTAGGGAACCCATAGTATGGAGTGTGCCTGAACTATATGCAAATTATCAGAACCCTTTGCCTCGGAGTGCAAAATTTACTTACAATCTTTAGAGTTTAGGGTTCCTTACAAAATTTCTAGCACTTGCTGCATCTGTTCTCGTCAGAAATATTGTGAGAACACCCCAGTGACATTCAGGTACTTCTCAGTTTTCCAGATGGATCTATACAAGCATACAAAACTGAAAACACAAATAAAATTATCCAAACATTTCTAAATCACATCGAGATTTGGTTCCAATCCAGATCAAGTTTTGGGAGGAGGGTTTTGTTCCGTTGTTGCCTTACCCACAACATACCAATCATTCCAGGCCAAACTTGCATTTCTGCTTGTTGGAAAACGTCAGCTCTGCACATATTTGTTATCATAATTGTGTTGATCTCATATTATTTCAGTACAGAAGAAGGGATCAAATTGAGAGTGGAAGAAAGTATTTCTCTTGAAATGCCCAGGCAGTTTGGCATCTATACTTGACTCCTGCATCTTTATTGTGGTGGCATACTTCTTCAGTGAGATGTAATTTCAGATGATTAATTTTCTCTTGCAAGGACTATGATACCATTGATCAGGATAGCATTTTACATCTCAGAAATGTGTTGCACTGTCAGTGAATAGGCTGATGGTTTCTTACCCCAAATGACAAAGAATATTGAATATCCCAGATACGTGAGGCTACACTTGCTTTATACCAAAGTTACTTGACCGTCGTGTTGATAATACCATACTCGATATTAGAAAAGATGGTGCAGAACTGCCGAAGATACATGATAATGCACCCACATAAATCCAAATAAAGGCTAAAATTCCTATGTAATCTTGTGAAGCCTGGAGATTGAATTACTCTCTCTCTGTCCTAGTAGTAATATCTCTCTGGTGAGAACAGAGGTGCATCCAAAGTATGAAATGCCATGGCTACCTATACCTTGCCGAGGAATGAAATAAATAGTGTGGCTCTAATACTACTGCTTCATTGCTCATGAAAGTAAAAACAAATCACAAGAGAAAATCCACCCAACAATAAAACAAAACACAAATGTCAAAGGTGAGTATATTGAATCACCTCCTGTGACCCTTTTATATTAATGGGGTTGGTATTTCAATTTTAAACCCTTAAGTATAGCCATCCATTGTGGTTATAGCACAGTCATTCATAAAATAGCTACGACTCAAAATTAATACAACAGTCACTTTTGTTGCAGGCAAAGACGATTTTCTTACAAAGTACCTGTGCTCATCTGAGGCAATTTATTCCAAGGTCATAGAGTTTTGAATGGCTGTGTTAATGTACTGTAGATGCTTTTATTGTTTAAACTATAGAATGAGGGTAAATAGCTGGAGTTAGGAAAGGGAGCCAGTAAGTTATTAGGGAGCCTTGTTTTTGTGAAGTGCCAGGTATTAAATAGTGATATGCAACAACATATTGGTGTTACCTCTACAGAGGTAATTAGGGTTCTCTAAACCTCTTTGCTAAGCTACCACCCACTCCTACTTCAATTCCCTCCTACTTATGCAATTCAGCCATGTTGTTTGCACAAAGGGAGTTTAAACAATAAAATAAAATAAACAACAGACCCATCAAGGAAAGTGCATGCTATAAAGGATCATTCCAGCTCCACTCCTCTCAAAAGGCGCAGGCCTCAAATGAGTAACCATATAATCCCGATCTTTATTTCCTAACTAATGTCAAGTCTGTATTTAGGACTGATCCAACTTCATCTGAAGAAAATGGGGAAATCGGGAGGTGTTTAACTGGACCTGGCTGGGCACTAGACTGTTAGCTTTTCAGGGAAGGGACTGTGTCTTTCCTGCCCTCTGTAAAGCACCCAACATATTTCTGGGTGACAAATAAAATGATGATAATTAAAGTTGGGCAAAGTATTCATGGTGAATGATTTATTCAGTGAATTTTGCCATTTATTCAGTGTATTTTCCAAGTTACTCCATTGCTGACAGGTGGGGTCAAAGGTTGCCTAGGGAGAGTTAATACATTTCCGAGCAGCACTAACTTTTGTAGGGGTGATGGTGTGATTTATGCTGATTTGTAAAATGGAAGGTGATTCCCCTGCCTCATTCCTTCTCAACTCTTGCTTTGTTCACTCACTGTTTCTGAAAGGGTCATATGATACACCATTGTATTTTCTCTTTGCCTAGTCTTCCATGCCTTTGCCCACACGACTTCTGTCCATTTGCTTCCTTCCAAATTGTGTAAGGGAGGAGAGCACATGGTACTAATCTTACATTAACTTCTGATTGTATTAGATATTTAAATGTACTTTGAGAATTAAACTGCCACACCCAGGAATTCAAATACTTCAGGGCTGATTCAGTTCCCATTGCAGCCAATGAAACTTTTTCCATTGGGTTCAATAGGAGTTGGATTGGAGCCTTTGTCTTTATTCTCATTTATCAGATTTACCTTAATTTTGATATGTTTTCTGTGTCCTGAAGCTGCAAAGGAGTCATTTTTTTATGTGCAACAAATTCACATTTGTCACTAATACACCTGTTTGAAAAATGTCATGGACACACCATTTTTTTTCTTTTCACCAGTTTCACAAAAATGAGGACAGGGGAAAAAAAAGTTTGCTATATACAGTCTTATTAAATGCATGGTAAACCTACAACATTTTCTTTCATCAAAACCAGTTGGAGATGGAGTATGCTCAATTTTACAGAAAGCAATACCATTATTATGGGAGGCAGTTATCTAGTGATTAGAGCAGGAGACTGGGAATCAGGACGCCTACATTTTGTGTCTGGCTCAGTCACTAGTTTGCTCTGTGGCCTGTTGCAAGTCTCTTAGCTTTGAATATGAGTTTACCCTCTAATAAAGTGTGTATAATAATGGTCACCTACCTCACAAGGGTGTGAGGGTTGTGCAGTTTAATGTATTACTCTTTGTTAAGATGAAGTCCCCCTTGTACTAGGCACTGTACAGATAGATACGAAGACACAATCCCAGCCCTAAAGAGCTGGACTAATTAATTAATGTGCATAATGTGATTTGAGATCTTCAGATAAAGGTTTGCTATATAATCTTACACAAAGTACTATTTTATGAAAAATTCTGCAAACTCTGACTTTGAATTCATGGAATTTGATTAAAAGAAAATCACCATCCCTTTCTCTTTGAGCAGACAGGCTGGTACTGTGCATCATTTTAGAATAAAGTTTCTTTCAGTCTCTGTACCTAGTAATAGATTTACTAAAACTCTCAGAACTTTAGCTGTAGTTCCAGTATTCCAGGACTTCTGAGCTTCTGGGCTCTGCCCCTGCCATTGTGTTGTACAGAACAGCAAGGTAAATGAAATCCACATTGGAAGCTGGATGTTCTGTTAGAGTGGAAGGAAATCTGCCAAGAGAGGTAGGTTGCTTTACAAATCAAAACCAACCAACCAAGCCTTCCAAATTAACGCTGCAAGGGAGCTGAGAATTAATTTAATTAGAGATTTGCTAACATTCAAGGAGGGAGACACTTTGTAGTTCTGAGATCAATGCTTCTGAATCACCAAAGAGGAGACATTCACAAGTACAGTTACCATTCAGTTATTTCATTTGGATGTTTGTTTTATGGTCACTGTTTTTCTTTAGAGTTTTTTTCAGTGGCCCAATATTTTCAGTACTATTCTGTGCCTAACAGCCAAGAGCGAATATATAACTCACTAGATGGGGTGGAGAATTGCATTTGACAACTGGATATCATTGAACCCTTCAGTTTTATATATGCAAACAAGATTATATTAAGAAGAAGTTAACACATCAGGCATTAATGTTTAAGGAGAGAAAGGCATCTTCATTTTTTTCCATGATCAAATGAATAATGTGAAATCTTTTAAGGAATGACAAGTATATCATTAGGCTGCTACAATATCACAATAAACAGAATACAGCTAGTGAAAGAAAGTAAACATTATCTATAACACAATAATTCACGTGGCATATTCCACCATTAGTGAACAAACAGAGACATTATTCATATAAATAGGATTTTTGCTGGGAAAGTTTGAAGATTGAATATATCCCTTAATGAGGAGACTGGCCTTACAAAACTCACTCACACATGTAACCCTTAGTCATGTGAATAGTCTCATTGATGTCAGTGGACAACACACGTGTATAAGGTTTAGTTACAGAACATTTGCATGTTAGGATAGTCTTCATAAAACTGGGATTAATCAATCATAGAATCATTTGTGTCACTTCAAACAGCATTGAGCTGGGGGAATTAGGAAGCACATGTTGTTGAAGTGCTGTTGGCAAACATAGGTGTTTTTGGCAAACTCATATTTTGTGTCTGATCATTCTTTAATTGTATCACAAATGAATAATCTTTTGCACCTAAGTAGTAGGAACGCAGAAGACATATTTCCTGTAAGTGACACAGGAAACAGCTGTGGACACTCATTCCAGTGATGGTTTTATCCTGTGCCATCATTTTGGTTTTGCGCAGGAAGGGATTTCAGTGGAATAGATGGACACCTAAAATGTTGAGATGAAGGATAAATCAGTTCCTTGGCTGCTGTGAGCTGTTGGGCTGAAATTCAAACTTTTTCTCACGTGTATACTGTATTATGAAACCATGAAGCTGAGAACCATGGCACTGAGCCACCAGCCAATTTAGACCTGGCCACACCCAAGAGAAACAGGCATAGCGGCAAAGCAGAGGATAGCAGGAGCGTTTATTAAGCCTAGATTCTGACCCAAATGTGAACCCAATGGAAGAATCAAAATGAGGGGTTAAACCTTCCACCTTGCTCTCTGCATGGGCTACCTGGACTTCAAGTCTGGGTGAGCAAGGCTAATGGATGGTACCCACCTGCTTACTTCCCTCCCTGAAAAAGTGGAAGTGAGTGGGTGGGAGAAACTATGGAAGTGGGTGAAGCCCTTGACCAGTTTAGGTGAGCTGAAGTGGGGTGATGGTCCTAGTAATTTTCTGCTGCTCTAGGCCAGCAGCAATTTACTCATGTCTTGGAACAAGAGGGGAGGGCAGGGAGAAGACTGTGCATCCCTGGCATCAGTTCTTTTGAAAGCATGCGGTTGGGGCAGCAAAGCAGTGTGCCACCCCTTACTATGAGGCTAGGTTCTTAGGAACACTCTATCCCTTACTGTACTTCATTTTTTGCTAAGGCTTGAGTATCAGAAACAGAAGAGAGAAGCTGGAACCCTTTAAGCACTCTTTTTTATCACAGCTATTTTAGATGTAATTTACACATCTGTGACTTAATGGGGGAAAAACTGTTTGTAAGAGCAAAAGAAAAATGAAATATTTCATTCACGAGCATGTTTTGTACAGTATATTTATCTTTTCCATTTTAATTCTGTCATCCATCTAGTAGGACAGGCATCTTATTTTACTTTGTTACACCCGGACAAACTACAGTGATTTCAGAAAGTGCTTTATAAGCTTATCCTGTACCCGTAGTTACTCGAAGGAGTTGATTTCTTAATTATTTAGGAAATTAGTTGCCTGAGAAGATGGATGCTTAATGGGGGTTATATTGGGGAGTGCTTTCACACTGGGACAGTCAAAGAATTTTCCCAAGATGCCTACAATTAGGGATGCATTTGATATAATTTACAAGCATACTTCTCACTTGGAATAGTCTATCCTATACAGGGTTAGACTCTGGTTGTCCACTGAACTGGTATAAAAGAGAAAAGGATCGTGTAAGGAGCTTTCCTCTCACTAACGCTCACATAAATATTTTCTAGAAAAAATGGGATATGCTAATTATTATTACATTACTAATTATTTAGGTACTGAGTCTGCCACTCTTACTCAGTCAGGGTAGTATCTTCCTTTGTAAGTAGTTCCATTGAACCTGGCCGATCGTTTCTTCCTTACTTTGGCCTACTTCATTGCTTTGGGTCTGTGTTTGCCTGCCTGCAGGGATAAGTTGAAGGTGTTGCCTTATTTCATAAAATACAATCTCTGTGGTTTAAAACCACCACTTTTGACTGTATTGCAGCCTGTAATCATGTGCACATAGCAAGGCCTGCCATTGACTTCTCTCTGTGTTGGATACAGTTCTCAGCCATGGATAAGTCCTGTATTTGAGAACCACTGTGTACAGCAGTGAGGATTGTGAAAGCAACCGTTATGGTACATTGTTCCCTGATGAACAGCCCAAACAAACTGGGACATGTTTCACCGTGAAGGGCCCAGTAATACATAATATGCTTTTCAGACACTGGATTGTGCACTCATATCACTTGTTTGCTTAATGAGAAGCAGGTGGCATAGTTTCAATTGTGGCAGTTATTTTGTTTGATGCAAACTTGTTTTTTGTAGTTTATCATGGATCTTTAATTTGCATGTTACAGCATCACTTTCCTCACCTGCAACTAAAACAGGAGAATGCCTTCCTTAGGATTGTTATGTGTTTTATCTGGGTGCATGCCTGCAGCTGAGCATTCTTATTAACTCAGGGTATTTCACATGAGGAAATACAAACTGGTAACTTAAAATTGGAAAACTGAGCTCCTAATTTATGCTGTAAGACAAAAATTTTGACAGGAGAAAACTAAGTTTTGTCTTTTTATTATCTGAAAAAAAAACACCACTGTACAAATAATTCAGCGATTTTCCTGCTTAAACTTGTCTTCTAATGCATATCACATGGGGCCTAGTCAGACCCTCTGAAAGTAGAATCCCAATGGAAATGTGAGACCCTAGCCTTGCCCAGCACCCATATAGGATTCAAGGGGGTAACAGAAGTGCAGAGGGTTAGCTACATTCAGGGGCGGCTCTAGCTTTTTTGCCACCCCAAGCAGGCAGGCAGGCTGCCTTCGGCAGCATGACTGAGGGAGGTCCGCTGGTCCTGCAAATTCGGTATACCACAAATTGCCGCCATATTGCCACCGAAGGCTGCCTGACCGCCGCCCTCGCAGGAACCGTCAGGACACCCCCCGCGACTTGCCGCTCCAGGCACACGCTTGGAGTGTTGGTATCAGGATCCACCACTGGCTACATTGGTCATATAAATGCAACTAAACCTAATCTCTCTACAGGGTATGGAGTCTGTTGCTCCATCCCCCCGCTCAGAGAATCCTGAGCACAGAGATGTTGTTGGCTAGTACAGCAGGGATGGGGTGAGTTCTTTCAATCTGAGTGACAGCTAGGAAGACCGAATTGGTCAGTGCTTCACAGAGGCAGTAGTCCAAACCAACAGCTTCAAAATGAAACTGTTAGCTGGTGGAGAGGACAGGCCCATCAATGTGGTAGGAAGCAGGGAAGAGGAAGAGACAATCTTTTCTCTGGTCTGTAATGCACCTATCACCCCTCAGGTACAAATAGTTTTAATTTGTTCTTCATTCATCCTTTGAAGGAACTCCAGATTCAGGCCCTACAAGTAGCTCTGTGTCCTCGCTGAAAAATCAGGAATATAGTCGAAGTACTTCCTTCACCTACTGTTTACAGGTTCTAACTTTATTAATTGTTAAAACACTTCCTTTCCATTTCTCTTGTTGCAGCCTGACTTAAATAAGGAGTTCAGTCTCTCAGCCAGCGTTATCTACATTCTCCCATGTCCTCCTTTTGTAAAACTCTTGCCTCTCTTAACTGTCACTGAATATTGGTTGCCATTCCCCTTTCTCTGCTTCTAGTGCAAATTTTCTTTTATCCATAAATCTTTGAGCAGCCCCTTACAAATCCACTTTGGGACAGTTCTTATTTCTTGAATGCTTTTTTTAAAAAATTATTTTCCAGAGGAACTTTAGGTTGGTAGTGTGGGCTTTACAAAAGGCAATGGTGGAGGAATTTCACAGAAATAGAGCTATGGACTATTCAGTGTGGGCCACATTATGACTGTGGTCCTCTCCAGCACACGAGAGTAAGGAGTTCCCTTACTCTGCTACATGAACTATTTGTGTCACAGGTAGTAGTTTGGGGGAGAGAACACAACTGTTACTTGATCACTACTTGCATTGGATCGGCAAACATAGGGAATAGGCAGATTCTTGATCCATCCCCCCTCTTCCAAAGCACTGGTAACTGCCATGGAGGCAGTACATAGCAGAACATAAACTATAACAGGTAAAGGGCTAGCACAGCTTACATCTGCCCTGGAGCTAAAGGGAAGCAGGGACTGAATTATGACACTCAGAGACACAGTGTCAGATCTTGCTCCCCTTACTTGTGGGAATAGTCCCACTGAGTACAGTAAGCAGGTTTTCAGCCAAGTTTTTGAAGTTTGCATTTAGCTAATAAAACATTCCCCTCCATAATTTCTAATTAATTAATTTCCCACTGGAAACAAAACAGTTCACTGCATGACAATGTACCAAGGAACCCACTTGTCTGAATACTATGAATAAGAATTTGTTCAGACACATACATTTCCACAGGTCTAAAAAAATGCATTAAGAACTGGAGCCTTGAGAATTCACATTAGAAAGAGTAACCACTAGATGTCATTTTAACAGGCTGTCATGTGGCCTTTAATACTTTTAAGATCTCTACAATCCTTATGCTAACCCTGGACCACAGTTTCTTCTGCAAGAATCTTTATCTGCAGTTAACACAAAAGATTAGCATGTGGAGTTTTAAAAGTAGGTACACAGCTGGAATAACAATAATATTTTAAAAATAGAATGACACTCAGGACTTATCTTCATTGTGCACATCTACTCTCATCTTTCCTGTATACATCATTTCTGTGAAGAAAAAAGTTATTTTGATTTTGAATAAAATTTAGCAGTCAAGACCTGGAGCTCCTCTTTCCATGTATAATGGTGAAGACGCATGTTCCATAAGTCACACAGTGAAATAGATGACAGGGCCAAAGTACTGCTCAATGATATAAAGTTCTATGTCTGGATTTTCACTTTCATCAATATAAAGAAAATACAGTAGCTAAATATTTAGTCTAAAATTTTGAGCCTAGTCTTAGCTGAGCTGCTATTATTGCACATAACATTTTGCAGGCACAGGTCAATGGAGGCACAAAGATGCCCATAAACAATGTGAAATAGACATGTAAGTAACTGTGAGTGTGCATCATAGACATCTAAAGGACCTAAATTCTGAGTCTAAAGTTGTCTCTGCTTTGGGGAAATTCTGCCTTCTGAATGGCCAATAACTTATCCTGGCTACACCATGGCTCTAGCTGTTGCAATATCTTAGCTGCATGTAATGGTCTGACCCATTTTTGCACATTGAAAGACATCACAAAATATGTGAACATAGCCCCACAAACAGCTGTTGGGTCTAACTAAACGCAGAATGAATCAGTGTGGTTTTGTAAGTAGTACCAAAAGAATAAATATGCTTTCTTTCAGGGTGCTCTGACTTTCTCTTCTAACTCTAGTTGTGAAACTACTACTTAGAAAACAAACATGCCCACACTGTAATGTAATTTCAGTCTAATCTTAAAATGTAATCATCTTAAAAAAGAATGGTATTTAGTCTATGCACATCTGCCGCCTCGCCACCCCTTGTGCTGCTGGGACTTAGCTTGGCATTCTCGGAAAAAGAAATAAGTGGTTATGAAACTATCCTTTGCCTGCATGTCTCAGCAATATCTCCAAAAAGCACTTCATATGAAGTTCATCAGTGTTCTCCACCTACACTCACTTCTTGATAAACCAACTGAATCAAAACAATAATTACACTCTATTCCCAGGATAAAAAGTAAAATGAAACAAATGAAAGAGGCTTTTCTCTGGGGGAGAAGGGCAGGAAATGGTGCAGAAAGGATGCAGGTTGCTGAACTAAGCATTGATGTGGTGTTGTTGAGTGGGCAACAGAAGTTTGGGCTAGGAAATAGGCAACCTGAAATAATAAACGAGGTATTTTGTAATGTTTGATTGTAATAACGAGGTCCAGATTTTGGTAATTTTATGTTTGATAATCACTTATGTGAGTGATTGACTTGAGACCACGTTTAGTGTACACCAGTGTGAGTAAGGGGGTCAAAATCTGGCCAAAAGTAGCTTTATTTGATTTCAGGGTTTTTTTTTCTTCCCTGTTATTGAAAGAGCAGAGGCCTGGGAAAATAGCGTCTATTAAGTCATAATCATGGCCGTTGCACTGGCTCATTGTGCAGTTTTATGGTAAAATTTTCAAAATTGGTTGCCAAATATTAGGCACATAAGTCAATTTTAGGGAACGAGATAATAGTGATTTTCAGAGTTGCTGACCACCTACAGCCCCCCTAATTGTCCGTTTTTAACTGAGGCCATTGAAAATTATTAATTCCATTCAGCACTGTATAGTTGCTGTCATTCAAAGATTTTAAATAAACACACACACATACACACGCATACACACACATACAGAGTTCCATATATTAATTAACAACAAAGCAAACCACAGTTTCCACTGATTTTCATTAGAGTTGTGATGGGTGCTTCACAATGCCCAGGATTTAGACCATTACTAACAATATACGCTTAGACAATTAATAATGCTTGCAAAGTGTTCTACACCTGATTAATCTTCACAACACCTCTATAACGCAGGTAAATATTACCCTAATTTCTTATAAGAGGAAGTTTACACAAAGTGGCCGACCATAATTTCCATACCTGGTTGCTTGAAGTTAGACATCAACAGCAAATCTATACTGAGGCACCCAAGAAGAGGAGGTCTGGTTTTCAAAGTCACTGACTTTAGCATTTCTGCCACTCAGGTGTTCATCACTTTTTCTAAAGCAGTGTGAAACACTGTTTAATAATTAATTATTTATTATGTATTATTATTATATATTTGATTCAAATCCTACAAACCTTAGCCTAGCTTTAATAGGACTTGCCTGAGTAAGGACTGCTCAATCTGGTCTATAACATATTAAAAAACTGGACTTTGTTTTAAGATTATATGAAAACACAGTCGCTTGATAGCAGCAGTAAAGATACCGATAATCAGATATTGAGTCTATGAACATGTGACCAAGAAAACACAGGAGGCATGGTGACAGCCGCAGCGTAACACACTTAATTTGCTAAGTTAGTTAGTCTGATTTACATTATTTAAATATAATTAACTGTATTGAATTAAAAAACATAAGAACTTAATAACAGAAGGTAAAAGCCAAGGAAAACTGCAGCACTCAGTAAGGGTCATCTGCTGCAGCCAAAGCATTAAATGTACAGAAAATGGATCATTTTGTTATATAAACTATCTATAAAGAGTTGCCACATTTTCTGAAGTGCCTTCATGTTCTCTTTAGCTTTTCTAGTGAGACATATCAGCATGTTTCCAATTTACATTGCCGTGAGCTGTGTGTGCCAGGGGAAGGGGAAAATACAGGGATTTATATTGGTGTAATCCCTAAAAAGGCATAGATTAGTTCATGATTAAGTATGAATCCATGTCAAACATTACTCATGCACACAAATTCTGTCAAAATATTGTGCCAGGGAATTCAGACTGAAGACAGATTGAATACTGTCTTTAAATCACCTTTAAATATTACTTCAATAAATTATAGAAAGAAATATCAACTATGCTTCAGAGAAGTGGTGGTCAAAGACACATAACCTACAATGTGAGTGCACAGAATGAGTTAATAATGGAGTTTCAATATTAACCATCATTCCTGAATTTTAATTTCTTTTTCAAAAAATATTATTTATTTTTAGTTTACAACCTTTGGCCCAATCTGCTCCTTTTGCACCACTAAAATGGTACAAATAAATGGAAACTGCCTCAACTCTTCTGGATATGAACCTAGCATGGTTGGACCCTAAAACACCATTATCCTGGCAGAGAACAAATTAGGGCAAGGGGCAGAAGGTAAATGGGTCCAGAGCACCCTGCCCTCTGACAGCTAGTGGATATTCCTTTATGGGAGGACACCAGTGGATATTCCTTTATGGGCGGACACCAGCAGGTTGGAACTTTACAGCAGCTCCAAAGAGCTGTTAGTAAAATTAGGTAGGTTAAACTTAGTATCCTGGTCAAATTCCAAATCAAGTACATTCTGTCAACCTAAAATTCCCCCTGCAGTTTCAGTCGTATAAAACATCCTTCATATCCTAACCTAAATCATCCTGAAGTGTTTTGCTGTTTATGGTGCAGTGCTAAACAGTTACCCTGCTGCATTTCACTGATGAACTAAAAAACATGTGTATTTATAAGGGAGAGATGTCTTTAATAGAAAAATCCAACATTTAAATTTTCATGAAATACCCTGAGTGTGTTCAACAATAGTATGGAAAACTGCTATTGCTGTTATACTTGTATCCTTTAAAAGCGTATATCAATTAAAACTTATATAATTCCTCATCTGCCAAATTTCAGACCTGAGAGAATTTTTATGAGTATGTTAGGGGGTTGTCATATGGGAATGATGACAGGCACTTGGTTATAGTGGTGCTAGGGGGTGGTGCTATAATCTATTATTATATGACTGTTCCAAGTCACATGAGTAACTTAAAAAGCCTTCTTCATCTGTTTTAATACAATCGACATGTGGTAGAATTAAATTCATCTAATCTTTGCCAGAGGTAATAAAATTAATGAAGATACTCACGTACATTTAATATGCACCTGGCACTGATTTTTACCTTGATCAAGCAGCCACATAACACAATCTACTCTTTCTGAGCCATGCAAGCTACTTTTGCTGGTACCATTAAAGAAAATTATCAGTCTAAATAAGATGAACAGAATACTTAGTACAATTCAAATTTTTTTCTTGCAAAGAGTGCAATACTTTACAGGTATCTTACTTATAGACCTTCAAGTTAATTTTACCATCTGCTTTCAGATGGTCTGCACAATTTAATCTCCCTTTTGATTATGCCCTAAATATGGCTGGAAGATAGAAAATTGAAATAAGTCTATCTCAAAAGTCTAAATGGAGCAAGCAGATTGTCAGGAACAAAATGAACCATTTTTTGCGGAGATGTGAATAGTGATGAATACTAGTGTTTCATTTCAAATTTCAGTCAAAGTGATGACCTGTTTTTCATCTCCTGTTCACTTTTCATGAGTTTAAAAGCAGTTCTCAGAAATTGTCAGTGACCATTTAAAATAAGCAACTTATAAGTAAATGCCTTGTCAGTTTATATTAGAATAAGTAGGGTGATTAAAAAGCAGACTGTAATTGTTTGTCTCTTATATTTTGATGTAACTTTTATGAAGTCATTAATGGGAATATTTAATGAGTTTATGAAGCATCATATATTCAAATTAGGTTCTATTGCTAAAGGCTAGACTTGCTATACAATGGTTATCCAGCACATTCTGTAAATTGGAGAAACGTAATAAATGCTTTTGTAGGATAAAGAGGGATATTGATTATGGAAACTGTTATACAAACACATAGTTTATGTATATTGTTTACTGGCTTTTAATCCAGATTCATCAATCATTATTAACACCTACTCCTTATGACCCAAATAAGAAAACACGTGAACAACGAACTGTCATTACTAATATTAAAGTCACATCACTCACAATGTCTGCAAAGTGGATGAAAAGGTCAATGTATTTGTTATGGGCTCCTTATTTTCCTGGAGTGGTCCCTTTCAGATTCAATTATCAGAACAGTCCCATTCTGATTCCCTTACAGTGCTATACAGAATTACCCAACAGATGAGTTCAATAAATCTGCACCTAATCTGCAGTTTAAATCTATAAAGTGTAACCAGCTGGCACCTCCAGAATGAACTCATTTGAGCATCAAGTTCTCAAATGTTTGGATATTTGGGATTTTTCTTACACTTCCCATTTCCAGATAGTTTCCCAAACCAGGTCAGGAAACTGAAGCAGTGGAAATTTCACAAAAAAGCCTGTTCTTGAGGATTTCCATCCCGCTTCTGTAGTCTCAGTAGACATGGACATTGCTCAGATAAGTGCCCCAATGCTTAATTACTTTTTAAAATCTAAATTATACTATATATTCCTGTAAGGTTTGTCCAGCATTATTGTTGTCCATTCTATGCTAGTCTATGCTATTACAAGAAAGGATTCATTTTATTTAATTCTTTTGTTGCACATCGATACTTGAAATCAAAGTGTGTACAGTGTGCATTCACATCAAATCTCCAGGCAATGTACTTACCACTTCCTTCTGTTACCATCTCTTTTCACTGGGATGGGGGTTCGATCGGCCTGCTGGGGAATACAGACCTCTGGAATCCTTAAAGGCAGGAGGAGGGACCCTTTTCCCTCTGCATTTGTATTATCCTCATGGAGCTCGATGAGGAGAGATGGGGTGGGAGGGCCTGTGACTTGTTACCCATAACTGGTGCTGGATTACCTATGCTAAGTCTCTTGGCATGCCTTGTTTAGTCACTGGTCACCTGATGGGGTCAGGAGGAATTTTTCTCACACTTCAGATTGGCATGAACATCTTTTCTAATACATGTCGGAATTATTCAAGGGGCATTCTGGCATATGATATTTATTACAACTTTTTGGGGTAGGCGTCCAGTATAGAATTGCTGTGGTAACAGGATCCAGCCTACAGTCACCAAACAGTAGTATAGGAGAGGGAAGCCTTTGTTTAGGACCTGCTGTGGTATGCAGGAGGAGGTATTGTACAAGTTGAATTACCCTTTCTCGGGATGCTGAGCTCTTGCACTATTCAAAGATGGATGGGGATTTTTAAGCATATGGATTAGATTAAAAGCAGGAGCTAAGGTTAGCCTCCCCATGTAAAATGGGGACTATACACCAATGATACATTCCACACTGGAGCAGGTAATTAATTAAAGCTGATTGAAAAGTGGAATTTATGTTCTGTGGGTAAATGCTGACATTTCAAAATTTGTTTTCATTCTGAATTATAGTGAAAAGTCAAAATGTTGCTATTTTCCATGAAACTAAAATTCTGAAAATATAGAATTGTGTCATTTCAATAATGTCAAAACATAATATTAAAAATATTATTTTATATATGCATGTAACATTAAATATACTATACATAATGTTAAAATTAATATTAATTGCAATATAAAAGTCTAAACAAATTGAATCAAAACAAAATTGAAATTAAGCCTTTTGCTTTATCAGAAGGAAACATTTTGACATTATGTAATGAAATGTTTTATCTAAAATTTTGTCAAAATCAACACGTTCCTGAAAAACATTTTGATTTAGCCTAAACCACATTTTCTGAAGGAAAAATGTTGAGGCAATTTTTTTACCAGTTCTATGTTTAGCCTTTTACAATTATTTATGCTTATTTAAGTGGTTAAATAAACCTAAGTCCTGCATTTAAACCATACTAAGTGTGTGTTGTGTCTTATTCACCTGTCGTGCTTACATCAGTTCCTTCTGATCCCACTTACTGCTATGGCAAGGCAATGTAATTTTTAATTAAAAGAAAGAAAATCAATGTAAGTAGACAGAATTTGACCCAGGGATGTTATTTCTTTTGCTACCTGTGGGCCACAGCTCTCTCTGAGCGCTCAAACTCTTTGTGTTTTAAATTTCCTATTTAAATCTCAGTTTCTGTCATGGGATCTTCTTTAAAGACAAACATACATACAAAAATTGGAATATCATTCCCCTTCACACTAAAGAAAATTTCCAGGAGAATTCTGTTCCCCTGCAGTTATGCTTCAAAAAGTTAAACAGCATGCATGATGCTCATTATCAAATGCTCAGAACTTAAAATATACACACAGTGGGTATGTGGGAGAGACTTGTGATCTTTACAACCCAAATTTATTAAGCATGAACTGCTGCCAATAACTAATTACAATCAGTCTTCACCACCCAGGAATAAGATGCTTCTTTTTGATTAGATGATCCAGCAGTGCTTAATAATAGGAGATTGCTGATCTGACAGCAGATAGTATTATTAGGATTTGAGAAACAAGTCTCAATACAAAAGAAAGGAACATGACTGAAAAGGCTCCAGCAGTTTTCACCATCTTTCTTGTATGAGATCGGTATTAATTTTTTCAGGAGATGGAGTGATGATGAAACTATTAAAATTGACTAGGTCCACTACTTGTACACACATCTTCTACTGAAGTGTCACAGGTGAGAGAAGTAGCAACATTTGGATGGGTCCCTCAGCACCAATTTAAAGTGACTCCTCTCCACCCCCTGGGTATCTCCCTCGTTTTGTCTTACTCAACCAAAATCTCTAATTTCTTCTTCCTTGTGGCTCTTCTTCTCATTTCATTCTTTAAGGCTGGTCCAGAACAGGAACTGCAGACAATAGGTGGTCTGTTCACATCTCAGGTGAGGCAAGAAGAAAAGGAACCCAACCCAGAGACAATACAGCATTGTTTGCTTGCCTCTGGCATCAACTCCACATCCAATCGCTGGTGACTGATCCATCCTTCCATTTATAACATCTGTTTGTGGTCCAAACTCTGCTGCTCCGTCCCAACTCACCCATGTTCCTCCCACCAGTGGCTGCTCCAGTGGCCTGAACAAGAGATTTGGGTGTTGGGAGAAGCAGAAGCAAATATTTTTCTAAGAAATTTACTATAGAACACTTATGAACGATTGTCTGAAATTAGTAAAAGCAATACGGAAAGTATTTGTACATGTCCTCCTGTCTGAACAAGTCAAGTTAAGAAAAGAAAATATCAAGTCAGTGAAACACTAGGGACAGGGAAAGTATCAAAATAAATCGATGTCAGTGGTCTTTCTGATAGGCAGAACCATGCAGATGTACTGTTGTATTATTTATCAGTCTACTGTCCAGGTCCTGAGTCTAGCCTTTTTCATTTATGTGCAAAGCAGGGGCATGTAAAATCACATCAAAGTAATGTAAAACCATGAAGGTGAGCAAATTAAATGGGACAATGGTTCTTCCATACCGATATATGAGGAAAGTGTAACTGAGCAGACACATAGATGTGGTAAGTCTGGCAACAGGTCAGCATTCAGACATGGTTTAACCTGACAACTGAAAACAACAAAAAATCCTTCATGTCTTTTCTTATAATAGCTAGTCAAAAGAATTCTACATTTTGAAATGCATGTTGCACTTCTGGGGCTTAATCCAAAGACCGTTGACTTACTGACTTTGGACAAGGCCCTTGATAGATCAACAGGCTATACACATTTATTGTGAAATGTGATAGTATATAATAGTATGCTTTAAAATAATCCAAATTATTGCCATTCCACTGTATGAGATCTCATACTCCTTACTGCCATAGAAGTCACGAGTGTTATGTATCCCATAACGCCTTGCACTAGCTGAAATAAGCTTTGGCTAGAGGAGATAGGAAAACTGTCAGTATCAGGACATATGATTATTTCCTCATAGCAACAGGAAAGGAGTTACACAAACCTACGAGGCGTCTTCCAGTCCCTTAGTACCTGAAATGCAAGTGCTCAGAACAAAGATAAGGGTGTTTCATGACCTGGAATTCTTGGGTTCAGAGCAAATGATATAGGGGTAACGTCATGGTACCAGAAACAAACAATTAAAAAGGTAAATAATTAACTTCAGTTTCATGGGATGGATACAGTACCTTATACTGGTAAACAAGTAGAGCATAAACAGATGACTTTAGGGATGTAACTTTAGAGAGCACACCTGTGAACACTGACTGTAGCATCGCTGAATGCTGCTCTTCACAGACTGGGATTGTATAGTACCTTTTCCCTGTACCATATTAATAAACCTGATTGACATTGGTTATCTCATCTCTTGAGTATATTTCATAATGAAATAATGAACCAAAACATGGCCAAGCAATTGACTATACAATTTATGGGCATCCTGATAGCAAGGGACTGGACTAAGTGCCCCATGTGGTCCCTTCCAGGTGTTCCTACATGGACAAAAGATACCAGGTCACATCCTCTGCTGAAGTCAATGGATCCACTCCAGTTTACACTAGCTGAGAATCTGGCCCTAACAAGCTGTAACATGCTGCTGGTGGTACCACATTGCCTCAGCCAGAGTGATTTTTGCTGGTGAATAGACTGTGTGTCTGCGCCCAGTCACTCCAGTCTGTCTTCCTCACCTGCAGATTCCTCAAGGATCTCCCAGCCCAAATCTCACCTAGCAGGTAACAATCAATGAACTTGAGTCGCCAAGCTCCTTAATGATATATCTCTGCAATGTACAGACCCTACCACAATGCATTCACAGAAGATATTAAGTGCATTGCTTTGTTAAAGAGTCAATACCTCGCAATTCATCAGTTTAACTGGGATAAATATAGCATTCCCTTCTATCACAGCACTGAAGTGGTTTATAGTAAAAGTAAAATATGGCTATTAACAAAAGAGCATGGCTTAAGTGCTACCAAGTAAGAGAGAGAAAGGTAGAGGTGGTTACAAGCAGATAAAATGAAAACACATCTAAAAATCTAAAACTTAGTTTAACAAGATATGGTCCTGGTTCAAGTTAGTTTCTTTTACACAGTCTCCTTTCCAGCTTTTTACTGGTCGGCCTGGCCAGGACACATTACAGAGATGAAATCACTTGGTTTCTTTGCCTCCTGAAGTGAAGGATAAAGATCAAGTCTCTCTCTGTGTTTCTTATATCTCCAAAGAAATACCTTTGTCTTACAAGTCAGGAAGGCCTCCTGTGGATTCAGTCTCCTGTGTTTCTCTGGAGTGCAGGAGCCATGTTAATTCTCTCTCTCCAATTCAGGAACAGGATGAATTCAGTAACCCAGTGATTACTTCTAAAATGTAAATTGAGGTAAACCCACATTCCTTTGCATAGGACAGGCCCGTTTATCAGTTTTACCTAGGCTAGGCTGACTTGTCTTAAATATGTTCTAGTAACATCAAACAGAGGGCATTAATAACTTTATATATTAGTTCATAACTACATTGTACAGTGATATTAATAACCAGCATGTTATTAGGTTTCACTTGATGCCTCACAAGGCATACTTTGTTCAAATATCATTGCATTGCAGTAGTGTATAGAGTCAGAGTACAGGGGTGCCAATGGTCAGAGGATCTGATATGTCTGGACTTGGTAAAATCCACAAAGTTGTTCATTTATACTCACTAAGTACGTTTGTCAGAGAAGGTGCACTACAATATCATCTTGGATACAAAGAAACTTGATGGATTAGAATTATAGTGTTGAAATCTGTTTGGGAACAGTTTTATAATAAAAGAAAATTTAGGATATCAAACTGCCTCAGAATCTTTTTCTTAAACAATATTTCAGTTTCCAAAGCGTGCATATATTGACAGCTAACTGTATGAACAATACAGATTGTACACTTCAGGAAATATTCAGGTTGATACTTATACAAGAGTTATCAACCACAGTTCTTCTACCTATCCAAAAGCTATTAGGCCCAATAAAATAACAGCAGGTCACAAATTCTGCATTCTCATTTTGAGAGACAACCAAGTAACTGCAAAAAGTATTGTACATCTCAGAATTCTGCAAGAAAGGAGTTTTGTGGGTGAGAATGCTAACAATTTGGTTGTTATACAGTAACTAGGTAGTTAGATCACAAGAACATAAGGGAATTATTAAGAATGTGTGATGTAGTTTAGCAATATTTATGATTAAATGTGTAGCTATGGAAAGCTGGAATGCCATACATGGTAATGGGTGGGTATTAATCATCTTATGGTCATGGAAATTGCTCAAATATGGCTATATATCTGGAAGGTTACATGAAGCTGAGGTATAAAATGTTCAGTTTAATTCCATTTTCTTAGATTCATTGGGTCCCCAAGACTGTGTATATTGAATGAGGACTTCCCTTTTGATAGCCTCCACTTACTTTCCCTTCTGTCTTTGTTTCCAATGGTCTCCATATAGTTCTTACATTTACATATATTGATTTTCTATCATTTTAATTGCATTTGTCTGTTGATAAAGTTCATAAAGGTTCTGTGTGTGTTTCACCAAATTTTGTCTTCTCAATTAACTTTAAGTAGCTGCCTGAAAAAGAACCTGTCCTCTGTGACAAGTGCACTTTGCAGCCCAGTAAGTGTAATAACTGATCAGGCTACAGCAACATGTATCATATTATAACTAGCCTCCTACATACATAGCCTGATGTGTGAAATATTTGTACTTATGCCTCAACAGTATTTCCCCCAAAACTACTCAATCTGTATGATCAGGAAGGGAGAAATTAATAGCAGATAACTGACTCCTACAAGACAGACACATAGGGCAAAATAGATTCTTTCTATAAAATTAAAAAATGCCCGTGCCCTGGTATGCCTGAGTCTTATTTCCACTAAGAGAAGGACACACAGCAGTCTTTTTTGGTAATTTAACTAATTCATAAGGTCAGTGAGAAAATTCAGCAGCAACCAAGCTTCAGTGTTTGGCAGAACAAAAAACACTATCTGAACTAAGACCAAGGACCAAAGTTTGGAACTGTTCGGAACTCCCAGATCCTACTTAGCAGAGACTCCTCCAGAGAAGTCCTTCTGGAATCTGATCCATCTTCAATATTTCCCAAGACAACAACGAACGGATCTTGGACCTGCCAGTCTTCTGTCATCAAGCGAGCCCCCTAAATAGCGAACTTTAAGCACAAACTCAACAGAAGTAAATACATCATCTGGAAGACTGATCAGCCTCCCTCAAAGACCTGATCTTTAGAATACTTCTCAGGACTACTGAAATACAATTGATATGTTGTCATAGTAGTGTAAATAGTTTTAAGGTATTTGAAGTTTATTTTTTAACTCTTATGTGTATATACTTTGGTTTTGAATTTATTTTATTTTTGTTATAATACAGAAGGGAGATGTGGTATCATTATAGAGTTTCTGGCCCTCCACAGCTCCCAGAAAAGACCAGGATGTGTTGCAGTGGGAAGTTTAACAAACATAGGAACTTTCTTGTAGGGAGTTCTCCAGTTGCTGCTTAAAGAATATCTCTTTGTCTATATGTCCTCACACTACACCAAGGAGCTGAAAACTAGGGCTTCCAGACTCTCAGCTACTAAAACAGGTGCACTGGCAGTAAACATTCATTGACTACCCATTGGAAGGGAATAATTTCATTTGGAACTGTATATAAGCAGTATAGTTCCACCTAGCCAGAAGCTCCAGCAGAGTTTAAAAAAAAACATGTTACTATTAAACAGGGAGAGTTCAACATTTCTCACACTGTTTGGAAGTTTGCCTGTGAATTGCAAGGGCTAGTATTTTCCATTTGCAGCACCTGACACAGATCTGTGGGCCTTTTACTTTTCAAACTGATTGCTGACCTGAAACACAGAATTAACCTGGTGCCTGAGTGTTTGTTATGAACAGAACCTTTTTTTGTTTAATTGCTCTCATATTTCTTTGCTGGATTCTTATGAAATTGCTGACAGCTCATCACGTGGCCTCATTGAGCTCTGCTCTTAGTTTTGATGAACCTTTTTTTCTGGTTAGCCATTTTCCTTCCTCTCCACTCCTCACTTTTTACAATGCTTCACCAAGTGACAGCAGGTGACTTACCTGAACTTATATCTGATTATCACTGTCCATAGGGTGCTGAAAGATGGAGGAGCCCATTCATCTTTGATAATGTTACCACCTTATCTGAACACCTCTCAACCATTCATATATTTATCATCACAACACTGCTGGGAGGTAGGGAAGTGTGATTATCAGCATTTTTCTGACAGGAAAGTGAGGCACAGCATCTAAGTATCTTGCCCAAGGTCATTCAGGAAGAATGGAGTGGAGCAGGACATTGAAGCCCAGTCTCTTGACCCTAGTATCCTAAAAGTATTGGACCATCCTTCCTCTCTTATCTAATTTCTAATTTTGTCACTGCTATAGCAAAACATGTTTGTAACTAAACTGGTGATATGCTCCCATTTTTTATAGTCCCGAAAAATCCTGCTGGGATATTAACACACTATAAAAAAACTGTCTCTAGAAAAACGTCCAGGATTGCACCAAATTATATCTGATCAGCTTTCAGCAGATCTGTCTAATTGCTCTAGTGTAAAGGCAGAGGGGATTGTAAGGATTTGCACTATAAAGAGGAATTATAAGAGGACAGCAGGGGAAAATAAATCTTCAAATTGTGTTGTGAAGTGATTTTCTCTCATGAATCCTCCTCTCAACCCATTTGGTGTGTTCTAAGGCTCTAGGCAATCACCAGAGCTGAACACACTGAGCCAACTTTTCCTTTCTGTTCCATCTCTGCCACATATTTGGTGTGAGGCAGCAGAACTTGGCACCAAATACAGAGGAGGGCTGTGCTTAGTGGGTAAGGCAAGACACAGGGTGTCACAATTTCTGAATTATAGTTGCAGCTCTGCCACTAACAAAGCATCACAGATCGCATAACCTTTCCGTGTTTAATTTTAGCCATCTGTAAATAGGTGTAATAGTGACTTATCTACCTCACAAACTTGCTGCGAGTGCTTAATTAATCCATTTTTTTGCAAAGAGCTAGCAGATCCCAGCATTAAGTTTCAATATGAGTATTGTCATTGTCTGGCAATATGGAGGGACTTCTGTTCAGGAAGCATATGAGGGCAAGACCCTTCTCTCTGAGTACCATGTGAAAAATTAACCATGTAGGTTAGAAGAAGATGGTGAATTATTCTAACTGTGACTTTAATCTTCCTTCACTGTATTTCCTTTCCTGGCCAGCAGTTATCATTTGCATTTTCATTAAAATGGTCTCTACTTTGGCTTAGCTTCCCAACTCCTCAAGAGCCCAGAGTCTTTGATTCCTGTACTTTTAAAAAATATAGGTATAAGCATCTGTTTAAAGGGAGATTTTCCCATTAACAAGTTAATCCACATTTTTGTTTGTTTTAGTTTTGTTTAACAAGCACACTGAGTGAGGAAAAGGTCCCACCGCTTTTAGCAAAGGACTCCTGAGCTGCTAAACTCGGCTCAATGTATTCCAAAATCCTTGTTCCAAGCTTAAAACATGTTGTTTCTTGCTGCAGTGTGGACCCCTAAGTGATGTGGGAGTCTACACGATGTGGACAAGGAGAAGCAGAGCAAAGCTGTCAAGTTTTGATAGGCTCCCTGAGTGACAATGGCAGAGACAGAAATGCCTTTTCGGAACAATAGTGGCATCAATCCTTTCCCCCGGCTGTGTGCCATTTTTCACAGTTTTACTCACCTTTCCTACTACCCAGTTATTTTCCTCTGACCTGCCCATTAGTACTGCAACAGCTCATGGTAGCTACCATCACCAATTCCACTCTCCAGTGGCTCTATTTTACTGTATTCTGTCCAGCAGAGGGAGCAGAGAGCATGGGAACAAGGGAGGAGAGCTGGCAATGCCAGTGCCACAGGCAGTGACAATAGGTGTGTCGAAGGTTAACTGTACTCAGAATCTGCATCTCAGCTGGATGTGTGAGAGTTCAGAGAAGCTGTAGGACATCATGGATGGGGGCAAATCTTGAGTGTTATTCCCAGTGCACATGACTTGATGTGAAACTATGGGGGCTTCTGGGGACTCACAAATGCACAAGGGACTAGAGTCCCACCAGCAGCCTGCCAACGCTCAAATACAGCTGCAAGGAGCACCAGGAGACTGATGTGAGTGGGATGACTAGTTCCTCTACAACCACACCCATGGAATCATATTATGAGGGCACTGGGAGTGAAATCCTACCCCCATTGAAGTCAATGGGAGTTATGCCATTTAACAAAGCCTGAATTTTACCCTTGGTCTCCTGACGTGCATCCAGCAGTGCCACATGGGGAGGGAATTCCATCAGGACTTTCCAAGGGCACCTGATAATGGTTACTCCCTTTGAGTAGAGAGCCAACAGCAATACCTTCCGGGAACACCAGGACTTGCCTTTACTGTTTCATATGCCCATATGACATCAGCAGCTCCAGACTTCAGGAGCTTTTATGGAAGTGCAGGAAATGGGTCAGAGGGCGACAGTTTGGTTGGGAAAGGGAGATTAGCTAATGTACTAGCTCGTTTCCCTGACATTGCGAGGTCCCAAGCATTTGTGCACCTCAATTCCTCCTATTCTCTGCCTGAGGCACATAATAATCTAGTCTCCTGTGGGCTGTAATGCTTGATCTAATTTCAACTGTTTGGGTATGGTTTGTGGGTGCTGGGTGGTGTTTCTGGCCTGTCATATATACCTCAGACTAGATGGTCCGTAGTCCCTGGGAAGGAATACTACTAAGGTTAGATTAGTGGTTGAGTGTTGGAACTAAGCAGTGATGAATGGGTGAGAGTTGCCCAGAATAAGTGGGACAGAATCCACAGAAGAATGGAGAGAAGAAAGATACTTGGAAACAAGGACTCTAGGGACACATGTAGCCACGTGACAAGGCTCCTGCCATAGTGCCCAGTTGGCTACTTTTGATATTGTAAGATCATGCCACTAAGACATGGCAATATGAGAGGAAAAGAAAAGGAGAAGAAAATATTCACATCTCTTGCCCCATCTCTTTTATGTGGATGATAAAATTTTCCCATGCAATTTTGTGGGTACAATTAATTGTGGCTGCAAAACTGTGCCCAGAAAATTAGAGATTATCTTTCAAAATCAGATCCAGTGTCTCCAGATACTCCTGGATAAAAGTGTCCTGTACCTATGTTATAAATCAATTACAAATTCATACAAAGATATTTAATATTTTCTAAGTGAAGTGTAACTGATTTTTTCTCCCAATGTGTTCTTGTGTTATTGGTGTCCCAACTATAAGAACAGCAGTAGCAGAAATAATGGTAGCCTCTCAGTAACCAGTCAAAGCTGAATTGTAGAAATAACCTGCTGAGATTCTAATACGCTAAGGGGAAAGTTTTCAAAGCAGCATCTGTGAGACTTAAACACGTGCCTCCCCACTGAGGTCACTGAAAGTCATGCCAATAAAGCAGGCACACACCACTTTGAAAAAGTACTTCTCAGAGCAGGAACCACAGAAATGGTAGTTAACTTTTTAATGTTTTCTTTTCCTTTTCCCATTAGGTTTGACATGTATAGAGAGGGAGCTTATTATGAGATTATCATTCCACAGCAGCATACTGGGAAGACAAGATCTCAATGAGGTACAGAAGAACATAGACATCATATTAAAATAATTCAGCTTCTAGATAAGGTTAGTGTTGGTACAGCTGTATGTTTGTATCCAATAGCTCAGGTAGCTTGGCGTTGTAGACTGGAATGGAATCAATTCTCATTAGATCTATGCAGCAGCCCTTAAGAATATGGGAAAAAAACAATGAGAAAACATTTCTCACTCTTACTGAATTTTAGGCCAGATCCTTAGCTGCTGTAAATCAGTGCAGCTCTGATGACTTCAATCAAGTCATGTTGATTTGCACCATCTCAGAATCCAGCCCTATGTCTTTAGGACACAGGATGTAGACTGACTTTGTGGGATAGCTGCAGCAAGTTGTAAATGATGTATGAAATAAAAATTCTGTTCTTACCCAGTGCACAAAGACTAGGACAGTGCAAACAGAAGTGCTACGTTATTTCCTATTTTAGTTAAACCAGACACAAACAGGGGGAGAAGAGAGAAGCAGCAGCAGTCGCACTGCTGAATGTATAGCTTAATGTCCTAATCAAAGATATTTTGAATACTTTTTTAATTTGGCTTTCCAACCTTGGAGAGCACCCATCTTCTGTGACATGAAGCATCATTTGCATAGATGACTGGTTGTCATAAACAGATAGTTAAGGGTTAATATCTCTTTTACCTGTAAAGGGTTAACAAGCTCAGTGAACCTGGCTGACACCTGACCAAAGGACCAATCGGGGGACAAGATACTTTCAAATCTTGGTGGAGGGAAGTCTTTGTTTGCGCTGTTTGTGTTGTTCTTTGTTCTCTCTTGGGACTAAGAGGGGCCAGACATGCAACCAGGTTTCTCCAGTCTTTCTGAAACAGTCTCTCATGTTCAAAATAGTAAGTACTAGCTAGAAGGCGGATTAGTCTTTTGTTTGTTTTCTTTATTTGCAAATGTGTATTTTGCTGGAAGGATATTTTACCTCTGTTTGCTGTAACTTGTAACTTAGGCTAGGGAGGAGGGAGTCCCTCTAGTCTATGTATAGCTGAAGACCCTGTAAACAATTTCCATACCAGTTTTACAGAGATAGTTTTTATTTTTTCTTTCTTTAATTAAAAGCTTTCTTTTTAAGTACCTGATTGATTTTTTTCCTTGTGTAAAACCCAAGGGGATTGGATCTGAACTCACCAGGGGATTTGTGTGGGGAAAGGAGGTGGAGGAAAGGTTAATTCCTCTCTGTTTTAAGATCCAAGGAGCTTGGATCAGTGTATCTCTCAGGCTAACCCAGGGAGGGGAAGTTTGGGAGAAGGAAAGGAGGGGGAATGGTTTATTTACCTTTGTTTTAAGACCCAAGTGGTTTGGGTCTTGGGTCCCCCAGGGAAGATTTTGGGGGGACAGGGAATGTACCAGACACTGGAATTTCTGGTTGGTGGCAGCGCTATCAGATCTAAGCTAGGAATTAAGCTTAGAAGGGTACATGCAGGTCCCCACTTTCTGGACCCTAAAGTTCAAAGTTGGAATAATACCTTGACACTGGTAATTCTGGGTGTCTCCATTTAGGGGAGCCCAACCTGAAAAACTTGGGGCCTGATTTTAAAGATGCTGAAGAAATGTAGCTCTAGTTGACTTCAAATGGGGATGTGACTGCTCAGCACCTCTGAAAATCAGGCTTCAGGTTGAGAACCCCAAAACTGAGGTATGCAGTAAGACTCTTTTGAGAGTTTTGCCCATGAATCTTTTGTGAGAAACCTGTCAAAAATATTACATCAAGCTGGGGAAGGCAGAACACTCAAGGGAGGAGAACAGAAAAGAATAAAAAATCTAAATACCAAAAATATCTTTTAAAATGGTAGACTCCCTTTTTGGTCATGTCACTTGGGGTGGAGGTAGGGATGGAATATTTACATTCAAAGTTCCACATTTTAATTTAATTTTATTTGCTTACTTCCTCCTGGCACCATGAGCTTGATACAGTACTGTCTGCCTCTAGCTCATAAACCATGGGCAGACTTTTGGCTTGATCCTGCAAGGTGCTGAACACCCTCAATTCTCACTGAAGTCAGTAGGTGTTGAATGCTATCAGCTACTCCCAGGAGTGCTTAGCTCCTTACAGCACTGAGTCCTAAATCTGGAGAATTTACCTCATAACAGAGGAAGGTAATTCTGAGCCTAAAGAAAGTCCTGCAAGATTATGGGATTGAGCAATATTTTACACAAACTGTCCTGTCTTGTAAATGTGTATCGAGAGGTAGGAGGATGTAGTTAGTGGACCGATAGTAACATAACTGTTCCACCACCCCATCCTAAAATAGCCTGACTTCTCTAAGGCTCTAATCCAGCAAACACTTACGCACATGCTTAACTTTATTAGATGAAGTAGTATGGTTTACTTCAGTGAGACCAATTCAACTCATCTCTAGCACACTCAGTCTTCAAGCCTCAGAAGACCTTGGACTTTCATTTATTATGACAGTGTTGCAGTGGAGGCCTCACCAAATCACACCTCTATCCCCAGTGTTTAAATAGAAGCTTTAATTTGAAATGCAAGATCCATCAACAGTTAATTAAAAGCACAGAGAAGAATTGGTGAAGATCCTCTGCATACATTTATTACATTGTTAATTAAGCAATTATGAACTAGGAACCTGTGTGTAATTATTTATAAATTGGATAACATTAAATTCTACTTACCCAAACTAGGTAAATTATCATACACTGCAGTCATTAGATCTAGTGTTCAGCCTCAAACCGAAAAATTAATTTTAACCTACCTTTATTATGTGCTATGATATATAATAATTACTCATGTAGCTGTTGCACTGTGAAATGAAATGGGACACTTTTCATTATCTGGATCTAATTTACTACAGGTTTTTGATGCTACCTTGCTGTGGGTGGATATGATTCTAATTAGCTGAGTGACAAAGGTCAGGGTGTAATTCAGACACTCCTCTACCGGTCTCCCATTGAAGAGTGAAAGAAAACAGTTAATATTTAAGTGAATTTTCTTAAATAGTGTTTTGGGTTTTTTTCATTGTGATATTAAAAAAATATAGTTGAAAATGCCTTATTAATCTCTTCCCTGTTCTGCTATGAAGCACTGTGATATGTAGCTAGTTCTTCTAGATGTTTTTTTGAATACACTTTTAACACCAAGTCCTGTTGATTTTTATTCATTAAATATTGCCACCAAGAAGGATAGGCAAAAGGGTTTAATCAGTTTTATTTTGCTGGATTTTTTCAATTTCTCTACCCAATATTTTGCATTGTGCTGTACAACCTGACATCTAGAAAACAATATAACTCTCTTATTAAGCAGGTGATGAAAGTAATATACATGAATGAGTGTCCTTTACATTCTAGTAAAAGTTTTCAAAGCAATATGTGGACAGAAAGCACTGAGCACCTCTATTCTTCTGTTAAAAAACACTGATATTATGGTGGAGGCTGCAACCCTCCACTGGGACTAGAACTCCATTATGGTGAGTGAAATACAAACAGAGATGAAGAAGCATTTCCTGCTCTGGAGGGCTTGCAGTGTAACAAGCACAAACGGCTGATGGATTGGGAACAGGGATATAAACATCCAAGAAAATGAACTCGATGAAAAGTGGGGACAGATTTGCAAATATTGTTGGTGATGGTTTTATTTTTATTTGTTTTAAGGGCATGGGAGAGATAAGGTGATGAATTTCTAGGAAAGGGGAAATTAGTCAGAGTACATGAGTCAGCATGGCTAGAGGAATAGAAATCCTCTATATTTGGAATGTGTTCTCAACCAAAGGTCACAATGAGCTAAAGCAATATAGAATCATAGAATCAAAAGGTTGGACGGGACCTCATGAGGTCATCTAGTCCAACCCCCTGCTAAAGGCAGGACCATTTTCCCTAAATAATCCCAGCCAGGGTGCGGTCTAGCCGGACCTTAAATAGCTCTAAAGATGGAGATTCTACCACCTCCCTAGGTAAGTCCAGTCATCTCATCATAGAAAGCAATCAGGTTGGTCAGGCATGATTTACCCTTGGTGAATCCATGCTGACTGCTTCTGATCACCTTGTTTTCCTCTAAGTGTTTCAGGATGGATTCCTTCAGCACCTGCTCCATGATTTTTCCAGGGATTGAGGTGAGACTGATTGGTCTGTAGTTCCCTGGATCTTCCTTTTTCCCTTTCTTAAAGATAGGTACTATATTTGCTTTCTTCCAGTCCTCTGGGACCTCTCCTGTTCGCCATGAATTTTCAAAGATAATGGTCAACGGCTCTGCAATCACATCAGCTAACTCCCTCAGCACCCTTGGATGCAGTTCGTCTGGTCCCGTAGACTTGTGCACGTCTAACGTCTTTAGAGTAGTCCTAACCTGACCCTCTATCACAGTGGGCTGCTCTCCTCCTCTCCTCTCTGCGGTTCCCAGTGTAGTAGTCTGGAGTTGATCCTGCCGTAAAGACTGAAGTGAAGAAGGAATTGAGTACTTCAGCCTTTTCCATATCTTCCACCACTAGAATACCTGCCTCATTGAGTAAGGGACCTACACCATCCCTAGTCCTCTTCTTGTTGCTTACATACTTGTAAACCCTTTCTATTATCCGTCACATCCCCTTGCTAGTTTCAACTCAAATTGCCCTTTGGCCTTTCTGATTCTATCCCTGCAGGCCCGAGCAATAATCTTATATGCCTCCCCAGTCATCTGTCCAAGCTTCCATTTTTTGTAAGCTTCCTTCTTTTGCTTCAGCTCACCACTGAGTTCCCTGCTAAGCCATGCTGGGCACTTTCTACGCTTGCTGTCTTTTTGCACATCGGTATGGTATTTTCCTGTGCTCTTAGCATGGTTTCTTTAAAAAACTGCCAGCTCTCCTGGACACCATCCCCTTCAGTTCAGCTTCCCAGGGAATCCTGCCCATCATTTCTCTAAGGGAGCTGAAATCCGCTTTTCTGAAATCCAGGGTTTGCGTTCTGCTTCTCTCTTCCTTCCTTTGACCAGGGTTCTGAACTCTACCATGTCATGATCACTGCTGCCCAGGTTGCCGTTCACCCTTACTTCCCCGATCAACTCTTCTCTGTTTGTGAGCAGGAGGTCGAGAGGCGCAAGCCCCTCGTTGGTTCCCCCAGCATTTGTACCAGGAAGTTTCCTCAGCGATCTCCAAAAATTCCTGGATTGCCTGTGCACTGCTGTCAAGTACGGAGGGGTAGCCGTGTTAGTCTGGATCTGTAAAAGCAGCAGAGAATCCTGTGGCACCTTATAGACTAACAGACGTTTTGGAGCGTGAGCCACGCTCCAAACATCTGTTAGTCTATAGGTGCCACAGGATTCTCTGCTGCTTGTGCACTGCTGTATTTCTCTCCAGCAGATATCAGGATAATTGAAATCTCCCTGAGAACCAGGGCCTGTTGATCTACAGACTTCTGCTTAGTGGTGCACCAATATGATGGTGCACTGTAAGTGTGAGCATTTACAGTGCACCAATATGATGGTGCACTGTAAGTGTGAGCATGCCGAACAGATCCAAATATGGATAAACCAAATTTCAAACAAAACCTATTCTGCCTTTGTTTTGTTGAAGGTTAAACTACTAAAGAAGCAGCACAAAATCTCCGCCTTGCAGCTTGAGTTAAAGAATGGTTTGTAATGCTTAGCAAATGATCCTGCAAATCACAGACACTATGGAGGAGATAGAGAAAGTCACCTCCTAGCTAACAAACCAGGGTATGTGCAGAGCTATAGAATAGGTGGGTGACAATGGAAATTCTCTCAATCTCTTGTTCTGAGGAGAGAGAGAGAGGAAGAGCACTAATGGTGTTTCTATATCCACTTGACAAAGAGTCCAGGAATTTCCAGATATTGATTAGGAAAACTCTTTCTTATCATTACTCATTAAAGTGGCTTTCCAATATTTCACTGAGTGTGCAGTAGAGGCAGTTAAATGTAGATAAAACCCATGAATGTGGACAATACCATCAATACAAAGCTGAGATTTTCTCCACACATACGCGTTTCAACTTTGATAGGGGTTGTAAAAATTGAGTCAGCACTTCTCCTATCAAGACAGCCTGCTCCATCTTGTCTGGGAACGACATCTCAAACATTAGAAGTTAGTGATAATCAGTCTGAAATGGAAAATCAGAGAATAGGAAGCAAATTCAAGTTATGGGCTGGGTTCTACATTCAGTTGTATTAATGTAAAGGAGTAACTCCATGGAAGTCTGAAGTTGCAGGCAGTATAAATGCATATAACATTTTTAAAAGAATGTTAAGGTGGCAAATCAAGCACTCAAATTTTAGGAAATGCCAGAATTAAGTTGTCTGTGCAATATTAATTATCCCTCTTGTGCATAGTATTATTATACAATCTTTAATTATATGATCAAGCACTACTTTTTCACAGGACTTCTTCATTCAGTATAGATAGTGCTCACTTAATGAGCAGCTATTCAATATTTAGTGTTCTCCCATTGTACAATGTGTGGCCCTATACTCTAATACTATATACAGCCAATCTGCATGGAATACAGATTATTTTATTGCCTCATGGACTTTCTATGGGTCTCTCATCACAGTATCTTAGGCCCCATGCGCTTGATGATCTTGACTTAGTCCTCTATAACTGTTAATGACTTCATCTTCACAACATCCTGTCCAGTGAGGTAGTATTATCCCTGTTTTATACATGGAGAACAGAGGCACAGACATTAATGGTAAAAACTATCAAAGGTGTCAAATAATTGTAGGTGTCCAATTTGAGACTGATTTTTCAGAGTCCTTAGTATTTTATACCACTATGTATGTTCAAAGAACATTCCCGTTGACTTCAGTTGCACCATGAGTGCACAGTGCTTCTGCGAATCAGACCTCAGAGGTGTTAAGCTGGATACAGAGAAATGAAGAACACACAGTGGCCACCAGTAAAATTTTGGTTTATATGACCCTTGTTCACTATCATAAGGAACTGTTTGGCAAGAGCAAGAATAGAATCCAATTGCCCAAGGCAGCATTCAACTGTCTTAACCATGAGACTGTCTTTTCCCTTCTTTCCATTCCCTGCTTAATTCACACACACTGCCCAATTTCTCCTTCCCTAATTCTGTTCTGAGAAAAGCTGGACCATTTTAGCTGAAACATTCCAAAAGATTCAGCCTGAGGCAGACTCCCAGTATGGAAATTTGAGCTTGAACAGTTAAATTTATAAAATGTTTATAACTAAACTGTTATAAGAGTCTGATACAGGCTTGAAGATCCTTTTCTTTCCATGCTACCGTATTTGAAAAATAGTGGAGAAGATGCCATATACAAAAGTATTATTTATTAATACTTTAACACAGATCCAGATATTTCATATTGTCATGCAACTTCATCCTGAACCGATGTTCACCAGATGTGCCTACATTGCAGGAGCAGTGACAGGAAGTGATCCCTCTTTGTACAATATATAGTTAATTCTGCAAAGAGCTTTTGAGATTTGCAAAAATCTCAGCATAAATTAATAATAAAGTATCTCTTATTGACTTCTTATGCAAATACAGCATATATCTGTTGAGAATAATTACACCCTTCCTTGTCTTTTCATTTGACATTCAAAGTACAGATGTGTTGGTATGTAGCTGGTCTAAACAATAATAACTTCCACTTGTAAAGATTTCCTATGACTTTTACTTTCTGTGCACATATGTCGGTTTGCAAGTGTCAGAACATCGCCACCTCTCTATATGATAGAGGAGTTTCAATGACACCGTGCAATTATGAAAACTGTACATTTGAAACCCTTTGTGACTTTGAAAATCTTACCCATATAATACTGGTATCTAATATATGACACTTTCTCAAGTTACCTCTTCCAGTTTTAGAGGCCTAAATGGAAGCGAGAAATAGAAATTGAAAATGCTATTATCCCATATTTTGAAAAGTCTACAAGGAGGAAGAGTTCCCCCCTATAAATAATGAACACTTTACTAGCCATTTAGGCCTAATCCAAAGCACTTTGAAGTCAATGGAAACACTTCATTGATTCCAAAGGGCTTTGGATAAGGCCTTTAGGTGAGCGTGCGTACAAGGATAACTGTGTTCTGCACTGTGATGTTAATCTGTCTAATGTGCAGTGCATTAAAATTAATTGTGCTATGATTGTGTTGAAATGAGGGTAAATTATGTTTACTAGGGTGTAAACTCTGGTTGTAGGAGGCAGATTTTGCCTTTATTTCTGTAAAGTTGAAGCTCTCCAGATGGATTAAAAATATGATGAGATTAAGAACTGTACCATAAATACATGAAAGCATCATATTGACTTTCTTCACTATAGGAACAAGAGCTTAAGGCTTAAGTACAATGGTTTTTGATGCGAAAATCAACTTGCAACATTAAATCTATATCTATTGCATACTGTTATTGATATCCAGTTTAAAATGAAGTAAGGATCTGAAATAACTTCTTCTTTAGTTCATAGAACTATGATTTTCAGCATGATCTCTACAGCCTATGATTTAAACTATTAGAGACAGATGCTCCTTCTATGGACTCAGTGAGAGTTTTGTCCTTCACTTGTGTGAGCAGGATTGGCTCTAAGTGTCTTATCCAAAACCCACTGAAGTAAGTGGAATAACTTCTATGACTTCAGCAGGCTTAGATTAAGCCCTAATGGACTGAGGCTCACAATTCTGACTGGATTTATATCTGCTATTAATCCTTTTTCTTTTTTCTTCATATGGCCAGATATTCATAAAGGTCGTTTGAGAATATGACCACTTAGTGTTTTTGAAAATGTGATTCCAGTTGTGAGTGCTGAGTTCTGAAAATCAACCCATAATACTCCTGGTCAGGTTTTGTTTATTAGTTTTGTTAAAAGTATCTACTGATAGTAACCTTAATTATTTGCCCTTAAAGGAAGATATGCAAAGAAAGGGTGAACATCCTGGGAAAGCTATGATAGCTGTGTGATGCTTGACAGTGTCTTTTAAAAATGGTTCAAATAAATACATTATGTGTTGCTGAAGACAGTAGCGTACTGTACACAGCTGGCTGCTTTTCATAGGCTTTTCCCACTGTAGCAGAGTGGTCCCCCGCTCCTGCCCTGAAGGGTTAAAAAACGCTCTAGGAGGGGGCTGTGGCTGGTGAAAGCAGCTTTTAGGCTGGGTTGATTGGGGGAAGTGGCTGCAGCTGGGGCCACACCCCAATAGACTCAGCTGGCCTATAAAGGCAGAGAAGCAAGGAGCCCAAGAGTCTCTCTCTCTTTGTAGAGGAGATGGGCTTGCTGCAGGGACCTGAGCAGAGTATCTGAGTGAAGCAGGGCTGGAACAGGATGAGGACCTCGAGCCTGGAAAGCCCCAGGCTGCGCCTAGTAGAAGGCCAAGGGGTACTGGGGGTTGCAGAGGGCAGCCCAGGGGTAGGCCAAGCAGCAGGTCCAAACCCAACCTTTCCAGTGTGAGTAGGCTGATACTGCAGCTCCCCCGGGTGCAGGGGGCTAGACAATAACTGGCTGTAGCCATATACTGAGGCAAGAGGGGATAGTGGGTGGGTTTCCTGGGGAGGGAGACCCTAAGATAGAGGAGTTACTGCCAGGAGCAGCACCCCAGGTAAAAGAGGCACTGGGGTCCAGGGAGGGACACAGGGGCCAGAGAGCAGATGGATTCATCAGCCTGGAGAGGGAGCTCTGGAGCTGGAATGCGCATTCCCAGAAGTCATCAGCAGGAGGCATTGCAGGGTGAGGTACACTCATCTACACCCCCTCTCCTCTCAGGCAAAAGCTTTTTAATAAACAATCAATAACTGAGTTAATATGCCAAAGAGACACCAAACTTTTTTTCACATTGACAATAATTTTTTAAAAAAACAGCAACAACAAAAAACAATTGAGCCTTTCTTCATGGTAATGTCAACAATTAAAAGGAGGAATCCCTTTAAAAAATTCAGAACCACATTCTGCATCCTGAGCTTCCCAGGTTAGCACTGCAATATTAGCACTAGTAGCATACTGCACTGGTAGAGTGCAATGGGAGGGAGTGGTTTAATTACATTACTAGTGCAGAAGTGAAATCCTGCCCTGCACTGTGCCAAGGGCAGAATTTCTGTGTGTGTGTGCGTGCGCACATGCACATAGCAACACATCTAGCTGGCATCTACCTCCAATATGCTAATATGGGCTTTATTATACACTTGCATGCAAAAATCAGCAGAGTAGGAAATGTTTTTAGGAAAACGTGTTTTATTGGTGTTATGCTCCAGTATTTATTGGTGGAGACTGTAGCCACATACATGACAGTGCACTGCCATCTGAAGGTTCATGTGGCATATGTATGTTACTGAAGGAGAAGTTGTAGAACTTTGTAATGCTGTGGTGATATTTTTTCTGTTGTCATGTATGTCTGCACCACCATCCATCACTGAGAAGCTCTAGCAGATTAATGCTATATGATCATTTACTAATATATTTGTGTAGCTAAAGAACCAGAATGTAAAAAATATACAGAATAAATAACCCACAATATGTGTGTTCCACGGTTCTATGCCTACACCTGAGGGCTTGTTATAAAATTACCCAGAATGAAACAGAAAAAAACATGCTGTCAAGACCATAAGTGACATACCTGGTAGAAATTAAAGGAATTTTAATGAAGAAACATAAGTAGCAATTGTACACGTAATATTTCAGCAGTGGGCAAAGTCACTGATCCAACTCTATTCCAAGATGAGAAGTATGCAGGCCAAAAGATCATTATAATCTTGCCCCTTCCTAGACTGATGCCCCGTAAATCCCACAATGCTCCCGAATTGTGAAGTGTTCCTGCTAAGGGCTTCTCTTGAGGTGAAGGGGTGTTTATGTAGAGGGTAGAACATGCTTGTCTGAACTCAGTGAATTCAGTTCTCTCTTTGTTCCTCTCTGCGGTGTGAAACAGTAGGAAGCATTGTTACTGCTGCGTTTTGAACAAGATGCACATCTACAGTAGGAAGAACAGGAAACATGCAAGGTAAATAATGGTATTACAAAAGTCCGGGGGGAGAACTGCCATAAGGAGGTCCTTTATACCTTTAATTCATCTGTTCATCTAATTATTCATCCTCAAGTTTCTAAGCATCATCTAAAGAAACAAATTACAGATCATTCTGAAAGCCAGAAAGTGACTTAACATTTAAATTAAAACCACTCCGGCTTCTTGGGTAATAAGAAAGTGCAGTAATGTAATTATGGTAAGTAGGGTTTGAATTCCAAAGGGTTCATTAAGAATCTTGCTTCACAATACTTTGGAAACATACATGAATAGCCACAGGCTGCAGTGCATAAAGACTCCATTGGGGAAGTATTTGATACTGCTGTTTATTGCTGATAAAATTAACAGCTGTCTTAAATACCCTTAATACACCTGCAAGCCCTCTAGGAAATGTCTTTAATTTGAAAATCTACTGTTTTAATATTCCATCACCAAATATGAAGTGAGGTTTAATATATGATATATTTTTGCATGATGGCCAAGGCACAAAATGAGATTAAACTAGTTAGAGACATGAAGGGTAACAAGAAAATTCTACAAATACATTAGAAGCAAAGGAGACCAAGGACAGGGTAAATCTGTTTCTCAGTGAGAGGTGGAAAACTATAAGAGAAAATGTGGAAAAAGCAGAAGTGTCAATGACATTTTGGTTTCAGTTTTCACCAAAAAGTTTAGTAGTGATTGGACATCTAGTAAAAATGAGGATAGGCTAAGATCAGAGGCTAAGGCCCTGTCTATATTGACAAGTTTATGCACAGTAAAGCAGCTTCTGTGCTGTAACTTCCGAGGTGTAACACACTGCCAAGCCACTTAGTGTGCAGAAACTGCACAGTTGTAGCACTCTAAAAACACCACCCCAACGAGAGGAGTACAGCTTTCTGCGCGGGGCTACAGTGCTGTGGTGCCAGTGTAGACACCATGGTGATTATAGCACTGATACTGGCCTCCAGGAGGTGTCCCACAATGCTTGTGCTCGCCTCTGGTCATCAGTTTGAACTCAACTGCCTGCCCTCAGGTGACCAAACCGTCAACCTCACCCCATACATTCCTTTGCCAAATTTGAAAGTCCCCTTCCTGTTCGCTTGCTGATGTGTCTCCATGGTCTCAGAACATCTTTCCAGGTAGCAGCTTGCTCCACACACCAGGTGATCCACCTGAGCAATTGACAAGCTGCTGGACCTACATGGCATTTGGGAGAGGAGGCTGTGCAGTCCCGCTGCACTTCCAGCCATAGGACTTTTGATACCGGCTGCAGATTTCATGATGCATGAAGAAAGGGGCACTGACTGGGACATATTGCAGTGCAGGTTAAAAGTTAAGAAGCTTAGGAATACTACCCAGGTATGGGAGACAAACTGCCACTCTGGTGCTGTGACCATGAGCTGCCAGTTCTACAAAGAGCTGGATGCGATACTCGGTGGTGACCCCACCTCCACTGCGAAGTCCTCTTGTGGATACTTCCATTGTCACGTCCAGTCGAGAGTTGGACTGAGCCAAGAGGAGTAATCTTGGAATGAAGAGGGAAGGGGACTCAGAGGCCAGAGATGCATGTTAGCAAGATCTTTTCTACCCAGGAGGAAAGTGTAGCAGTCACAGAGTCAGATCTTGGTGAAGTGCAAACAGGTAATGGATTTGATTTTGTGACTTTCTGAAGTGCGTGTTTGGGGCAGGAGAGTTGCAAGAAGCAGGCTTGTCTCCCACCGCATGCCGGAGTCGAGACGCAGAAACAGGCGTTGAATAGACTCCCTCCGCCAGTTCAAGGGCATTCTCACTCAGATTCTCCAGGAAACTCTCATGGAGATACCTGGGCAATCCACTAGCACAGGTTCCTTGGGTTACTTTTCCTGTGCATCCTGAGGGAAGAGAACGGACGATTGCTGCACACAGATGAAGACACAGGGGTGAGGCGGATGTCGCAGGCTTGGGGAAGACACTCCATTGATTCCTGCTCACCCTCACAGCGAGAGATCTTCAATAATTCAATCCTGTAGAAAGTGTGGGGCGTAGGAATGATTATAAAAGGCCCACCCTACAGTGCTGACTGTTACTCAGGAGCCATGTGTCCAGCATACACATGGGTTTCCCTGCCCCTGTGGCTACTCACCATATTGGAGATCTTGTAGCTTATGTGTGCTGCCTGAGTCCAGCCAAGTATAGTGACAGGTGTGTGAGTACTGAACTATGGTTTTAAACCCTGAACCAGTGTTTGATCTGTGCTTGCAAACACTAACTATTCTGTAAATGTTGCATTTTAAACTTCACAGAGATGACCTTTGGGGAAGCTAGCCTCCCTCTTTGTTACTGGCGGCAGAATGACTGTGTAGAATTAGAAAGCGGCTGAGAAGAACTAAGAAGGACTTCTCCGTGAGTTATGAATGCACTTTCTCCGTGGCCAAGAAACAAGAATTGAAGGAGTGCAGGACAGCAAGAGAGGGACCGAAGGAGAAATGCAACCCACCAGAAAGAAGCCACAGACAACCTTTTAAACGCTATGGATTGCAGTGGACGCCAATTCAAATGAAAGGCAGCTCCATGCCTACACTGTCCTGCAGCAACTGTCACAACTCTTTCCATGTTGCCCCCTCTCCCCACCAACACACTCTTATAACCTGCTAGCCCAGTTTCTACCCATAGCCAATCCAACTCCTCCCTCCTCATAGCCGTGCGGACTCCCACTACCCACTGCACCTATCCCTCTGCAGTTTGCCCTGCCTGCAGTACAGCACCCTGCATTGTACTCCAAGGAAAAGAGTTGGTTAATGATTCCCAGGACATACACAAATCTGTAAGCCATTCCCAGGACCCCTCCTCCTCTTGAGGCCTCCCCATCTCCCCTCCCTCTGATTGTATTTTTTTTCATTTGACTCTCTCCTCTGGTTGTTGTCTTTAATAAAAGAATTTGTGTTGGTTTGAAAGCAATTCTTTATTCTATTAAAGTGAAAAACAAAAGGAGCCTTGCAAGAACATTCGAAGTATAATTAAAGCCCTTCTCTGCATCATGTGCACAATCACTCCTA
>NC_133775.1:49309246-49490994 GCF_003597395.2 Chelonoidis abingdonii | reverse complement strand
AGGTAACCCATCATACTTCCCCACTCTTTCTAGTCAGAAAGTTTTTTCTAATATCAGCTGTACTTCCGACTTGCAACTTCCAAACCATTGTTCCTTAGTTCTTGTCTCGTCCCACATGAGAACAGCCTGCTTCCTCCTCCTTGGAGCATCCTTTCAAGTAGTGAAGGTTGCTATTAAATCCGGCCCTTAGTCTTTCTCTCTTCTGTGCAGGCTTAAATAAGCCCAGTTCTTCCGTCTTCTTTTTCATAAGAATCATGTTGCTCCCTCCTCTTATTTTTTGTTGCCTTTCGTGGACTCTCTCCAATTGTTCCACATCCTTTTTGTTGTGTGGCGCCAAAACTGGACAACAATATTCCAGATGCGCCTCACCAGTGTCCGATAGAGGGGAATAATCACATCCCTCCGATCTGCTTGCAACACTCTACTAATACAGCCCAGTATGCTTTAGGCTTTTTGGCTACAAGAGCACACTGTAGCTCCATGTTCAACTTTCCATCTACCGTAACCCCAAGATCCCTTTTCTTCAGCACTGCTACTTTAGCCAAACAGTCCCCAGCTGTAGCAGTGCATGGGGTTTTTCTGTCCTAAGTGTAGGACTTTGCACTTGTCCTTGTTGAACTTCATGAGGTTTCTTGTGGCCCATTCTTCTCAATTTGTCTAAGTCTCCCTGAATTCTTATCCCTGCCCTCCAGCGTGTCCACCACTCCCCCCATTGGTTATCATCTGCAAATTTTACTTAATGTGCAAGCTATCCCATCATCAAGATCATTAATGAGACATTGAATAAGAACGGGCCCTAAGACAGACCCCTGGGGCACACCACTTGTTACTGGTGCCATTAGAGGATGTTGCCATTGTACCTACCGCTTGAGGCCCGTTGATTCAACAGTTTTCTATCACCGGCACCTTATAGACTAACAGACGTTTTGGAGCGTGAGCCACGCTCCAAAACATCTGTTAGTCTATAAGGTGCCACAGGATTCTCTGCTGCTTGTGCACTGCTGTATTTCTCTCCCAGCAGATATCAGGATAATTGAAATCTCCCATGAGAACCAGGGCCTGTGATCTACAGACTTCTGCTAGTGGTGCACCAATATGATGGTGCACTGTAAGTGTGAGCATTTACAGTGCACCAATATGATGGTGCACTGTAAGTGTGAGCATTGCCGAACAGATCCAAATATGGATAAACCAAATTTCAAACAAAACCTATTCTGCCTTTGTTTTTTGTGAAGGTTAAACTACTAAAGAAGCAGCACAAAAATCTCCGCCTTGCAGCTTGAGTTAAAGAATGTGTTGTAATGCTTAGCAAATGATCCTGCAAATCACAGACACTATGGAGGAGATAGAGAAAAGTCACCTCCTAGCTAACAAACCAGGGTATGTGCAGAGCTATAGAATAGGTGGGTGACAATGGAAATTCTCTCAATCTCTTGTTCTGAGAGAGAGAGAGAGACAGAGAGCACTAATGGTGTTTCTATATCCACTTGACAAAGAGTCCAAGGAATTTCCAGATATTGATTAGGAAACTCTTTTCTTATCATTACTCATTAAAGTGGCTTTTCCAATATTTCACTGAGTGTGCAGTAGAGGCAGTTAAATGTAGATAAAACCCATGAATGTGGACAATACCATCAATACAAAGCTGAGATTTTCTCCACACATACGCTTTCAACTTTGATAGGGGTTGTAAAAAATTGAGTCAGCACTTCTCCTATCAAGACAGCCTGCTCCATCTTGTCTGGGAACGAACATCTCAAACATTAGAAGTTAGTGATAATCAGTCTGAAATGGAAAATCAGAGAATAGGAAGCAAATTCAAGGTTATGGGCTGGGTTCTACATTCAGTTGTATTAATGTAAAGGAGTAACTCCATGGAAGTCGGTGAAGTTGCAGCAGTATAAATGCCATATAACATTTTTAAAAAAGAATGTTAAGGTGGCAAAGTCAAGCACTCAAATTTTAGGAAATGCCAGAATTAAGGTTGTCTGTGCAATATTAATTATCCCTCTTGTGCATATGCATTATTATACAATCTTTAATTATATGATCAAGCACTACTTTTTCCACAGGACTTCTTCATTCAGTATAGATAGTGCTCACTTAATGAGCAGCTATTCAATATTTAGTGTTCTCCCCATTGTACAATGTGTGGCCCTATACTCTATATACTATATACAGCCAAAATCTGCATGGAATACAGATTTAATTATTGCCTCATGGACTTTTCTATGGGTCTCTCATCACAGTATCTTAGGCCCTTCAATGCGCTTGATGATCTGGGACTTAGTCCTCTATAACTGTTAATGACTTCATCTTCACAACATCCCTGTCCAGTGAGGTAGTATTATCCCTGTTTTATACATGGAGAACAGAGGCACAGACATTAATGGTAAAAACTATCAAAGGTGTCAAATAATTGTAGGTGTCCAATTTGAGACCTGATTTTTCAGAGTCCTTAGTATTTTATACCACTATGTATGTTCAAAGAACAGTTCCCGTTGACTTCAGTTGCACCATGAGTGCACAGTGCTTCTGCGAATCAGACCTCAGAGGTGTTAAGCTGGATACAGAGAAAATGAAGAACACACAGTGGCCACCAGTAAAAATTTTGGTTTATATGACCCTTGTTCACTATCATAAAGGAACTGTTTGGCAAGAGCAAGAATAGAATCCAATTGCCCAAGGCAGCATTCAACTGTCTTAACCATGAGACTGTCTTTTCCCTTCTTTCCATTCCCTGCTTAATTCACCACACACTGCCCAATTTCTCCTTCCCTAATCTTGTTCTGAGAAAAAGCTGGACCATTTTAGCTGAAACATTCCAAAAGGATTCAGCCTGAGGCAGACTCCCAGTATGGAAAATTTGAGCTTGAACAGTTAAAATTTATAAAAATTGTTATAACTAAACTGTTATAAGAGTCTGATACAGCTGAAGATCCTTTTCTTTCCATGCTACCGTATTTGAAAAATAGTGGAGAAGATGCCATATACAAAAAGTATTATTTATTAATACTTTAACACAGATCCAGATATTTCATATTGTCATGCAACTTCATCCTGAACCGATGTTCACCAGATGTGCCTACATTTGCAGGAGCAGTGACAGGAAGTGATCCCTCTTTGTACAATATATAGTTAATTCTGCAAAGAGCTTTGAGATTTGCAAAAATCTCAGCATAAATTAATAATAAAGTATCCTTATTGACTTCTTATGCAAATACAAGCATAATATCTGTTGAGAATAATTACACCCTTCCTTGTCTTTTCATTTGACATTCAAAGTACAGATGTGTGGTATGTAGCTGGTCTAAACAATAAATAACTTCCACTTGTAAAGATTTCCTATGACTTTTACTCTTCTGTGCACATATGTCGGTTTGCAAGTGTCAGAAACATCGCCACCTCTCTATATGATAGAGGAGTTTCAATGACACCGTGCAATTAATGAAAACTGTACATTTGAAACCCTTTGCTGACTTTGAAAATCTTACCCATATAATACTGGTATCTAATATATGACACTTTCTCAAGTTACCTTCTTCCAGTTTAGAGGCCTAAATGGAAGCGAGAAATAGAAAATTGAAAATGCTATTATCCCATATTTTGAAAAGTCTACAAGGAGGAAGAGTTCCCCCCTATAAAGAATGAACACTTTACTAGCCCATTTAGGGCCTAATCCAAAGCACTTTGAAGTCAATGGAAACACTCCCATTGATTCCAAAGGGCTTTGGATAAGGCCTTTAGGTGAGCGTGGCGTACAAGGAGATAACTGTGTTCTGCACTGTGATGTTAATCTGTCTAATGTTGCAGTGCATTAAAATTAATTGTGCTAATGATTGTGTTGAAATGAGGGTAAATTATGTTTACTAGGGTGTAAACTCTGGTTGTAGGAGGCAGATTTTTGCCTTTATTTCTGTAAAGTTGAAGCTCTCCAGATGGAATTAAAATAATTGATGAGATTAAGAACTGTACCATAATACATGAAAGCATCATATTGACTTTCTTCACTATAGGAACAAGAGCTTAAAGGCTTAAGGTACAATGGTTTTTGATGCGAAAATCAACTTGCAACATTTAAATCTATATCTATTGCATACTGTTATTGATATCCAGTTTAAAATGAAGTAAGGATCTGAAATAACTTCTTCTTTAGTTCATAGAAACTATGATCTTCAGCATGATCTCTACAGCCTATGATTTAAACTATTAAGAGACAGATGCTCCTTCTATGGACGTCAGTGAGAGTTTTGTCCTTCACTTGTGTGAGCAGGATTAGGCTCTAAGTGTCTTATCCAAAACCCACTGAAGTAAGTGGAATAACTTCTATTGACTTCAGCAGGCTTTAGATTAAGCCCTAATGGACTGAGGCTCACAATTCTGACTGGATTTATATCTGCTATTAATCCTTTTTCTTTTTTCTTCATATGGCCAGATATTCATAAAGGTCGTTTGAGAATATGACCACTTAGTGTTTTTGAAAATGTGATTCCAGTTGTGAGTGCTGAGTTCTGAAAATCAACCCATAATACTCCTGGGTCAGGGTTTTGTTTATTAGTTTGTTAAAAGTATCTACTGATAGTAACCTTAATTATTGCCCTTAAAGAGAAGATATGCAAGAGAAAGGGTGAACATCCTGGGAAAGCTATGATAGCTGTGTGATGCTTGACAGTGTCTTTTAAAAATGGCTTCAAATAATAGCATTATGTGTTGGCTGAAGACAGTAGCGTACTGTACACAGCTGGCTGCTTTTCATAGGCTTTTCCCCACTGTAGCAGAGTGGTCCCCCGCTCCTGCCCTGAAGGGTTAAAAACAGCTCTAGGAGGGGGCTGTGGCTGGTGAAAGCAGCTTTTAGGCTGGGTTGATTGGGGGAAGTGGCTGCAGCTGGGGCCACACCCCAAATAGACTCAGCTGGCCTATAAAGGCAGAGAAGCAAGGAGCCCAAGAGTCTCTCTCTCTTTGTAGAGGGAGATGGGCTTGGCTGCAGGGACCTGAGCAGAGTATCTGAGTGAAGCAGGGCTGGGAACAGGATGAGGACCTCGAGCCTGGAAAGCCCCAGGCTGCGGCCTAGTAGAAGGCCAAGGGGTACTGGGGGTTGCAGAGGGCAGCCCAGGGGTAGGCCAAGGCAGCAGGTCCAAACCCAACCTTTCCAGTGATGAGTAGGCTGATACTGCAGCCTCCCCCGGGTGCAGGGGGCTAGACAATAACTGGCTGTAGCCATATACTGAGGCAAGAGGGGGATAGTGGGTGGGGGTTTCCTGGGGAGGGGAGACCCTAAGATAGAGGAGTTTACTGCCAGGGAGCAGCACCCCAGGTAAAAGAGGCACTGGGGTCCAGGGAGGGACACAGGGGCCAGAGAGCAGATGGATCATCAGCCTGGAGAGGGAGCTCTGGAGCTGGAATGCGCTAATTCCCAGAAGTCATCAGCAGGAGGCACTGCAGGGGTGAGTACACTCATCTACACCCCCTCTCCTCAGGCAAAAGCTTTTTAATAAACAATCAATAACTGAGTTAATGTATGCCAAAGAGACACCAAACTTTTTTTCACATTGACAATAATTTTTTAAAAAAACAGCAACAACAAAAAACAATTGAGCCTTTCTTCATGGTAATGTCAACAATTAAAAGGAGGAATCCCTTTTAAAAAATTCAGAAACCACATTCTGCATCCTGAGCTTCCCAGGTTAGCACTGCAATTCATAGCACTAGTAGCATACTGCACTGGTAGAGTGCAATGGGAGGGAGTGGTTTAATTACATTACTAGTGCAGAAGTGAAATCCTGCCCTGCACTGTGCCAAGGGGCAGAATTTCTGTGTGTGTGTGCGTGCGCACATGCACATAGCAACACATCTAGCTGGCATCTACCTCCAATATGCTAATTATGGGCTTTATTATACACTTGCATGCAAAAATCAGCAGAGTAGGAAATGTTTTTAGGAAAACGTGTTTTATTGGTGTTATGCTCCAGTTTTATTGGGTGGAGACTGTAGCCACATACATGACAGTGCACTGCCATCTGAAGGTTCATGTGGCATATGTATGTTACTGAAGGGAGAAGTTGTAGAACTTTGTAATGCTGTGGTGATATTTTTCTGTTGTCATGTATGTCTGCACCACCATCCATCACTGAGAAAGCTCTAGCAGAATTAATGCTATATGATCATTTACTAAAGTAGATTTGTGTAGCTAAAGAACCAGATGTAAAAAAATATACAGAATAAATAACCCACAATATGTGTGTTCCACGGTTCTATGCCTACACCTGAGGGGCTTGTTATAAAATTACCCAGAATGAAACAGAAAAAAACATGCTGTCAAGACCAGTAAGTGACATACCTGGTAGAAATTAAAGGAATTTTAATGAAGAAACATAAGTAAGCAATTGTACACGATAAATATTCAGCAGTGGGCAAAGTCACTGATCCAACTCTATTCCAAGATGAGAAGTATGCAGGCCAAAAGATCATTATAATCTTGCCCCTTCCTAGACTGATGCCCCGTAAATCCCACAATGCTCCCGAATTGTGAAGTGTTCCTGCATAAGGGCTTCTCTTGAGGTGAAGGGGGTGTTTATAGAGGGGGTAGAACATGCTTGTCTGAACTCAGTGAATTCAGTTCCTCTCTTTGTTCCTCTCTGCGGTGTGAAACAGTAGGAAGCATTGTTACTGCTGCTGTTTGAACAAGATGCACATCTACAGTAGGAAGAACAGGAAACATGCAAGGATAAATAATGGTATTACAAAAGTCCGGGGGGAGAACTGCCATAAGAGGATCCTTTATACCTTTAATTTCATCTGTTCATCTAATTATTCATCCTCAAGTTTCTAAGCATCATCTAAAGAAACAAATTACAGATCATTCTGAAAGCCAGAAAGTGACTTAACATTTAAATTAAAAACCACTCCTGGCTTCTTGGGTAATAAGAAAGTGCAGTAATGTAATTATGGTAAGTAGGGTTTGAATCTCCAAAGGGTTCATAAGAATCTTGCTTCACAATACTTTGGAAAACATACATGAATAGCCACAGGCTGCAGTGCATAAAGCACTCCATGGGGAAGTATTTGATACTTGCTGTTTATTGCTGATAAAATTAACAGCTGTCTTAAATACCCTTAATACACCTGCAAGCCCTCTAGGAAATGTCTTAAATTTGAAAATCTACTGTTTTAATATTCCATCACCAAATATGAAGTGAGGTTTAATATATGATATATTTTTGCATGATGGCCAAGGCACAAAATGAGATTAAACTAGTTAGAGACATGAAGGGTAACAAGAAAATATTCTACAAATACATTAGAAGCAAAAGGAAGACCAAGGACAGGGTAAATCTGTTTCTCAGTGAGAGGTGGAAAACTATAAGAGAAAATGTGGAAAAAGCAGAAGTGCTCAATGACATTTTGGTTTCAGTTTTCACCAAAAAGTTTAGTAGTGATTGGACATCTAGTAAAAATGAGGATAGGCTAAGATCAGAGGCTAAGGCCCTGTCTATACTGACAAGTTTATGCACAGTAAAGCAGCTTTCTGTGCTGTAACTCCCGAGGTGTACACACTGCCAAGCCACTTAGTGTGCAGAAACTGCACAGTTGTAGCACTCTAAAAACACCACCCCAACGAGAGGAGTACAGCTTTCTGCGCCGGGGCTACAGTGCTGTGGTGCCAGTGTAGACACCATGGTGATTATAGCACTGATACTGGCCTCCAGGAGGTGTCCCACAATGCTTGTGCTCGCCTCTCTGGTCATCAGTTTGAACTCAACTGCCCTGCCCTCAGGTGACCAACCGTCAACCTCACCCCATACATTCCTTTGCAAATTTGAAAGTCCCCTTCCTGTTCGCTTGCTGATGTGTCCCATGGTCTCAGAACATCTTTCCAGGTAGCCATGCTTGCTCCACACACCAGGTGATCCCCCACTTGGAGCAATGACAAGCTGCTGGACCTCATTGGCATTTGGGGAGAGGAGGCTGTGCAGTCCCAGCTGCACTCCAGCCATAGGACTTTTGATACCGGCTGGCAGATTTCATGATGCATGATAGAAAGGGGCACTGACTGGGACATATTGCAGTGCAGGTTAAAAGTGAAGAAGCTGAGGAATACTTACCACAAGGTATGGGAGACAAACTGCCACTCTGGTGCTGTGACCATGAGCTGCCAGTTCTACAAAGAGCTGGATGCGATACTCGGTGGTGACCCCACCTCCACTGCGAAGTCCTCTGTGGATACTTCATTGACTCACGTGCCAGTCGAGAGTGGACTGAGCCAAGAGGAGTAAATCTTGGATGAAGAGGGGAAGGGGGACTCAGAGGCCAGAGATGCATGTAGCAAGATCTTTTCTACCCCAGAGGAGTGTAGCCAGTCACAGCAGTCAGATCTTGGTGAAGTGCAAACAGGTAAGTGGATTTGATTTTGTGACTTTCTGAAGTGCGTTGTTGGGGCAGGAGAGTTGCAGAAAGCAGGCTTGTCTCCCACCGCATGCCGAGTCCGAGCGGCAGAACAGGCTGTTGATAGACTCCCTCAGTTCAAGGGCATCTCACTCAGATCTCCAGGAAACTCTCATGGAGATACTGGGCAATCCACTAGCACAGGTTCCTTGGGTAATTTTCCTGTGCCATCCTGAGGGAGAGAACGGGACGATTGCTGCACACAGATGAGACACAGGGGTGAGGGCGGAAGTCGCAGGCTTGGGGAAGACACTCCATTGATTCCTGCTCACCCTCAGCAGCGAGAGATCTTTCATAATCACATCCTGTAGAAAGTGTGGGGGTAGGAATGATTATCAGGCCCCCCCCTACAGTGCTGACTGTACTCAAGAGCCATGTGTCCAGCATACAGTGGTTTACCCTGCCCCTGTGGCTACTCACCATATTGGAGATCTTGTAGCTTATGTGTGCTTGCCTGAGGTCAGCCAGTTAGTGACAGGTGTGTGAGTACTGACTATGTTTTAAACCACTGAACCAGTGTTGTCTGTGTTGCAAACACTACTACTTCTGTAAAATGTTGCATTTAAACTTCACAGAGATGACCTTGGGAGCTCAGCCTCCCTCTTTGTTACTGGCGGCAGAATGACTGTGTAGAATTAGAAAGCGGCTGAGAAGAACTAAGAAGGACTTTCTCCGTGAGGTTATGATGCACTCTGTGGCCAAGAAACAAGAATTGAAGGAGTGGCAGGACAGCAAGAAGAGGGACCGAAAGGAGAATGCAACCCACCAGAAAGAAGCCACAGAGCACCTTTTAAACGCTATGGATTGCCAAGTGGACGCCCTTCAAATGAAGCAGCTCCATGCCTACACTGTCCTGCAGCAACTGTCACAACTCTTTCCCATGTGCCCCCTCTCCCCACCAACACACTCTTATCAACCTGCTAGCTCCAGTTTCTACCCATAGCATTCCACTCCTCCCTCCTCATAGCCGTGCGGACTCCCACTACCCACTGCACCTATCCCTCTGCAGTTTGGCCCTGCTGCAGTACAGCACCCGCTGCATTGTACTCCAAGGAAAAGGTTGGTTATGATCCCAGGACATACACAAATCTGTAGCCATTCCAGGACCCCTCCTCCTCTTGAGGCCTTCCCCCATCCCCCTCCCTCTGATGTATTTTTTTTCATTTGACTCTCTCCTCTGGTTGTTGTCTTTTAATAAAAGAATTGTGTTGGTTTGAAAGCAATCTTTATTCTATTAAGTGAAAACAAAAGGAGCCTTGCAGAGCAACATCGAAGTATATTAAGCCCCCTTCTTGCATCATGTGCACCAATCACCTCCTAGCATTACAAGCACTGCACTCCCAAGCATAGCAATAAATATTAGTGGCTTTCAGCTTCAAATTGCTGTCTCAAGGCATCCCTGATTCTTATGGCCCCATGCTGTACCCCTCTAATGGGATGTATTAGCAGAAGTGTTGTAAGTAATACACAAGAAATAATGACATGCTGATTAGGCCTCAATTGGAGTATCGTGTCCAGTTCTAGGTGCCACATTTCAGGAGAAATATGGACAAATTGGAGAAAGTCCAGAGAAAAGCAAGAAAAATGATTAACGGTCTAGAAAAGATTGAAAAACATGTTTGTTTAGTCTGAGAAGAGAAGACGGGGGAAATGATAACATTTTTCAAGTACATAAAAGTTGTTACAAAGAGGAGGGAGAAAAAGTGTTCTTGTCAACCTCTGAGAATAGATATATAGCAATAGGCTTAAATTGTAGCAAGGCCAATTTAGGTTGGACATTAGAAAAATCTTTGTCAAAATAGTTAAGCATTGGAACAAAATGCCTAGGGAGGTTGTTGAATATCTGTCATTGGAGATTTTAAGAGCAGGTCAAACAAACACTTACCAGGGATGGTATAGAATACTTAGTCCGCCTTGAGTGCTAGGGAATGGACTAGAAAACCTCTTAAGGTCCCTTCCAGTCCTAAGATTCTATGCAGTTTGAGCAATCATGAGGCAAGGAAGGGAGAAAACTTGTTCATCTTAGCCTCTAAGGATAGAACAAGAAGCAATGGGCTTAAACTGCAGCAAGGGAGATTTAGGTTGGACATTAGGAAAAAGTTCCTAACTGTCAGGGTGGTTAAACACTGGAGTAACTTGCCTAGGAAGGTTGTGGAATCTCCATCTCTGGAGATATTTAAGAGTAGGTTAAATAAATGTCTATCAGGGATAGGCTAGACAGTATTTGGTACTGGACTCGATGACCTCTCGAGATCCCTTCCAGGCCTAGAATCTATGAGTCTATGAGTTTCAGGTTGCAAGGTGAACTGGGTAAAGTTCATAGATTTTCCAACTAAATGCTTTGGGACAAAGACTGCAGAAGGAAGAAAGGGAAACCCAGTGTGTGGTCAAGTGGAGCAGACAATGAATAGGGAATCAAGAGACCTGGATTTTGTTGACCTGCAGTGTGACCTTGGGCAAGTCACTTTGTGCATCTGTTTCCCCTCCCACACTTTGTCTCTTTAGAATGTAAGCTCTTTGAACCAGACACTCTCTTACTACATGTTTGTACAGAGCTATTCAGTGGAAAGCTGCTTGATAGAAAAACAACATTCATATAACTCTTTAAGCACTGCCCCATTATCAAACGCCTTTTCTTTGCCCAATCTACCTTAAATTAACATACCAAACCTTCCTTAAATTTGGCCTCTTCTTCCCCTTCCCCTCATTTCTGTCTGGCTTTCTCTTTTTTTCCCATTTATCAAACTTCTGATGCCCACATATTACACTGCTTAGAAAAATCTTAAGAAAAGTTAAATCTTCCTGAGCACCAGTCCTTTTATCAGCTCCAGAGCAGAAGAAATCCTGATAATTATACTCCAACCACCATCTTCCTCTGGAAGTATTTGCAAGTTTCCCTGGAGGAAAAGGGATATGTTTCCGTAAACCAGATTGATAGAACCTCCGTCTAGTCTAAATTGCAGTTTACAGTGTTTAAGACAAGGCAGAGAGCCCAATGTCAGATTCCACTCAGGTCATTGCTTTGATGAAAAGAAATTGACAAGGCATGTTCTGAAGAGACTATAACTACTGGGTAGATGAGTTTGTTATAATGCCCCATAGACATGATTGAATAGAGATAAATAGAATCAAACTAGCTTGTAAATGGAATTTTATTTTAAATGCTGCTGAGAAAAAACAATTTACAGAAAATATGTACCTTGTTAAACCAATTTCCAGGTAAGGTTATATTCAGCCTAATTCTCTTAGCATGTGGGAATTTACTGAATCTTAACGAAGTAAAGTACATTTATCTCCTCACCTGTTTTAAAACAGAATGCCTGACTTTACTCTCTGTTTAAGCAGCAAGACTTGCATGGCTACTCTAACATTGGTTTAGTATGCTGGAATGTTGTCTAAACAAATGGTGAAGCACAGGATAATGTAGAGAGGGTGAGATTTTTTCAAAGCCTCCTAATGGGAGCTGTGCATCTAAATTTCTTCCTTTCAATGAGAACTGGGCACCCAAATCCTCTAGATGTTTTTGAAAATTTCATCCAGCATAACTAGTTCTTAGTGGATAAGCCAAAAAGTATCTGAAGTTTGTTGGCAGGGATACACCCAAGTAGATGTTTTTGGACTAATGGTAATACCCTTATCCTATCTCCAATTTGTTTTAGAGATTACATTAAATGTTCCTGAACCAATTAGGTCTGACAGAAAAATTGCTGTGTCTAAAGCTCTATAAAAGGGCAGGGGGAAAGTTCATAGTTATTCAAGTTATGCTAAAATCTCTTACCACCTAAATAGGATGATATTGAGAATACTTGTGAATGCTCCTGTTTCTGTATAAACTTGTTAGAGATGTTTCAGAGTAGCAGCCGTGTTAGTCTGTATCTGCAAAAAGAACAGTAGTACTTGTGGCACCTTAGAGACTAACAAATTTATTTCAGCATAAGCTTTTGTGCATCCGAAGAAGTGAGCTGTAGCCCATAAAAGCTTATGCTGAAATAAATTTGTTAGTCTCTAAGATGCCACAAGTACTCCTGTTCTTCTTATTAGAGATGTTATCTTTCCTGGTACTTTTAATATTTATTACTACATTATACTATTGCATCTTATTGTAAGAAATTCTTTTTTCAGTAAATTAACAGGGGAGTTGTTAAAGAAAAGATGATTTTTTTCTTATTTTTTAAACTTTTTAGCATGGTTATGAAAAGCTAAAATATCATACTATGTATACTGTGATGTACATTATAGACTCTCCTTCACACTTTATAACCTCTAAAAGCACCTCTATGGAGATTCATAAATCTATCCTGTTTCTGTTGGCCCTAATCAGTATCTATGACAGAAGTTGCCAAACTTACTGACCGGCTGAGCCACCTACAATAATCTTCAGAAGTTCAAGAGCTGCAAGACACACACAACCTGCTCCACAGGGCAGCACCTACCAGGGTGTGGGGCTTCTTCCCCGATGCCTCCCCCTTGGGCTAAAGCCCTTTCTCCCACCACCCTGCCAAAGGGCAGAATCCCCTACTCCCACCAACTCATCACAGGGCAGAAGCCCCTAGCTCCCCCCTACCCAGTCTTGTAGGTAGAGAATGGGGGGAGTTTGTGGGGGGCTCTGGGAGCTACACTTTAAGTGTAAAAGACCTGCATGCAGCTCACGAGCCACATTTTGACCATGCCTGATATATGACCATTTCTTGGACACATCCTGGATGGCCTGATGCCAGTTCAAGATCAACATGGTTCAAGTTTCTTATTTGCTCTCCCAATGTCTCTCTGCCTATGACCTTCTACATTACTGTGGACAATATAGACTCTTAGGAATAATCTTCAACTCCTCCCTCTCCTTTCCCCACACATCCTGAAAATCTAGCCCTTCCTTTTCCATCTCAATAATCCACCTCCTCCTCAATCTCTACCTCCTACTCCATGATATCAATGAATCTCACTCTGTCCAAAATACTACTGCAAAGATTATCTTCTGCATTACTTATTCTCCTCTCAAGGCTCCCTGTTGCCTACCAGTCTAAGTCCTTGCCCTTAAAGTCTTGCCAGCACCTCCCAGCCTACATTTCAGATCTCTTACTGTGTCTTCCTTCCTCTCCAAGGATATCAGATTCAATACCACATTTCTGTCCTTCTCCCACTCACATCTACATTTTGACTTCAGTACCCACAGTGCATAAAGTCATACACATAAGTAGGTGTTTACAGGCTCAGGGCCAAAGTTAATGACTTTTTTCTGTGTAATTTTATATTTTTTTGGTGGCTAAAAGGATTGAATATCAAAACTTTCCCACCTTCTCCTTTTCACATGATTTATTCCCTTTATTTAAATTTGGCTACTTACTCTCATGTGCCATTCATTGATCAGAGTTTCAACACAGACAATACTGACAGTAAGCATAGTAACTAGGGCAGTCATCTGGAAAGTCCTCCACATGCATAAACCCCAATGATTTACAAAATTAGGCTCCAGTCCATTCTGGGGTATTCACTCCCTCACCTTGACTCCGGTGAGTATGTTTGACATTAGGTGGTGCTTCATTATTGTCATTGAACTTACAGAGTGGTAGAAGTTCCCTGTGTTTTCTCCCCAAGAGACTCTTCTGTAAAGAAAACTATCAATCTTTATGTCAATGGAAGACACACTGTTATCAACAGGGGTGCAGTGATGCCTTTAAAATAGGAAATTTTCAACTAACTCTCTCCAGCAAATACACTGTTGTTACTCTTGATAGTGATTGCTACTAGAGCATGTGTTGAGCTTTGATTGGTGAGGAACAGATACATTTTAGTTGTGTAATTAACCAACAATTTACACAGTGATGAAAAGAGTAATTCAGTAATTCAGGACTTATTGATGCATTAAATTCTAAGGAATGTTTGGGAATGTGATGGGTATTTTACAAGACGGCCACAGCAAGATAATAGGATAGCAATTAACTTTCTATTTAGGATCCCCATCCTACAAACCTTTAGTTACTCAAGTAAGTGGTTGAACCTCAATTTGAGTCAATATGACACCATATTTTAATTCACTGTAACTGTCAAAGGCACCTATTGGAAGTTAATTTCCAATCTGTATGGAAATTATATGTAGAAGCTCAGATGTATAGGTCCTGGAGAGTATGAAAAATATACATGTATGTTATGTATTAATGGAAAAAGACTGGGGGGGAGATAGGGAGGGGTTTTTCACAATGTTGATTTTTTTAAGACAATAAACAGTACTTTGCATAGGTGGAAAGCTGTCCTTTTTTCTCATGATTTTGTGATTTTGCATAACCCTAATTCTCTTTCCTCGCGGTTCTGCTATACTAGTTTGGAACTTGCATGCGCCAAGTGAGAAGCACACCCAAAGCTACTTCTTAGCCTGCAGGTGGTGCCAGAGTAATAGGTATTCCATAGTATAGCTCCATACTGTGGGAGTTCAAAGCATCGCTAGCACAATCACCAGGATTTGGTCTGTGCCACATTCTTAGCATGCCTAGCATGCAGTCTGCTGTTTAACATTTATATAGAATTCCAACAACTGGAAACCCTCTTGATTCAGCTGACATTTTGACAAATTCTGCTGCTGCAGCTCAGTCAGGAATTGTTACAGAATTAATAGGACACCTAAAGTGTCTACGAATTTTACATGTGGTTCAACACACTTAAAAAAAAAAAATCTATCCCAGTAGTACTTCAACATTTTCAGCACTCTCATGAAAGAAGTTACCTTAATAAATGGTACCTAAGAAAGAGATAATGGTTACTTTAGATTAGCAACTTTTATTAAATAGACTAGCTTGAGGCAGAAGGTAGATTGGCTTTTTTTACTGCAGTTGCAAATTTAAGAGTATCTCATTCACAATGTAGAGAAAGACAGTCTTGCGGGTAAGACATGATTCTGGGATTTGGAGGATGTGGTTTCTGTTCATCACTGCAGTAAACTACCTGTATGACCTTCAGTAAGTCACCCAGCCTCTGTGCCGAGACTTGGAACGCAAACAATTTCCAGAGCTAATTCCATATGATGTGTTTTCCAAAACAATCTGTTCAAAATGCTTCCTTGTCCACTGGTCACACTATTTAAAGTTCACTTGTTCCCCTTACCTTGCATATCAAGTTTCAAGAACAAGTTCACCTTCCCTCTACCCTGGTCCACATACCTAATTTTGTCTCTTGTCCTATTTCTCTCTACTTCTTCCATCTCATCAACACCTTGACATCCCTTAATCCCACATGCCTCCCCACATCTTTGCCTATACCATGCTGCCCTTATGTGTTAGCTCATAGACTTTAAGGTCAGAAGAGACCATTATGATCTAGTCTGATCTCCTACCACAGAATCTCACCCACCCACTCCTATAATAAAACCCTAACCTACGTCTGAGCTACCAAAGTCCTCAAATCATGGTTTAAAGACTTCAAGGTGCAGAGAATCCTCCAGCAAGAGGCCCGTGCCCCACGCTGCAGAGGAAGGCAAAAAAACCCCAGGGCCTCTGACAATCTGCCCTGGAGGAAAATTCCTTCCTGACCCCAAATATGGCGATCAGCTAAACCCTGAGCATGTGGGCAAGACTCACCAGCCAGATACCCAGGAAAGAATTCTTTGTAGTAACTCAGATCGCACTCCATCCAACATCCGACCACAGGCCATTGGGCATATTTACCGCTAATAGCCAAAGATCAATTAATTGCCAAAATTAGGCTATCCCATCATACCATCCCCTCCATAAACTCATCAAGCTTAGTCTTGAAGCCACATACGTCTTTTCCCCCACTGCTCCCCTTGGAAGGTTGTTCCAGAACTTCACTCCTCTGATGGTTAGAAACCTTCATCTAATTTCAAGTCTAAACTTCCTGATGGCCAGTTTATATCCATTCATTCTTGTGTCACATTGGTACTGAGCTTAAATAATTCCTCCCCCTCCCTGGTATTTATCCCTCTGCTATATTTATAGAGCGCAATCAAATCTCCCCTCAGCCTTCTTTTGGTTAGGCTAAACAAGACAATCTCTTATGCATGGAACATCCTCTCAATGCCTATTCACAACACCACCATCCTGTCTTTGTTCATCTGAAATGGAGTTAATACTGATTTAAACAAGATCAGAATTGGGCTAAATTTGTGGGCTGTTGAGCAAACAGAGTACTCATCTTCCAAAACAGTTTCCATTACACTAGCCACACTTTTATCATTTTAAGCAACCATCAAAACAGAAATAGGATGGTTGAACTGTACGCTCCTGCTACTGTAATATTGGCATCTTTGGAACAGCACTGTTTTAATCCCTGTGAAGTCTTATTCTAGGCTCACTGAAGTCAACAGTTTTGTCATTGATTTCAATGGGCAAAAGATCAGGCCCATGAAGTATACTTAAAAAATGTACCCAAGTATATTCCTTTTGTAACTAGAGGTTGTAGCAAAAGACATTCATATATTTCTGTATAAAAACAGAAATACATTCATATGGCTCAGCTGAAAAAAAGGCATTAAAACTGCACAACATGAATATAAGAAACTAAAGTCTCATATTCATCATATAATTAGCTTAACAGCTAGAGTTCGTATTTCAGCATCAGTAAATGTTTTCTCATTCTTGGATTTCATCTCCAGTAACACAGTCAGCATCTTAAAACAATTAAGAAACTCGGGTCGAACAAATCTTCCAGCTTCTCAGCACTTATTTTTTGGACTCAATGCATCATCACTGTTTGTCTCTCAATGCTTTATTGTTTAATAATCTTTCTTCACAGATGGTGACATACAAATTATATTTGTCGAATCTAAATAGTGCTTGGAATGCAAATTTAAAAGTGAATTAATCAGATTTATGGAAGGCAGCAATGAGAGCATGTGTAAAGGACACACAGAAGTGCCAAAGAAACTTCTAGCCTCAACCCACCTCTTCTGGCTTTTTGATTCCAAAGCAGGTGGGGAATCATCCAAGCAGATTGCATCTCATTGTTAACTCAATCTCATCAACTGCTTTCATTCAATTAGGAGTAGGTCTTGTCAGTCTAGGTAATTATTTTAAGTAAAATCCAAGTCTTCATTCTAGTGTTTGGGAAGTAAAAACTTTCAGAAGGAATACAGATATTGCAGGAACTATTTGTCTTTAATACAGTGACATTCAGTGTTGTTTCTTCTCAGCATTTTCCTCCATATGTTCAGGAATTTATTCAAAGGAAATAAAGTGTTTACTTAGATTTTAACATCAAGAAGAAAAGTTGCTTTATTTCCATAGATGCAAATACATTTGTATGTGTCTTGTATGTCCATTACGTGTGCAATGAGCTTATAGAAGCTAAGTCAAAAAGAAGAGTTTTGCATTTAGTTCTGAATAATAGCAACTTTGCTGGCCATGTTTGTCTCTTAAAGGATTGAGTTCTATATGATATGTCCTGTACCCTGTGCTTATGAGCTTTCCCTGAATGGTCTACTGCAGGGGTCGGCAAGCTACGGCACGCATGCCACCTTTGGCACGCGAGCCGATTTTGCCTGGCATGTGGCTGCCAGACAGGGTCCCTGCCGCTGGCCCCACTCAGCGCACGTGGCCGGGACCTCAGACTGGTGGCAGGCGCGCCCCTTGGCTCCCCACTCACCATGCTTGTTCTGCGGCTCCTGGGAGTGCGAGCCACCAGGGCACAGGGCCCTGAGCCTGCTGTAGGAGGGGCAGCGGCAGCTCACATTCCCGGGAGCTGCAGAGCCTGAGCGCGGCGAGGGAGGAGCCGGGGGGCACGCGGGGCCCACCACCCACATGCATCCACTGCAGGAGCCCCCCCCGAGGGGCACCAGGCCACAGCCCGGGCAGGCGCACCCCCCCCGGTTCCCCCTCACCACACTTGGGTTCTGCGTCTCCCAGAAGTGTGAGCCACCGCTGCCCCTCCCGCAGCTCCCCCTTTCCCACTGCCTCAGCACTCCACGTGGAGTTTTGCCTCCACGTGTAGCCAGAGTCTCACCAGCATGGGCCTGATAAGGGGAGTCTCGGGTGGCAGTCAGGGAACAGGGGGAGGGTTGGATGGGTTGGGAGGTCTGGGGTTCCTGTCAGGGGGTGGAGAGGGGTTGGATGGAGCATCTGTCTGGGGGTGGAGGTGTTCATAAGGGTCGAGGCAGTCAGGGGACAGGTAAGGGGTAGGGTCCTGGGAAGGCAGTTAGGGTGGGAGGGTCTCAGGAGGGGGCAGTCAGAGGACAAGGAGCAGGGAGGCTTAGGTGAGGTTCTAGGGGGCAGTTAGGGGCAGGGATCCCAGGAAGGGGCAGTCAGGGGACAAGGAGCGGGGGAGGGGGTTGGGGGTTCTGACCGGGGCAATCAGGGTGGGAAGTGGGAGGGAGTGGGGCTCCCTGGGGGCTAGGGCAGGGCTCTTCCCTCTTTTTTGATTGTTGAAATATGGTAACCCTAGGCGAGGGGGGAACCAGGGGGCGCATGGGGGCTGGTGCCCACATACATCCACTGCAGCCTACAGGTGCCCCCAGGGAGGTGCCAGGCCACAGCCTGGGCAGGAGGGGTGGGAGGGCACAGCTGCTCCCTGCTAGCAGTACCATCGCTGCCTTTTCAGGGCTGCTGCCCCCCTGCACCACGCCAGTTCCTCCATGGCTAAGGTTCGCTGCTGCCGCAAGCGGGACGCTCTGGCTCTCTGGTGCCTCCAGAAAGTGGCTCCTCCCTGCCGAGTTGCTTCAGTGGCCCAAGCCTGGCAAAGCCAGTGAGTGGACTCGGGGCGAGGGCCACCTGGGTGGGGTTGGGAGGGCTCGCAGGGGGGCTGTGCACCCTCCAGGGGAGTTCAGGGGGCAGGGAGGGGGAACCTGGTCTGGGGAGCAGCCCCTGGGCATGACTGGCCCCTGTGGTCTATAAAGGCTCGTTGGGGATTTGCCCCTTAATGAACCGATGGGCAAGGGTGGAATTTTCACCTAGGTGGCAAAATATTCTTGCACTGGCCCTGCCCCAGGGGGTGCGTGCACCCCAGGTTAAGAACCACTGCACTAAACTGATAAGATCTGCATTTTAATTTAATTCTAAATGAAGCTTCTTAAACATTTTAAAAATCTTGTTTACTTTACATACAACAATAGTTTAGACTTACAGAGAGGGAGACCTTCTAAAAACATTAAAATGTATTATCGGCACGCGAAACCTTAAATTAGAGTGAATAAATGAAGACTTGGCACACCACTTCTGAAAGGTTGCTGACCCCTGGTCTACTGTTTAACAGTTTCAGTGCAACATTGAATCAACATCAGTGGAAGTTCTTCTTATACTAGCTAGCACAGTGCAGGGCAACTGCACCTGTATTCCCCCTCATGGTACACCAAGGGCATCCACACTAGGCTCTTGGCTCCTCAGCCACTCCCTTTCTTTGAGCAGGGACCCACATCTCTTTCCCTCCTGACCGGGGTTTCTTCCAGTCTGCACAGTTCCCTGCCATCATTGTGATTACCCCAGCAAGTCAGACTGCCTCAGCAGTCCAGCATCTGCAGTTTGCTTTCTCTTTGAAGCCTTAAATCACTAGCAGTTGTAAGTTACCACACGGTCCTGCATAAGCAAGCACATTTATTCTTAAGGAGAAATTGTTACAGAGAAAACATATTAAAAACAAATAAAAGCTCCTATACACATGCTCAAAACTTACCAGAGATCATGCGTCAGTCTTATGGGGCCTTAGTAGGCCACAGGCCAACGACTTGGGGACCCCCTTTGATAGAAGGATGTGCCTCTTTGCCGGAGCAGAAAGAAGGTCCTGAGTCAGTTTAAACTCAGGCTACATATCTCCTTTCTTTGTCTGTTGGTCGCTGGAGAATCCAATTTGAACCAGTATATGTGAGCTCTCCCGGTGGTGGCATTGTTCTGCAGATGTTACTATCTGAGTGAATTTACCTAATCACCCCCTACTGTTACCCTCCTCCATGGAATTACATACAATCCCTTGCTCACAGTGGTACACAACATAGTACGGTAAGATCTCCAAAGATATTGCAGGAAATTGCCCTATCTGACACACAAGGCACATGGAATGGGGCCCACAGCACATCAGATTCGGCTGTTAGTGTAGTGTTGGGATGTTCAAAGTAAAGTCCTGTCTCTCTTATGTTTCTTCCATGTTAAGGAACTCATTGTATATGCTTTGTAAAAATGATTTTGACAGAGAAATTTGTTCCCATTGGTAAGGACAGGGGATAACTTTGTTTAAAAATGTTTTTTTTTTTTAATGGGGTTTTCAAATGTGACTCGAAATCTTGAAAACCTAGAATGTTTTTTTCACAAAGTTATACTGAGTCCACTCCATTTAACTCTGCAGAAATCCAGGTACACACTTTGAGAAATGGTAAATCACTTGAGCCCCAATTCATCAAAACACTTAAGCACACGCTTAAATTTAACTGTGTGGAAGTCAACAGGATGTATTTAAGCATGCTTACATGCCTGGCTGAACTGAAGTCTTGGAGAGTTATGAACCTAAGAACACATTAGTTTTCTTCAGGAAATCCACAGAGAGCTACCATGGTTGCTCCAGGGTCCAGGATGGCTAACTGGATCATATTATCCCTGAGATCTTGCAGCAATTGAACTGAATGCAATGGATGCAAAAGCAGCATTTGCCTATGTTTTGCCTCTTTCTCCTCCACCCCCACCATTCTTTGTCCTGTGTTCTTACTTAATAAGAAATAAAAAGGTTCAAACATTAACACCAAAATCTAAAGGCTGAAAGCAACCAAGTTGTCTTGATTTTCCAAACAAAAACATTTACTGCCATTTAGACATTATAAAAAATACCATACAAAGAAAGAGAGAAGGAATGAGAGTTTGCTAGAAGCAAACAATCTTAAATTTTAAACATTTAACAGCTATTTCATTCTTTTTCATGTGTGATCTATGTTGCCCGTTTTTCCCTCTGCTCCTGCTCCCCACCTTTCTCTCCAAAGGGGCTGGAAAGAACAAAGGATTTGTACCAGCATTTGATCCTAGACCTGGAAATCTACCAGGCTCAAAGAGAAACAAGTAGCTGCTCCCTGATACTGGTGGTCCTGCACACAGAGTCCAAACTTAATAGTAGCCCTGGACTTTCATAGGCTTGGGGAAAGAGAAATAAACTGCAGTCACTGATCTTTCCCATCTACCTTCCATGCCTCCTGTCCAGAACAGGGCAATTAGTAGAGAGCATTTAGTCTTTCATGTACAAATTATATTCCTTTAGGTGAAACCCAGACATCAAAAGCTGTCTACATTAATCTCTAGGAGTTTATTTTCCCTCTGTTTTACAACTGTTTTATACTGGATTAACTCCACTGGCTTCAGTTACTCCTCATTTACATCAGTGTACATGAGCCAAGAATAAGCCCCCTGGTGTGCTCAGACCCTGAGAGATTAGCTTCTTCCTCAGTGTAATTAAGCCTACTCATTAAACAAGACACATTAACTTCTGAAGAAGAAATATCTTAATCAAGATGTAAAGTTGTTTCATGTCTCAGGAGAATAAGAGAAGACTTAGTTTAACATCCCCAAAGCTTTCAAAATACTCAGATAACACTTATCAGTAAAATCAGCTCAGGTCTACCTTGAACATTGTGAAAAGAAGGTTAAGACTGTCTTGAACTAGCATCCCTATGATTTGTATGCTGTGGGACAATATACAGACATTGGAGGATTGCATCACTCTCAAATAGGGGGCATTTAGAAAACTTTTGAATGTCGAGTATTTTCGCTGTCAATCAGTAACATGTTCTTTAGTGAAGTTGTCTCTGTAATTGTGGTACATTGGGAAAGGACAGCTCTAGTAAAACAATAGTTGCAGACATTCACTTTGTAAATGGTCAGCAATGATGTTGAAGCAGGTGTAGGATGAACAATTGTTTTTCATGATTTGTATTATCTAATGGAGCAGAAGCACACGTTTTGCTTCCATATTGACCATGTCTTCATCCTAGAAATAAGCTCTTAATAGTACACGTGCATCATGTTTCTTATTCTTATTTATGACCCTGAGTTTCTAAAACATGGAATAAACTATATGCAAGAATACTTTCTAGGTCTACAAAAAAATAACAGTAATTTTCAAATGAATTCTGTAGGCAACATTTTTTCAGTACAACAAATTTGTGTAACCTTTATTTCATTTCTTTCTGAAATAAATCAAGAATAGTGATTACGTGCTTACTTCAAATAAGACCCAGAGATATACTGATAATCTGGTATAGGTGGCTATACAGCTCCATTACCCTCAATACATACTTCTGTTAGCACCAGAAGTAAATTTTGGCCCCCAGACTATAAAAAGAAAACCCTTGTAGCAACAGAATTCTATTCTTGGTATTGTCCCTGTGACCTGTAACTGTGAAAGTCTCAATAAAATAACATCAAATAACTATTTAGGTTGATTTATACTCTTTAAGCAGGGTTCTGTTTATTCTAAGGGAAGAGTTCATTAGTCTCAGTGAATCAAGAACAGAATGAATTCATGCTGAAATTCTTCATTTCTGGTGCTATGAATTACTTCACGTAGCAGAAAAATAAGAAAACTTGGACCATTGCAAAATGACTACTACACTACTTTGGTGTAGGTGACAAGTTCTTTGGATCAAGGATAGTGTCTTCTGTGCTTGCACAGCACTGAGTCCATGGTGCTGTAATATTAACAAAATTTTATATTCTAAATTATATTGATTATTCATTATGGTATTGTGATCCAAGTACATAGCACCAGATTTATCACTGTCTACTGCATACAAGCAACTTAATGGCAATCTTCTTGATATATATTTTAACCTTTTATATGGCAGAGTTAAGCTGTTTCTGTACCAGTGGATGTATTTTTAATTAGTACATATTAGGTTTCTTGAATGAATTAATTTTGGCTACAAGCTTGAAATTCATTAATCTTAAACATTCAAAACAACAAACCTTTGATCATAAGAATGTGGATAAACAAAGAATGATAAAGAGAAATGATCTAACTGAATTGACACTAAGCTCCCCATTTGCTGAACTATTCAGCAGTAGGCTATTACATTATCTGACTAGCCTTAATCATAATTTGTCTCTCCCTCATTTTGGTTTCTTTATTCAGTGTCTATGATTGTTTCAATTTTTTACTCCATTTGCTGTTATTCAATTATGTTTATAAAATTCAATTAAACGAAAACTTGGATGTCTACTGTCTATATATAAGATGACTTATTTCTTTCCCTGTTTGTCTTTGTTACTGACAGGATTCATAGAATCATGGAAGTGTAGGATTAGAAGGGACCTCAATAAGTCATCTAGTGCAGTTCCCTGCATTCAGGGCACAACTAAGTAATAATTAGACCATTCCTGACAGCTGTTTGTGTAACTTGTTCTTAAAACCTCCAGTGATGGATAGTCTACAATGTTCATAGCCAATTTGTTCCAGTCTTTAACTTCCCTCACAGTGAGGAAATTTTTCCTAATGTCCAACCTAAAACACCCTTGCTGCAGTTTAAGCCCATTGCTTCTTGTCCTATCCTCACAGGTTAAGAACAATTTTTCACCCTCCTTGTAACATTTTATAGACATTTATATACCTTTTATATACTATAAAACTGTTTTGTCCCCACTCAGTCTTCTCTTCTCCTGACTAAACAAACCCATTTTTTTCAATCTTTCCTCATGAATCATGTTTTCTAGACCTTTAAGCATTTTTGTTGTTCTTGTCTGGACTTTATCCAAATTTGTCCATATTTCTCCTGAAATGTGGCGCCCAGAACTGGACATGATACTCCAGTTGAGGCCTTAACAGCACATAGTAGAGCGGAAGAATTACTTCTTGTGTCTTGCTTACAACACTCCTGCAGATACATCCCAGCATGCTGTTTGCTTTTTCTGCAACAGTGTTACACTGTTGACTCATACTTAGCTTGTGATCCACTATAATTCCCAGATCTCTTTCTGCAGTGTTCTTTCCTAAGCAGTCATTTCCCATTTTGTATGTGTGCAATTGATTGTTCTTTCTTAAATGGAAAGCTTTGGAATTGCCTCATTGAATTTCATCATAATTACTTCAGACTATTTCTCCTGTTCATCCAGATTATTTTGAATTTTAATAATGTCCTTCAAAGCACTTGCAACCCCTCCAGCTTGCTCTCATCCGCAAACTTTATAAGTGTACTCTCTATGCCACTTTCTCAATCATTAATGAAGATATTAAGCAGAACCAGATCCAGGAGCTATCCCTGTGGGATCCCACTTGATATGCCCTTTCAGCTTGACTGTGAACCATTGATAACTACGCTCTGGGAATGGTTTTCCTACCAGTTATGCACCCACCTTATAATAGCTCCATTTAGATGTATTTCCCTAGTTTGTTTATGAGAAGGTCATGCAAGACAGTATCAAAAGTCTTATTAAAGGCAACATATACCTCATCTACCCCATCCAGAAGGCTTGTTATCTGCCACAGAAAGCTATTAGGTTGGTTTGATGTGATTTGTTCTTGATAAATCCATGTTGATTGTTACTTATCACCTTCTTATCTTCTAACTGTTTGCAAACTGATTGCTTGACTATATGCTCCATCACCCTTTTGGGTACTGAAGTTAAACTGACTGGTCCATAATTCCCCAGGTTATCCTTATTCCCTTTTTAGAGATTGGCACTATATTTGCCCTCCTCCAGTCCTCTGAAATCTTTCCTGCCTTCCATGAGTTTTCAAAGATAATCACTAATGGCTCAGATATCTCCTCAGTCAGGTCCTGGAGTATTCTAGGATATATTTCATCAACCCCTGCTAACTTGGCTAAGTAATTTTTAACTTGTTCTTTACTCGAGTCCTGTCTAATTTATGGTTGCAAGAGAAAATGAGACAATTTTTAAAATACTTTAGACCTTCTATCTCACTACATTTACATCTGGGAAAGTATTGATTTCACAATACCCAACAGATTGTTTGTCATATGTTAACTTGATGGATATTTAGAATTTATATGTTTTGTGAATGGCAGGGGGCCAGTGAGAATGGAAAGAGAAATTAAAATCCTTTGGCCAACAGGCCTCAACTTTATTATACCTTTAACTTCAAAAAAGTTAATTTATAAAGGTAATATGATCTGGCAGCAGCAAAAAGGAAGAAAGTAACAGCCCCCTTGCTGTTACTGACCTCTGTCCCTTTCAGTGCTCAGATCCAGAGCACTCTTTCACGTCCTGGGTTTAACCCAGCTCATATAGGCTCCAATCCAGCAAAGTCATTAATTCAATGACATTTCTCATACGATTAAATTTAAGCATGCATTTAAGTGGTTTGCTGGAGCGGGACCGTAAACTTAAGACCCTAGTGCCCTGCATTATTCCAAAATCTACTCAGCTATGCCTCCAGCCTTTCTTAGGCCCAGTTAAGGTCATAGCCCCATGTGCACTATTGCATGGAGCAACCAGTGAGATTTTCATGAGAATTAGACCCTCTTTGCAAACCTAGTTGGGAGCAGGCTGGTTCCTAATATGTGGAAAGAGATATTTCTCTAACTCCTGACCTTAGAGGCCACTCGTTATCAGTGCTGGGATTAACCAAAAAAGTAGGGCTGCTATTGATTGGCAGGTATGTGGCTAACCCAGAGCCTGCCCTGATAGCCAGCCTCTCCTTCATAAAGAATATAGAGCAGATTATGGAGCAATAAGGGAAATTACTTCTATTAAACCGAACGTAGACAGGAAGTAAAACTGCCTCCATTTATATTTTGGAATATAACTTATCTTAGTCCTCAGATAACCTGTTGAACCTTCCTGGAATATTCTTCAATTCTTCTGAAAATCTGACACATGGTCACATATGACCCATACTTCTTGTTAAATTATATATAATTTTCTCTGGTGAACTCTCTCAGGTATGATACTGAAGAAAAGAACAGAAGGGAGAGTAATTGGTAGCTTTAACATCCCCAAAAAGTTGTCTTCATTTTGGGATGGAGAGAGATTTCTGAAGATCATCTTATGTTTAGAGAGTACTAAGAGCTAGACAGACTGTAATTTCTGACATTTTTATATCAAAATTGTTGCTGCTCTTAAGAGAAATCATCATTATCCTCTCTAAACTTTAGCACAGGTTGCACCAGACAGCTAACTTTGCACTTAGGCCATTTTTAGGCAGCAAGAGTAATGCTATAAAACAGTGTAATTCACTTCATGTTTGAAAAATCAAGAAATGTAAAAGGATTATCCATGCTTTAAACAGTCAGAACAGAAATTAACTTTCCCATTGTGTCAACCAAGTAGTCTACACATTAGTATCTTATTGTGTTTAAAGCTATATTATAGTACTATTTCCACTAAATTACTGATATAAAGCTCACTGAATTCAAGGTGAGTCTTTCCACTGAGTTCAGGGGGCTTTAGAAGGGCCCTAGATATGTATTAAAATATTGATTGGTTAGTGAGCACTTCATGTAACTGTTCTGTGTAAGACGACACCTATTTGTAAACAGTGTGATAGCCAGGAAAACTGAGAAACTTCAGTTTCCTGTAGATAACTCAGCAAACTGATATGTAAACCACATAGCTAGAACTAATAGGAGACACAGGCAATATAAATATGAGGCATACAGGAAATGAACACAGTTGAATACTTTGCAGACTCATTTTCTTATTTTATTTTTTAAACATGTTTTTAAATAAAAGTCAATTAAGCTTTAGGATGTCCGTATTTCTGTTGCACAGCTCTTGGAAACTACAAAGACAACCCAGAGAGTTTCAAGGACCAGTTAATTTGTATTATGACATTAAAACAAGTTGGCACACATTAGTTGTAATATACTGTCAAATTAACTTACGTGGAAGTTGTGAGGTGGAGAGTTTAAAATAAATAGGCTAAGCATTTTAAATATTCCCAAATAATTAAGTCTTTAAAAAAAAAAAGTTTTAAAATCCAGTATTCCTTAAATCAAGGAAAGTATAAATCCAAGTGAGACAGTAATTAACAGAGGAGTTTCGTCAAGTGGATAAAATAGTGCACTTGGTAAAAGGATCAACAGTTCTGCTTTACAGGAATTTTTATACAAACCCTCTTGATTATTTACCCATAATGGTTACACCTTGCAAATTTCATTCTCAGGGCTTGTCTACACTACCGCGCAAGGTCGATCTAAGGTAGGCAACTTCAGCTACGTGAATAGAGTAGCTGAAGTCGACATACTTAGATCTACTTACCACGGTGTCTTCACTGTGATAAGTCGACAGCTGATGCTCTCCTGTCAGCATTTCTTTTTCTGGTGAAGTATCAGAGTTGACAGAAGAGCGTTCGGTGGTCGATTTATCGTGTCTATACTAGAGACAATAAATCAGCCCTGGCTGGATTGATTATTGCCCACCAATCCAGCGGATAGTGTAGACAAGCCCCCAAATAGTCATGATGTATGGACCTAGTGATGTAGGCAGATTTCTCATTTGAATGAATCTCCAAACTCCGTCACAACTGCTGACAATTTCACCTGCTTTCAGGATCAAAACACACAAAACCAATGAGATTTGCATGCTTTGGGCTCTGCCACTCTTATCCATATTGGGTAGCATCTTACTACGCAACTATTTACTAATACCTGCTTACTACTATGCAAGTATTACTTACTATTTACTGCTTACCACAATGCAAGAAGTCCTGAGAAAAGCAATGGGATTCTTTGCCTTAAAATACCCATAATCCAGCCCATATTCTCTCAAACTGGGTTTAGATTTTCCCAAAGTTCTTACACCTGTCCACAAACATCGCCTGGGTTTCAACAAAATGCAGGACCAGTGAGAGGTGGTTAGACATTTCACTGTGAACATTTTGCACAGCTGTTTTTCAGATCCTTGGAAGAGAATGAGCAACCGATTATATTTTTTTTGTAAGTACCATGTAACTGAAGCACTGAAATTTTGTTTTCTCTATTTTAGACAACAGCAACAATAGAAAGTTTGTAAAATTAACTATGTTGAGTCAAGTTAATGCATTTCTTATATTAACTTTGAAGAATTCTGCATATTGAGTTCCTTCATTGTAATGAGTCTCTTAAGAGTTGAGCTGTAGAAAATTACTGAATTACTAAACTGCAGCTTCTCTACTTGAGATTTACAATAAAATTATTTTCACTCTGGTATTGTTCCATGAAGCAAAAATGGGTTTTTATGTGAAGATAAATAAAACAACCATATGTTGGCTTTTCATCACTATCATATCATTATGAAATGGTTGGTCCAATTACAGTTTCCAAGTGTGAGTAAACTCATCATAAATATTCATGATATTTTGACAAATTGTTGAAATATTTCCTATGAGCAGTAGAGTTATTTTCCCCTAGCAAATTTATTCAAAACAAGTAATTTTAATTTCTTCAGTTTCTGTTGCAGTAAAAAGAAAAAGAAATGTTTTTAAGATCATCCTTCATAACATTCTAAATGAAGGCTCTTATCGCAATCAGCAGTCTCTCTGTGTTCTCTCGTTAAGAACTTAGCATTTAATATAGAGTATGTGGAACATACTCCCTTGTGATATGGGACAACTTGGGGTTGCTTACTTTAAAATTTTCCCTTCTTCAGAGGGGTAAGTGCCCAGATCTTCAGTGTGGATCCTGTCTATAGATGTCAGGTGCAGAATCAATGTTGATTGGACAGCTGACAAGGGACTAGCCCCCATCTTCCAGAGACCCCCTTAGTTTTGAGATGCTTACAAAGCTCTCTTGATTCTGCACTATGAAAAACAACCATTCTTTTGTCCTGGACCTTGCAAAAATAATAGTCAACAAGAAAATATTATGATCAACAAGAAAAAAATTAAACTACTAGATACAACTTTAATCATAATTTAAACAGATCTCCCTTCTCCAGGGAGGGCCAGAGCTGTGGACCGCTCTCTTTGAAGAAGGGAAAGTTTTCAGGTAAGCAACCACAAATTCTCCCATTCTCTTTCAGGGCTAAATCCATATGTCTTCAGCATGTGATTTTCTCAGCAGTGACAGAATTCCTAGGGAAAGAACAAATAATGTCATTGAGAAGAAGGATGTAGCAGTTGATTGAGTATTTTTCTTGTAAAACATGGAAAATATATGCAGTGATGATCGAGTTGCAGATTTACATATTTCAACATTACAGCTTTACAGATTACATCATAAAGGTTCTGCCCTTTCTCAGCCCATGATGCTGGCACAGCTTGTACTGAGTGAGCTCTGATGCCCATTGCAAGAGTGAGTCTTTTTGCTCTGTGTTCCTCAGCAATGCACTAGCGTATCCACCATGAGAAGGATGATTGAGATGTCTTAGAATCTTTTACCTGGATGAAATAAGACCAGTAAGCTGTTTGTTTATTTGTCTGTTTTGATCTCAGTTCTTTTCAAATAAAACTTAAGACTCTACTGGCATCCAGCAAATACTACAGCTTCTCCTTTGGTTGAGAAGAATGTAGACACAAAGAACGCAATGAGATCTCTTGTGCTCAATGAAACATCGAATTTAGTTTTGTAATAAAGATGGAATCCAGTCTCCAAACAATCTTATCTTTGAGAGAGCTGCAGCAGGATGGATCAACAGACAAAGCTATTAATTCTGATACCCTCTTGTTAAAGCGATAGCGATCAAAAAAGGTCATTTTGATAGTCCGATAATACAATGAAACTGATTTCATAGGTGTGACATGCCCTGGGGTGCAATCTGGACTGTGTAACCGTTGTGCCCACTTTTCCTCTCCTGCCCAGGCTGTCACCTAAACTGCTATGCCACTGAATAGCAAACTCCTCTAGGCTTTGTTCACTCAGTCATCAGCATGCAGAGGCATACCCAGCTATTGTATGAAGGCTTTCCCAAGCCACTCATGAACTATATATAGAGAGAGACTAACAAATTCCCCCAGCCCCAGCCTTTCACCCCAGAAATGTATGTCTTACGCTGTTCAAGACCTTTTGGATCAATGCAAACTCACTAATTAGTTTGCCACTCCTTCAAAGGACAGTGGACAGGTCCCCGCCTCTGTAATCTGGGCAGATCCCCCATAAGGAAACCCATTGACTTCAGTAGGACTGCACATGGTTCCAAGGAGCCACCCAGATGCATGTCATTGCTGAATGGGGCCTCACTCAGTCCTCAGCACTGTCAGAATTTAACACATTGGTTAGGTGTACCTGATCATGTCACCCTACAGTGGCTGTCCTACATACAGAATATGAGGCTTCTAGCACTGTCCAATTAATGGAGTCCTTTACTTAAGTGTCAGAGGCCTGTGTCTTTGGTACTGGTTGAAATGCCACTGATAACCAATGGAAGGGTGTCATCACAAAAGATTAGAGGATGATACAGTTGTTGCCCCAAGAAGCGTACACTATTAATGAACTGCAAACTTAAATGCAAACTCATTTATCATTCAGAGAACAATATCCTCCCAATAGCTCTTTGGTGAATCCAGCATTGATATAGTTGTGATCTTCTTGATTTGAGTCTGTAAAGAACCCCCTGAATACTGCTTTTTAGCAATCTCCATTCTGTCTCCTGTGGCTAAAGTCATTTGGAGACACAAGCAGCTGTAAATATAGGGAAATTATAGGATGAATTCTCAGTTCTTTGTCTAGTACCTTTTTGAATAACATCATTTAAAGGAGAATCAACTACAGCATTCTGCACAACTGCTACATGTATCATTTCTATTCATTTAAGCAATCCTTATGCACTGAGGGTGAGTGTATGCATGGAGGGCTTTTTTGTAAACTCCAAATAATAACTATAATAAGATTGAAAGCTTATACACACTCTCAAATTAACCCGCAGGAAGGTTCAGAAAGGCATACTTAATGCAAAGTCAGTTTAAGTTTTGGTTTTAAAATAACAGCAATTCCTGGTTGCTAATTGCATTCCTCTAAAAATCAGGAAGGTGAAACAGACTGTTGGGAGGGGAAGAAAGAGATGGAATATATAATCAGCCTATTCTCCTCATGAGAGTCTTTTTCCATTCTTGTCAATGACAGTATAGCCAAGACTTGGTGGCATGAGAATTTTCAGGTCTTGGCACGACAGATGAACGTTGTTTCCCACCCTGGTGGATAACACACACACACACACACACACACCGCTGAAAGTCAAGCAAGCCATGCAGCTGGTACAAACTGATCTGAATGGAAGCAGCTGCAGAATCCCCCTGTGAACAAACCTGTACTGGTGATTCAACACAGGCATTGGAGTAAAGTAGGAAAAGTTAACGGTTTGGCTGGCAAAGGGATAAGAACCATTATAAGAAGGACTGACTCAAAACACAAATGACTCAAAGGGACTGCTATAATTGCTTATTCCACTGTACCTCCCAGTGCACAACTGAACTCATTCATGTAATCAGAGCTGTACATGTACCTAGAGCTAATTAAAATTCTGCTGGTTTCAAAGCTATAGTATAAAAAAGAAACATAAATTCAAATCAAGAACTTAAGCCACATATACCATTATTGTTATCTGTCAATTATTCTTTAATAAAGGCAAAGTTCTGGTCCTATGGAAATTAGTTATAGTTTTGCCATTGCCTCTCATGGCCCAACCCAATACCCATTAAAATCAATAGAAAGACTCCTATCAACATCAGCACATGTCCAGTCTTAAGGAGCTTCCTGTATTTGTGGGATGCTCAGAAGCTTTTGTCTGTCATCAGAGAAAGATTCCTCCAGGTGAGGTCCCTTCCAGTTCTATGATTCTATGTGGCCTTATCCATGAAATCTCTTGACAAGGGTATTTGTGCTCTTCTAGCTATAATAAACCATTTAGGAAACATTACTTTGACTTTGCAGAGCTGACTTTGTGTTGTACAACTTGAGGGTTTTTAAATAATTAGACTCATTCACGAAAGGGTTTATGATTACAGTCGAGTGGTTAGAGAACAGGACTGGAAGTCAGATTTGATTCTATACCCAAATCCCCCACTGACTTGCTCTTGTATGTATATGACCTTCAGCAAGTTACTCAACTCTCTGGGCCTGAGATTATCTATCTACAGAATGGGTATAATAATATTTTACCAACCTTTGTATGGCATTTTGGGGTCCTTGAAATAAAGGTCATTATATAAGCACAATGTATTACCAGGTAACTGACGCTAAAACAGGCTACCAGCCTATACATTTACAATATAAACTGTAGCGTCTGGCACAAAATATGAATATGCACTATCATCTATGTGTCAATCCTTCTTTTTCCTCCACAGTTATTTTGCTACTACTGGATAAAATTTGTCTTGGTTGCCTACATTAGCTGCTGATTCTACAGAAAAAGTGAAAATGCACCAATTAGCTAATACATCAAAAATGAATAAATTCCAGTAATTCTATATGATTCAGTCCCTGTGGCCTTTTATGTATATTCCCAATGCCCAGGGGAATTTGAAAGGAAGTTAAATTTTAAAACCTGTCAAATAACTTGCATATGAGAAGATAAAGAATACAAACAAATTCAATGAAAGGATCCTCAGTATGGGCCTGATCCACTGGAAAGACTTCCTTTGCTCTCGATGGGCTAAGGATCAAGCCCTGTATATATATGGGGTGTGGGGGGGAATCAGTTAGCAAGCTAAACTTCTCACCCAGTTTTTTTATTTTGCAGGTGATCCCTATTGTCTAAACTTCCTGAGCATTTAGTCATATATGCAAAGTTAAAAATAATAACAAGTGCTTTGCATTCTTGTCAAATCACTATCTTGTGCATTAGCTTTAAAAGGCATTTCCCCCCTCATTTAACCTCCAGAATGTCGACAAGAAATCAGTATTAAACCTTGTAATTGATGTTGTGTATGTGAAAAGAGAGAATTTCTGTTTTAGCTATGGACCATTTCTCAGCAAGATCACTATCGGACTGAGACAAATGGGTATGTGTGACACCTATCATCCCCTGAATAGGGTGCTAAAATACCCCTCTAAACCAAATTTTCATCATTTGAAATCACATATGGTTAGGAACAAAAATTAACAGCCATGCTGTCTGAATCTATCAAGTGTTATTAGCAGCAGACGCTCAGAAGTGGATTGATATATTTTCCACATTTACTCAGTGAGCTTTGGTATTACATTCATTAAATTAGATTATGTGCAGATACCTTAAGTGTGCAAATGATATAAGAAGATACATGCAGAGGGCAGTTTGACACAAGGACTCAAGGATTTTAGTTACTCAGAAATGTTATTGAAGTTAGCTTTGAATCCTTCAGGTAAACAAAAGGAAAACTTTGGCTTCATGCACAATTATAAAGGTAATAGGAAGGACAGTTCTTAAAGGGTATCCATGTATGTGCCAGCTAATAAAGCGTGAGCACTGTGGCCTGACTCATCAGGGTTTTTAAGAATATGCCTAACTTTACGCAGGATAACCAGCTGTACAGATTTCAATCACATACTTAATATTAGGCCTTGCTTAATCAGGACATAAAGATCCAGTCCAATGCCCACTGAAGTCAGTGGCATCAGAGTAATGGAGTGTACACAGAATTTATTTTTGTAATGGTGCACAATTAACAGCATATAACATAATTAGGCTGAATAAACAAAACTGAACTCTTTGCCTGCGAATGACTGTGCACCATTTTGTTCATGAAAAAGATATGGGATGTTTCTGGAGTATTAGCCTGTGACTTATCTGTACCACAAGCAAAACCCCATGAGTCTGTTTCCTGTCAGCTCATTCGAACAGGCACGTAAAATGTTGCTTAACCATGCCTGCGTTCTTGGTTATCTTTGTGTATGTGAGTTCCCTTTTCTCCACACATACTAAACATTTGGTTTCTGTACTGTTCTCCCTCTCACATCACCACTTTATTTCTGTACCATAAGCAAACCAGGGGATATATATTTTCTATCCTTCACCTCTCCTCCGAAGAAAGTAAACTAGATCAAACATATTTTGAAAGCTTATTTTGAAAACTGTCTGTTTTGCTAAGGCCTCTATTGAACAAAGATAGTGACCATCAAAAGGTGTTTCCAATACAATGAGTACAGATGGTTAGGAACAGTCAGAGAATATAAAATACAGTGAATTTGGGGAGGTTTTGGCTCCATAAACCAGTCTAGTTACTGCTAACAAGTTTGATATCAGAAAATATTTGTCATGTTTCTGCATAGAATCTAAACACTGCTCCCTCCCTTCTGCTCCTCCTCATTGCTATTGCTGAGAATGGCATACACAAGAGCACAGAAGACCTGCCCACATTTTCAGAAATGGCCTTTGGTGTTTGGGTGCCCAAATCCACGAAGCTGGCTTTCCATCACATTTGTGCCCTGTAGATTCTTCACTGCTGTTGAGGCTGAAATGGCCCTGTCAAGGTTTTTCCCTCACTTTGAATTTTAGGGTACAAAAAGTGGGGACCAGCATGAACACTTTTAAGCTTAATTACTAGCTTAAATCTGGTACGCTGCAATCAGCCAGAATTTAGTGTCTGGCACACTTTCTGTTCCCCCAAAACCGTCCCTGGGGAACCCAGACCCAAACCCCTTGGGTCTTAAAACAAGGAGAAATTAACCATCCCCCTCCTTTTCCCCCCAGACTTTCCCCTCCCTGGGTTGCCTTGAGAGGCTTCACACCAATCCAGACTCCTTGGATCTTAAAACAATGAGGAATAACCAATTCCCCCTCCTTTCCCCCCACCAATCCCTGGTGAGTTCAGACTCATCCTTTGGATTTCACAGGAAAAATCAATCAGGTTCTTAAAAAGAAAAGCCTTTAATTAAAGAAAGAAAAAAGTAAAAGTAATCTCTGTAAAATCAGGATGGAAAATGCTTTACAGGGTACTCAGATTCATATGACATAGAGGGACCCCGCCCCTCTAGCCTTAGATTCAAATTAACTAGCAAACAGAGATAAAAATCCTTCCAGCAAAAAGACACATTTACAAGTTAAGAAAACAAACATAAGACTAATCTACCTTGCCTGGCTATTACTTACAATTTTGAAACATGAAAGACTGATTCAGAAAGATTGTGAAAGCCTGGGTGTACGTCTGGTCCCTCTTAGCCCCAAGAGCGAACAATGAACCAAACAAAAAGAACAAACAAAGACTTCCCTCTACTAAGATTTGAAAATATCTTGTCCCCCTATTGGTCCTCTGGTCAGCCAGGTTTACTGAGCTTCTTAACCTTTACAGGTAAAAGAGACATTAACCCTTAACCATATGTTTATGACAGGCCCCCAGAGCAAATTAGAGCAAGCCTGAATCCTCATAGCAGTCAAGATTATGTACATACATCCTCTTGCCCTGGAGCTTCCCAGGGAAAGCAGCCATTTACATCACTCTATGCAGCTTCTGTACTAGGGGAATTCTGCCCCAGTGCCTTGCAACTCCTGTACAGCCCCTATCCACCACTAGAGCAGTCTATAATAGCCAAAGCAGGGGCCAAAACCAGCCCCTATTATTTAGGGCAGAATATGGGAAGGGAGGGGAAGAAAAAATTGCATTTTCAAACTGATTGGGCAGCTAGGGAGCATACATTAGAGCCTTTCAAAGGGTGGTGGAACTGCCATTGCAGTAGATATTCCCCAGGATACCCAGGTTGAGCCAGAATTCCTCCTGAAGCTCCAGGCATGGAGCAGCCTTTCAGCAGCCACTGCCTGGACTTCAGTTAATAAGACACAGTCTGGGCGGTATGCAAATTGGGTATTTCATGGAGCTGGATTTAATATTAATTTTCCATGAATGAATGGATTAAAAAATAAAAGTTGATGGCCATTCCATGGTTTCTTTCAAGAATTCAGAATGAATTCTCAGGAACTGCATATTATACTCATGATTTTGGCATGCTTTACTAAACTAAAATTTCAAGACTCTACAATGTAACCCCCATTGCTCCAAGTCATTTAAATGTCTTTTGGGTAAGCCATTCAAAATATACCATAGGGAGAAACCATGGTATATGGGTTGGGCTTGGAACAGATGACCTAATGGGTAAGGCCACCAGAAAGTAATTCAGTTATGGATGGAGCTTGATCTCATACACCTTTCTTAAATCCATCTAGATGAACTATTAAGTCTATAGTTGCCAGCATTTTTATTCATAAATTTAAATTACCATGAAATAAAATTGTGACAGATTAGCATACACAAAGTATTACACACTCCTTACTAGAAGGGAAAGAGCTAAAATGACTAATATTACCTCAAACAATTAAAAAAAATGACTTTTTTTGTGTAAGGCAGAAGCCATTACTAAAGACTGCTGTGTGGTTAAACCTGATTTACAATAAGCAGGATGTGATATACAGACTAACTCTGAAATTGGAAACACATGTTAAATATATAATTCTGTCTCTCAAAGAGTCATAGATATTAGAATGTGGTTTCTAACTGGGTATTTTCCACCCAACTTTTGTGACATACATTTCACATTAAGTACTTCTATGGCAATAAGCAATATGATGCAGAATCACAAAAGCTAAAATCTTTTTCTTCTCCTTTCTGGGAACTTTATATTCCTGATGGAACTATGTTGTCCTTTTCTCCTCACCACTTTGATAACCTCAAATCATCCTAACCCTGCTAAGGGGGCCTTTGGTGGATGTCTCTTCAGAATTCCTTTACTGGCCACATAGGCCCTATCTTTTCCCCAAGGGTTGGCATGTCTCTACAGCATACACAGTCCTGCTATTATGGAGACCAAGAATATAGTACTCAGCATTAAACCTGACTCCATTACCTATCTGTGCAGAGAACTAGAAGTAGACCAATGAGCTCAAACTATAGCATAAGTTTTAACTCTAGCTTGTAGACATTTTTGGTAGACATTTCCCTTGGTAACCTCCCTCTTTTACTTCCATTCCCATGGAATCTGTTTTAGCTTAGACCATGGGTGAGAGGATGAACTACATGGTTTCAAGTACTGCCAGTGCTTGAGACATTGACTTCGTCTCTCTTCTGGAAAGTCATCGGAGTTTTACCTGACCATATATTTCTGTTTTTATCTTAACCCTATTTAGCAGAGGTGGGCCATCACTGCACCTCTAGCAGAAACTCATCAAATCCTCCCCACAAGATGGACTGCACCTCAGTAGCACCCCTGCCAAGGAAACTAGGACAAATATTCCTCCACAAGCATATCAAAGTTACCCAAAGAGTTGCAAGGCTTTCTATGCTGGATGTGGCAACCCTGTGACATGTCCAATCTTTGGGAGTGAGAAAATGAGATAGAGATTGAACTTGGATCACTGACATAGTCACACACAACACTATTTCCAAGCTACCAGGTGGCCCAAAGTAACACTAAACTATACCTGCCCCATCTTGTGCTATGATCCTCACACATCTCCCAAACTATGCAGGTTCAGACTTTTTCAGCAAAAGGACAACAGACCTGCCAGGAACACATGCATGTGAATAATTTAGAACAGTGGTTCCCAAACTTGTTCCACTGCTTATGCAGGGAAAGCCCCTGCAGGCTGGGCCAGTTTGTTTACCTGCTGCATCCACAGGTTCGGCCGATTGGAGCTCCCAGTGGCCGCAGTTCACTGTTCCAGGCCATAGGGAGCTGCTGGAAGCAGTGCAGGCCGAGGGACGTACGGGCTGCCACTTCCAGCAGCTCCCATTGTCCTGGAGCAGCAAACCACGGCCACTGGGAGCCACAATTGGCTGAACTGGCGGACGTGGCAGATAAACAAACTGGCCCGGCCTGCCAGCGGCTTTCCCTGCACAAACGGCGGAACGAGTTTGGGAACTACTGATTTAGAATATAATTCACCCCTTGTGCTTCTCAATCAGTACTGAAACAGGGTCCTATCATGTGATTGAGGGGTATTTGCTTTTTGGGGATGATGCCTCTTGAATGTGACATCAAACCAAGGTTCCCATTACACTATTTGAGAGAATATGGGTGCTAAACCTGGCATCCTGGACAAATTCTAACTCAGGCAATGACATTCATCTGGCCTAAATCCCACTTGCAATTTAATTTATTTTAAGGTAGGCTTAACTTTTTCATCTAAGCTATCTGTAGTTTTGCTGTGTTCTGTTAAACAGCTGTTGTTTCACTCCAGAGACAGCTGCATTTTCATGGTGGATTTGATGATTTTTGTGTACAGGGAAAATTTTTGAGATCCTTTGTGATGAAATATAAGATATTATCGCTATTATACTTTTAAATAGCATTTCAGAAGTATTATGGTATTGCAGTAACATATGTTTGTTCTTGCTCTAAGTGAATACTGAAGCACTTACATTATGCAAAACTCAGGTAAACATTATAATAGCAGATAATCTGGATCAATTTGTGATAATTTTCCATATGCCTAAATCACAGAATGAATAATCCCATAGTGTTCACATAATCCAAGACACAGCCAAATGGAAGGTTGTGTCTAATCCCAGTCTATAATCTCAATGATTCAAACTACTACTGGTAGCTATATTCTCCAATTCCCTTCTTCATAGCCAGTTCCCACAGCTTTGTTTTCAGGGTAACTGGGCAGTTTGTTCAGTAGGGAAGATGATGGTTGGTGTGATCAAAACAAATATTCTGCTATAAATTAATGATTCAGTGACTGTATTCACTATAGAAAATGTTTTTCTTTTTTAATTGGTGTAGAAAAATATACACTGGCTTTAAAAAAATTCCCTCTGATTTATTGTGGGTACTTCCTAGTAACAACCTGGTTTACATGGATCACCCATTTGCCAAGGTTTTGTGTCATTTAAAGAGACTTAAGCAGAACTCACTTTTTTGACAGCATCTGGCTTCCAGGCCAGCTGTTCATGCTGCAGCAGGGCTGAATGCACAGCACAGATTTCTTTGTCTGTTTAAAAAAAAAACATGTTTTCTTAGAATTGTAAATAGTGTACTCACTCCCAAAGGAAATGATAAAAGCCTCAGACATTTAAAAGAAGATTGGATGAGGCACAGGAAAATGTATAGTAGAGAACAAAGTGGGATTGGCAGGAGAATAGATTTGTGGGGTTTAATAGGTCCTTTCCACGTCTAACTTCTGTGATATGATATTGGAATGCTTTGTTTCACACTTTTTCCAACATCACATTTTGATCAACAGACTTTTTTTTTTGTCTCTTCTGGTGTTTTCCAGAATGGTAAGCACAGCAATCCATTTAATTGTATCTGTTTCAAAACCTATTAATGCAGTTAGGTGGGATTTTCTATTATGCAGTAAGCAATTAACCAGAACTGCTAATACAGACATATTTGGGAAAGGATTGGGATTTTCCAAACTGATTCAATGAAGCAATTGATTCAGTTATCGGGAATGCAGTTAACTCTGTTCAGCTGTATAAAATTCCAATTCCTCATCTGCCATAAGATTCTATGAGGCTTGCTTTTAAAAAACAAATCTGATTTATTATAGTGCATAGATCAAGGGATTGGAAATTGAATAAGAGCCTTTTATTTCCAGGTAACTAGTTCACACCTGGACCTAGATATCTACTTACCAAAATTAGTTTTCTAATCAGTGACTTTGGTGTCCATGTGAAACAGGCCATCTCTAGCTAGCTCCTGAAGGACATGAGTTCACAAAACAGCAAATCACCATCCCAACTCTGTAGTCACTCTCAGCAGAAAAGCCCACGATTGTCTGAGCATGGAATCTGAACATATTGCAGAGCCAGCATATGGAAGATTGTGTTGTAGGCTCAGCAGAGAATTTCACCTACCCAGGGCTGCCAGTATGGCCTTAAACCAAAAATGTCAAATGTAGGTGCCTAATTTTAGGCACCTAAGCTCATATTTAGGTACTAAGGGCTGGATTTTTAAAGGTATTTAAGAGATTAGCTCCTACTGATTTCAATGGTAGTTATGTTCCTAAATACCTTTGAGGACATGGGCCCTCAGGTCCTACTTTTCAAAGAAGCTCAGCATCTGTAGCTTCCATTTATTCCAATGGGATTTTGATAGTTTCAACACTTCTGAAAAGTCACCCAAAAATAAAAATTTGTATTTTCAGAGATGCTGAGCAGCTCCAGCTTCTATTGATTTCAATGGGAGTTCTCAGCAACTCTGAGAATGAGGCCACTTTCAGTTAGTAATTAAAATGCATTTTTGTGCCTAGTGTTAGGCTCCCAACATGGAAAATATTGGTCTAGGTTTCTTTAAAAATTATTCTAAGAGCATAAGATAATGTTATCTGTTATTTTGTGCGACACGGTGCTTCTCTGCAGACTTTACTTAAAAATAAAAATTCTATATTATTTTAATGGAAGTATTTAGGGGGAAATGATGTTGTCATCTAGCAAAATATCATGTTCCACAAGCACTAACCATAAACTGCACTGTAGTAATAGCTGTATTTATCCCTATGATCAACAGTCATTTTGCAAATGTGTAATCTCACTTCCCTAAGTGACGGCTGTAAGACAGAACTCTACTTGTGTACAGGCAGCTTTCATTACAGAGGAAGGAGAGAACTCCCCCATTTCCGCTACCTGTTTAGGACACCTATCAACTACCAGTTGAGAAGCAACTCAGTCAGATTCTGTGCATGTGTACCCCCCTGAACTGAAACATATAAGGTACAATAGATGGAACTGCTGCAAGTACGCTAAGAAGCATTTTGAGATCATTAGAATCCTTGTCAGAGGAAGATGGAGAATCCACTGTTTTTATTTCCCCATCTAAATATTTCCTCTTTGAAGGAGAAGACCCATTGTAAAGTTATGAAATCCACAAATAAAGAGGAGACAAACAAAGAAATCAAGACTAGGTAAGTTCCAAGGTTTTACTGATACTCACAAGTGTTCTTTGTAAATAAGGGATCATTATTGCATAGCTGATCAGTGTGAACTTAAGGCACAGTTCTTTTTATTTGTGACAGATATTTGTAAAAAGTAATGAACTGCAAGACTGGAAATGTACACATAAAATATTCATTTACCAACGGATTACCTTTTAAGGGCAAGAATAAGAAGCAAATCAAATAATATATCAAGCAAAACAAATAAGGAAGAGGAGTTATTAAGGTGAAGCTTAGAGACCTGATTTTTGAAAATCTGACTAACTTTGATCCATGAAAGTTTCTTTTTAGAGCTACAAGTGATGGGAGGAAAATCATTTTTTCACCCTTTATTAAGAGTGAACAACAGAAGATGTTGACCCACTCTTACAGGTTCATCAGCATGAAACTTATCTTCAAAATAAATGGGAAAAATAAGCCTGAAAATGAAGATTTTCATTACCCTTTGCAAATGCTTCAATATGTAAATGTATGGAAAAATGTAAGGAGGAAATTAATTAATCTGCATGACTAATAAAGTGAAATAGCACCAACATTAGTGTAACTGCGTGTATGAGGAAATGATCAGCTATGCTGAGAGAAAAATTAGTCAAAGGGGAACATTTTAAAAAAACCTTTCACAAAGGTTGCTTTAAAGCTGCTTAAACTCTCTTGCAGGTCAAAGGAAAAAAGAAATAGGCTGAGCCTTCTCCTGCAAAAGGCTGAATTCCATGAAAATGTCAATCTTGAGAAATTTGAGAACTTGACAAAAGCTTCAAGGTGAGAATTGTAAAATATAAAGAGACTGAGAATTCCTATTAGAAAATGGCCATCTCTGATTCGGTGCATTTCATCCGTGTATCTGTGTACATTCAAGCTTTGCATCGAATAATGCTTTAAAGATCTATGTTATTTTAAATTTAGCATAATGCGATGCAAGTTATCTAACCTGGCATACATACAGTATATTTAAAGCTTGCTTAGGAAGAGTGTTTTTGCATCCAGTAGGCCAGATTGTGATACTGGTATTCACAGAGAACAGTACTTTAGTCCCCAGTAGTCCCATAGACATCAAAAGGACTATTTTGTGTATAAAGTATTATTTGGAATAAATATGATCATAATCTAATCCCCAGGTTTAACTCTATGACAAGTCAGGTTTTCCTCAATTGGGGGAAGGGAGAAAAGGGCAGAGATGAAAGAAAATGTCACCAATAATTTTCATGTAATCTAGTTCCAGTGGAATTTGTCCTTGTGTACCTAGTGCTTATGGACCAGTTTATTTTTAGTGTTTATTCTTTTGTATGTAGTACCAGATAGTCAAACTACTATAATATCCAAGCACCTAACAAATCCAAAGAATAAAATCCAGCATACAATCAAATATTCTCCTTTCCACACAAGAATTGGTGTGGTGGTTTGTTTGGTAGCTGGACTTGGGTGGATTTGGGATTCTGTTCCCCATCCCCCCTTTGTTGTTGTTAGGAGAAAGCTAAGATGAAAAAGTGAGTTTTGCTCTTTATTCAGAGATCCAGGGCCATTCTAATTAACTGCAGAAGTGACCCAGATGCCTAGAAAAATTCTCCTAGCACTCTTTTAAACTTCCCCCCTTGTGCACCTAAAATCATGCCACGTCTGCATACAACAGGATGAGAAATAGCTTCAAAGTCATCTGTAGCTAGAAGGTTGCATTTTAGCAGCCATGATTATGTGGGTAGTGGATCACATTTGGGTATCTAATGTAAAGGGAACTGAGGCATCAAATCCTCTTAATGATTTATGGACAGAAAACCTCAAGAGAGGGTGATGTCAAAATAGTGGCTGATAGTCCTCTGAAGTGTTTCTCTCTTCCTATAAATAACACTATGTCCTTGCTAGTATGGCTCAGCCAACTGCCTCTCATTCATGTGTTGATCTCAGGTAGGGATGACAGAGATGGTATTGTTTCTATTCTATGTGAAGTACAGCTGGTCAAAATATTCTAAAACTTCAGAATTTAGATGGGATGTGTGTGTGTGAGAGAGAGAGAGAGAGAGAGAAAGAGAGAGAAAAGTCACCCTTTTGACTAGTTGTAGTATAAAGCAAAGTGATATCCTTATATTGTTGGCATTTAGTTCACGTCTCATCAATTTTAAATAGTATGGGGAGAGAACTGGGTCTTAGGGAACTCCACAGCTTAATGGTCTGATGGCTATGAAGATGCCCATCGCTACTAGCCAACTCAACATTTAACCAACCTGCTGCCCTAGAACATGGCAGAGCATAAGAGTTCTTGGTGTCCATTCTCCTCAGGCCTCTCCTGTGAAAGCACTCATTGCTGCTCCAAAGGTTTGGACCCGTGAACCTTCTGGTTTGACCTAGGTTCACTCAGTGAGTCCTCAGATCTGAATGACTTTTTCCATATCTAAACCAGCAAAAATGCAACCCACCATCTTTTGGTATTACTTGTGTTCTGGACTACATACTTGGTCTAAAGAAGTCTAGTTTATCTTTCACTATTACTAAACCCCTTCAGCAGCTATAGCAACTTATATTCCCCCTGCCACAAACTGACATATAGGTCAATTATCTGCAGGTTTTGTATTTCCTACAACTGAAACATTCCTTAAGGGCTCACTTACCTATTTCCTCCATTATATAATCCCCTCGCTTCATTGGCCTTGCATTCAGTTCTTACAAGACTCATTTCTTCAGTACTTGCACCTCTTAAGAACTGTTCTGCACTTTCTATCTAGAAATTACATAATTAGTTGCAACAACTTGCTCTAGGAAGGTGAGTGATATTTAACAAATCTTCCTTTCAGTTTTCTGAAGAACAAAGTGGTCATTACCCTAAATTCCTTCCCAATGTGACTGGAATTTCACCTCATCCAGTCTTTCTGAATCCACACAATTTGCCAGGGAAGCCAGACCACATAAACTACTATTAAAGAGATTTAAGTTAGAAAAGGATCAAGCAATTTTGAAAGCCATCTCAGTTTTTCACAGCACTTGGGACCAGGTCAAAAGAAGTTCAAACTTTATTCTCTGTTGGGAAGAAATTGGATCCAGTTCAGTGTTGTAGTGGTAAAAAAAGAAGGAGGGTAGACTAACCTAAATTAAACTCCATAGTCCCCAAATGAGAAGTGGGTAAACTCAGTTTATCTAAGTTTACTCTTGATTACACTATTGGTCCCAAGGCACTGGACTGGGAGTCAGGAGACCTGATCTGGTTCTATTTCCAGCTCTACCACTAATCCACTGTATGAATTCAGGCAAGTTACTCCATCTTTTCATGCCTCAGTTTTTCCATCTGGGAATAATGAGACTTATTTTCATTTGCACATGCTTTTAGCTCTGCAGAGGAAAACTGCTATGTGGTATGTAAGTATATTATTCAGAAATTGATTAAATATATTGATGTCCAGATTCAGACTTAGGACCAGGTCAGAGTCCTGGTACAATATTGCCTCAGACCCCACTCCATTTCTTTTTTCAGAAATAAAAACACAGTCTAGCTGTTTGTTCAGGGTTAATCTATAAAGTGTTACAAAAGTAATTTTATGAACTTTTTTTATCAAGAGATGTGAAATAGTTTTTCTCTATTGTCCTAAACAGTGGAAAGTTTGAGATCAATGAAGAATACATGCAGCTTGACATATTCGATAAAGAATACATGGAGTTTTATAAAAAGGACCCAGTGTCTCAAAATAACATGACGTTTGAAAAATGTTTGTGGTAAACAAACCAGGCTACGTGTGTTATTACCTTATGAGACTATTGCCTTTACCATGCTGTGGTGCCTTTGTTTTCAAACCGTTGAATTTCCTGTAATCTGTTAAAAATAGACCGTGGTAATATAGCCTCAGACAGATTGCAATCAAAACCACATCTCTGCAAGAATACGTCAGTTTAGCTACTAAGCTGTTCTGTTTTCAAAGTTAAAAAGGTAGTTGACCTGGTTCACTTATGATCTTTACCCTTGCATGATGTAACTTTTCCTTAAAGATTTGAAGCACAATGCAAACAAACACTCAAGACACAATGCTCAGCTTTAAACATTTTCTCTTACAAGTGTTATTCCAATAGGCAAAACATCAACCAAATGCTTTTGAAGTCTCTAGTGGAAAGAGCTTCTCTTGTAAAGTAATCTAATCAGATACCTTGTGCAATAAGACAAGGTGAGAGAAATAGCAGTAATATATATTACCATAGCTTCATAAATACACAAAACACATACTTCATCAGAAACACTTTTTGTGTCTTGTACAGTGTGACCCCTGAAGAAGCAGTGAGATGGGGTGAATCCTTTAACAAACTGCTTTCCCAGAAAGGTTAGTAGTGTTTTCCTCACCCTATTTCTTGATGGAAAATAACATAATGTAGGTATGCAATTAAATACACTTGGCAGTTGTCTACCTTCATTATGATAGGTCATTAATAGCAGTATGAGTTTTCACTCTGCTTGTGTGCTTAGGCAACACCATGCTGTCAACTACAGAAAATAAAGATTGAATTGTAACTTTAAGATTGATATTTCATTCAACAAGAGCAATGTAACCATAAGAGATACAATGAAGGGTTCCTTCAATAAACAGAAAAAAGATGATAAGATGTCATTAAAATATTGTTTGGTAAGGAATAATGAGCTCCTCATTAATGAATATTTAATAATAATGAATACTTATGGACTACTGAGATAAAATTATTTCCATTGTGATACTGGAACGGATTATTTAGAAAAATATGCACTGAAATTAAGGTCTGTCTTTTCGACTATGGACTATATTTTTAGAGTTAACCCAGAAGAATCACTGTGCTACAATGAGCTGACAATTGATTGAAAGTGGGTTGAAGTCTGCTAGTAACAATATCACCTGCTATTTTGCCTCTGCCCAAAGTAAAACATAAATGTATCCCAGTCCTGATGGGGGCACACTTCATAAAGATTACATAGTGTTTCTTTCTTTTTGCACGCAGCATTAGACCTAGTTTTGTGCTAAAATGTCTTGTTATGATTATTTGTATACTGGGGATTACTAGCCGTGTATGGGACATGGAGACTATTAAACTCAATTTACAATGCAAATACATTCATGTGGCAAAATGATTCTGAATTTTTATCAGAATTAAAACCTGAGAACATGCAAAGTATCTAAGCTTGGGTGAAAACTCAGAGTGATCAGTATTTCAGCAGTGTATCACTTTGGGTGTCATCCTGCTGTCTGTACTCAGTCCAACAGCCCATTGACATCAATGGAGATTCTGTCTAAGGACTACCTCTGGGTGAAATATTTATTAAGGAAAGATTTTTTCCTAGTGAAATAACTTTTCAGGTTAACATCAGCAAAAGGGGAGTCACTGGTTCTAGAGAGCAGCCACTCCTTTCTTTAAGGTCACAGGTAAACCACTCAAGTACTCTGTTAATCTCAGGGCAGCAGAAAAAGATAGTGGATTTCAGAATGCCAGGAAGTCTGGAAATGTCAGGCAATTATTGGTGGTGACACCTGCAGTGCATACCATCAAGTAGGTATATCATCTAGGACCATTGTAGCTGGAGTTTGGTTTCAAGCCATTTTAAAGTAAGTGGTCAAAAGTCAAATAGATGCTTGGAGAATTTTGCCACACACATGAATTTTGCTGGATAAGACACCATGAGGCATATTTAAACTATAATGGAGGTGTAGAAGGCAAAGATTTGTCCACAAATTTGGCAAGCCTCACTGGACATGACCAAGGTGTTAATACCAATGTTTACATCAAATGACATCTTTCATTGCAACATTGCTCAAATGTTCATGGAGGGCAAGAACAAAGGCCCAGGGATGGATATAGACAAAAGTGCTCAGCCACCCATGACACACATAATTGTCTAATGTCTGAAACTCAAGTTACAGATAAAAGGGTTGTTTCTTTTCCTCCCTTTAAAGATAAATACTGTACATAGCAAAAATGAGTCTTTCAGTATAGCGGTGACCATTATAATCTTCACAATTTTCACATAGCAAGTAATTGACAGTAATAACATTCTACTTCTTTCTGCACATTAAGTATATTTAATAAGGGGGAATACCATGAACAACTTGGCAATAATCATTATATGCAAAGAAAATTGTAAAGGTTTTATTTACATTACCTTTTAAACTATCTTCTGAATTGGGCTCATTTCTGGGAAACAACCTATTTGTGAATACAATCAAGATTTAAATAGCATTTCAGGCATCCTAAGTCTGATTTGGAAGCAAAACTCAGGCCAAAATGGTCAATAATGGTCTCATTCTGGGGTTCCTCTGTTTTTGAGTGCTCAACTTGTGACCACATATGGTCTATTTTTTAAAGATTCTGAGCATCCATAGTTGCTACTGAGATCAAGTGGAGCTGTGTGGGTCAGTATCTTTGAAAATTAGGCCCTGTGTGTCCCAAAAGGTACATCCAAAATCGGAGGCCATATTTAAAATTTATGCCTAAAGCCTGATATCATTTCCTCTGGACTGACTATAAAACAATTAAATTGCACTTATTTTGTGATGTAAAAGAAAAGTCCATAATGTGAAGTTACAGAACAGTGCAAAATGAGACCAAACATGTTGTTATATAATTTAACTAGAGGAGCTATGTTCTAGTGTCTAAGAAGGATGGTCTTTTAATGCTTCCATGAATAAAAGCCATGCAATGCTCCCTTTTATAGCTGGACTGGATGCCTTTACAAGTTTTCTGAAAACTGAGTTCAGCGAGGAGAACATTGAGTTTTGGACAGCCTGTGAGGATTATAAGAAGAACAGAGCATCTCATCAACTTCTTCCTAAAGCCAAGACAATTTATGAGACATTCATAAGGAAAGATGCTCCAAAAGAGGTACAGTAAAAACTGAAGACATACAGTGCCTGATACAAGCTGCCTCTGATAGAATCTGCCTTTCATAAATGCATACACAGAAACATCATCCATTCAGCCATGAAGGTCAACATTTGATGAAGTTGCAGCAATTTATCATGTGTACCTTGCCACTGGAATGCCGCATCTTAAATATCAAATCACTGGACCCAACACACACAGAACTTTCTCTTTCTCTCTCCCCTCACCCTGCCCCCATGTTATTCTTTTAACTCTACAGAAAAGACTGTAGGTGTAAATATGTCATGCTAGTCAAAGGAATTTTCAAACTTCTCATTGCTATACATAAACATCTGATTTAACATCATGTTGAGTAAATTTAAGATCTGTTGTCATCATAATGCACACACCCAATGGTAAGTCATTTGTCAAACAGTGTTTTGTGTACATTTAACTCTGCTTCCAGAACAATAGAATTATTCTCTGTCTGCTAGAGCAGCATTACAGATCAAATTATTATATTGCTGAGATTTCAGAGGATTTCTTAAATATGCCAAATGAATAAAAGAAATCAATAAAATAAACATATCCAGCAAGGTAATAATTATAACATTTTAAGCAGAGAAAAGACTTGATTGGCAAAAAGACCGGGATTTTTTTTCATTTTATTTTTTCTGAAGGAATCTCTGAGTGATGAGTGTATACTATGGTATGTTATAGACAAACATATACAAGATACATTGGGACTGATTCTCATTTACACTGCTTTGGAAGTGTAAAAGCCTTTTAAAGTGGATGCAGATTATATTAAACTGTCGGAGGGTTGTAAAGTGTCCTTTGTGTAAATGAATATAATAATTATTTTTCCCTGCACTAGCAGGAGGGTGGAACTGACTGGCAGATGAGAAACTCCCACTAAAGTCAATGAGGGTTTGGCCAAGTAATGACTAGAAGATCAGGCCCCTAATAGGCTTTTTGCATCTCTATTACCTATAATTCTATATAACAGATTAAGAATAGGTGGATTGCCTGAACTCCTATTTTCTGTGTTTTTTTCTTATTGTTGGTAGAGGAAATGTTAAATGTTGGCAAATCTAAAAAATCATCTGCTGATGTAATGCTGAAAAAAAGTATCACTGCTCAGTCCAAGGAAGTGATTTAAAGAATGGTACGAATTAGGCTCATAATTCCCTCTGTGTGACCTTGGGGCTTACCACTACTCCTGCCAAGGCATAGAGCCTATTTGTTTGGTCTACTCTCAAAGAATAATAGCCCCATCCTATGAGATGCTGAGTGGTTTCAATAACCTTTTACATTTTATCATGCAGCACCTTGCAGGATCAGGCCCTGTGTGAATATGAGGAGTTTTGAATTTTCTGAAGAGGAATACTATTTTGCCAGTGTGCTATTCTACCAACTGTTTGGGTGGACATCAAGCTATAGAAAGAACTATTGATACAGCATCCCTAAAAGCTCCCCTCATTTTATATATTGATCATAGGTTGTCTTGCTACAGTGATGACCTGTAAGGGATGAACAGGGAAGAAGGAACCTAGAGCGTAGATGGTGGAAATCACACATTGCCCAATAGTGTCATACTGACCAGTTAACTGATATGCTGTTACTGTGATACCACAAAGACAGGATTGTTGTTCTCCGCTACATCATCCCTTACGTGTTGGACCCTGTGTATTCTCTTGTCATGCTTCAACCCAGCTGTTGAGATCATCTGGAATGCTCAAGCTGACAGTCTGTAAATTTGTTCATTGGTGTGTTGAGAACTCTCTCATTAAAGAGCCCTCAGCTTTGGAATTTGTTTGCATCAACAAAAACTAAGTTTACTGTTCAGTGGGGCATGTTAAAAGGGCCTTTTCTGAGAAGATAGGTAGGAAGACTCTGAACATTTGGGGACTCAGTCATTTATCATTCATTGATTTTCAGGTTTCACATATAAACTATGTGTTGTTATATTTTTGTAAATGCACCTAGAGAAATTTGAAAAATATAAAATAAATAAGTTATAAAAGACATTCTTCAAGGTGTATGGAATTTACTAATTTCTAAATTATGTGCTGCATATACCACTATTGTGGATCTACACATAATCCTTATAGTAAGTCACCACTGCATGAGAATAGCCAATGATAATATATAATTGTATTTAAACTGTAACCAAAAAGCTCTGGGATTTGACTTTTTCCCTTCCAAAGTAGCCAAAAACCATTAGAAAATAATTTTGCTGCACACTTTAATTATTAGAATATTATAACCTTCCTGTTACTAAGATGCTCTACAGAAATGGAAGATTCAAACAGTTTCTGGTCAATTCAGGTTAGGGGTTTGTGGATGGGTGAGATTCTGTGGCTTGCATTGTGCAGGAGGTCAGACTAGATGATCATAATGGTCCCTTCTGACCTTAAAGTCTGAGTCTATATAAAGCTTTGAGCCAGCAAGACTGAGCGTCCTTGGCTTCAGTTGGAATTCAGATACCTCAGTACTTTGCAGGACTGGGCAACAAATCTCCCTGTGCCAGTGTCAGCAGCAAATGTACGGTGGACACCATTAGAAAGTCAGCCCTAATGAAAAGGTTTTCCCTGTTCTTAGTAGAGATCTGTGGTGATTCTTTGGTAGCAGTTAACAAATGCTGACTCGGTGGATTTCACAATACTTATATCCAATTTAAAGTATTTTTAGTAGAAAGTTGTTTTCCCAAGTTAAGTATTATTGTTATTAATGACCATATATAAAATGAATTAATGTACTGCATGCTTTTTTGGCCTTTTCCAGGTTAACCTTGACTTTCACACGAAAGAAGTCACCGCTCAGAACATTACTCACCCTACACTCGACAGCTTTGATGCAGCACAGGCCAAAATCTACAGGCTGATGGAACAAGACAGTTACCCCCGCTTCCTGAGATCTGACATGTATTTAGACCTAATTAAGGGAAGGCAGCACTCTGGCCATCCTGCTCTTAGAAGGCGATCATGCTCTTTTACCTTCAGTGAATTCCAGGATGTGCAATCAGACTTTACCATTTGGTTATAAAGAAATTTAACCTCCTTGGATTCTAACTAAAATGTAGCAAATTATAACACACAGCATCCTAAACACAAACCTTCAGCAGGTGCAAATGGGCATAGGTCCATTGGCTTCAATGGTGTTACATCTATTTACCCCACTGAAGGACCTGGCTCAGAAAGCTATAGTTAGTGATTAATTTAACTTTTTGTAAAGAGATATTCAGCATATTGGCAAGATGTGTTAGATGTAATGTATTCAGACAAGATATTATGACTTTCAACCTCAGCTAGGAGAACGTATGAATTCTTTCCACAAAATCATATCTCACAGTGAGAACTTTAAACTTTATCTAAAAATATTGTTTTAATTTTTTTTTTTTTACAAAATTCATCCTCCCTCCTGGGTCCCTCATATTTAGAAAACACAATGTTGTCACCATCCAAGTCTTTACACTTATCATTTGCACATAATTAATGTTACTGAAATAGTTCCTACACTAAGCACAGGGTTTTATACCACAAGCACACAGAAACATTAATTAAGCAAAAGGTAAAAATGTCATAATTTTTAACATCAGCCACTATATAACTTTAACTACTGCATATTTTAAGAGGTACATAGGAAAATGCCTATTTAATTAATTTTATAGTACTACATTTTATGGTATTTTCTTATTACATTTCTCTGTTCTCTCTATTTAAATTAAGCTGTATAGTTTAGCCTTTGCACTCAAATATTTGTATTATATTATTTGCAGCTAAATAAGCAGTAATAAAGGGACGAGACTAAGCAATTTAGTACGTCTTTGTGTCGTTAAATACCATTTGAATGAACTTTTAATTTGCCATTCATCTGTAAATTTCGTATCATCCCATCTTGACTGCTAAACTTTGAGGCACAAATTCTGGCCATCTTTGGGATAACACCCAAGTGGGGATATGATATAACTGTAAAGTCAGTGGCATACAGGCCTCCATTCAACAAAGCACTTACACTCATATTAAGCACTTTAATGGGTCTTACACACATATTTCTTAAGGATGTGCTTAAGTGTTTTGTTGAATCGGGGACAGAAGCAGGAATCATTTATACAGAATGTGGGTGGGTGTTATTGATCATGGACTTATAGCTCTTTTGTTCCAAACACTGGCTCTCTGACCATTCTGTTCCACTTGGTGTTTGCCCCTTTACTGGAGAAGTTCTCTGGGTGACAGCACTTCTCAGAATTAGACCCAGAACATCTTTTACTGGGTCCCCCTTGCTGTATCGAGCTGCTGGTTCTGCCACTGTAACTAATTCCTGTTATGTGCAAAATCTTTCCACTCATTCAAAATCTTTATTTAACCAAGTAAGCTCCCTTTGGGGAAAAGTCTTCGTTTATAATAGGGACCTGGGCAAGGTGTCTCAGTACTGCTTTGCATGACTTGCTGCAGTGGTAACTGGCATCCTAGCACGAGTAGTAGCCAACCTTGTTCTCCAATTCTGCAAACATGCACCATCACATAAATAATTTAGAGACATAAGCAGTGCCATTGAAATGGAGGGAAAAAAGAATGAACCAAATGTGATGGATGTTAGCCATGTTGCTTAATGCACTAATGGAAGGCATTGAAGTCTTATGATGATAAGAGGTATAAGAACCTATATAGAACAGAATAGAACCACTTGCTTCCAAGTTGTAATGGGCCTACTCACATCTCTAAAGTTACTCATCTGTGTAAGTTCTTGTAGGTTCAGAGTCTTGGCTACATAAGACGAGGGCACATTACAAAAATAAAATAAATGGCCAATGGACAGATTTCTTATGAAAAATTATACTGCTCTATTATAGTAAAGAGCTCCTTTGAGAAGACAAGAAGAGTTTTTGCAAAGCTAATATGTCAGGGAATGACACTGAAACCGCTTTAATCAGTTGTCATTGAGAAATAAGACCAGATGTTCACAGAGCCCATGGGCTAGTAAGTGGTAAAGGTCTGATTTTCAAAGATATTTCAATGGGAGTTAGGTGCTCAAACTGCTTAGGCACTTTTGAAAATCCCACTAGGCATCTTTAGGTGCTTAACACCTTTGTAAATCTGCCCCTGAGTTCCTATGCCTTTTATTTTGAAGGGATAATCTTAAAAATAACAGTCAAGTCTTGTCTGAGTTTGAAGTATCAAGGACATAAATCCACCCTGTGTAGAGGTCAAGCATAGGAGTTTATTACACACAGCGCTGGCGGAGTGTCACCTAGCTTATTAAGCTCAGATACATTGTCAATCAATTGATTACAATAGAATATATAGATTTTCCATGGGCGGGGGAAAGTGATGGGGTAGGAAGTTCCACACCCCGGGATAGGTTTTGCAGCAAGACAAGATAGCACATTATCCAATGGTTAAAAGGTTACATAATGTCTCCGTCCATGGTCTCAAGTTAGCAAGTTAACATTTAATTAATACTTTGATAAAATGTTGTTAGTATAAAATATTTATGTTGAATTCAGATATGGGGTCCATAGGAATGGAGCAACTCCTTTGATTGTCCAACAGGTACATTCCTAGGGGTTAAAGCAAAGAAACAGTGAAAGTATATGGCAATAAAGATTGTCACCTTTATGTCTTAAGGCAGAGCATTGGTCCCTGGGAAAGGAGGTGGGAGGATGCCATATCTTATACTGACATGTGCCAACTTTTCATAAACTCAAGGTTGGATCTGTGGGAAGAACGTTCCCTACAGAAGAGACTGACACAATAGGAACAGGGATCCTTTGTTCAATTTGCAACTCTGAATAAGACACAATTATTTAGTTCTTAGCTCCAACACCTGGCAATTTGCTGACCAGGCCTATTTTAGCAAAACAAGATTATCTGTTTACCCAGCTTTCTCTTAGCTAATCACTATTTGCTAGGCCTCTGGTCTCTTGACCAAACTCTGGACTTTGGGTCTGAAAAAGATCTGGCACAATCCATATAAAGTGCACATTGATTTTAACCCTTCAAAGTAGGAGATCCTGATGGGGATGCAGTTCCACTTGTTAAATTAGGTTATTTGTTTAATATACTCTCTACAGGTAAATGAGAGGAGGAAGGGAGAGTTTGCTTTTTAAAATCTTAATTATTCAAGTCATCCTCACAACCCCATCACTGACATTTGTCAAGCCTTTTTTGATTGGAGAATTCTGGTGAAGATATCTTGAAGCACAGGGCAATTCTTAAAATATTAAACATTGTTTTAGTTTAATATTTCAGTGACTACAGGATTACCTTTCATGGAATTTAAGCTCCCCCCGCCACCCCCAGCTTCCATCTTTTTAGTAACCAATCTGTAGTGAGGCAGGGTGGCCTCCTGAGGACCTGGAGTGGGAGGGCCCCCGCACCAAGCCACTACACAGTCAAAGAGAAAGGGAGCAATTCTTGGTGATAGTTCTTTCTGTTAATTACCAACATAGGGTGTATACAAGCTATACAGCCAAGAATCTCACATTGTCCACTCAGTAACTTTGTACCAAAATGAAAAATGATCCATTTAAAAGCTGGCAGCATGTAGCTTAATGACAGGATTTCTATAAACAAAATGCTAATTACTGGACTTGGTAGTTATGGGTCAAAGTAACAAAGTTCAACACACACCCTGCCCCGCACCCAGATCCAACATTTCCCAAGGTTTGCAGATGTTCAACACTCAGGTTTTAATTGAGGCCTTTCTCTAAGGCCCCATCTACACTGGCAAGTTTCTGCGCTGTAACTCTTGAGGCGTACAGCCTGCCAAGCCCACTTAGTGTGCAGAAACTGCACAGTTATAGCACTCTAAAAAAAGCACCCTGAGGAGTGGCGTAGAGCTTTCTGCATTGGGGTTACAGTGCTGCGGTGCCAGTGTAGACACCATGGTGATTACAGCACTGTGATTGGCCTCTGGGATGTGTTCCACAATTCCTGTTCTTATTTCTCTGGTCACAGGTTTGAACTCTACTGCCCTGACCTCAGGTGACAGACCATTATCTCCACACTGTACATTCCTTTGCAAATTTGAAAGTTCCCTTCCTGTTTTCTTGGTGATGCATGCAGTGGTCTCAGTGCATCTTTCCAGGTGGCCATACCTGCTCCATACACCAGGTGATCCCCTGCTTGGAGCAATGACGAGCTGCTGGACCTCATCAGTATTTGGGGAGAAGAGGCTGTCCAGTCCCAGCAGCTCTCCAGCCATAGGACTTATGATACCTAGAGACAGATTTCATGATGCTTGACAAAAAGGGGCCATGACCAGGACACATTGCAGTGTAGGGTAAAAGTGAAGGAGCTGCAGAACATCTACCACAAGGCCCGGGAGGTAAACTGCTGCTCCAGTACTGCGTCCATGAGCTGCCGGTTCTACAAAGAGCTGGATGTGGTACTTGATGGTGACCCCACCTCCACTGTGAAAGCCCCTGTGGATACTTCATTGGCTCATGTGCCAGTCCAGAGTGGACTGAGCCAGAAAGAGGAAATCTTGGATGAAGAGGGGGACAGGAACCCAGATACAGAGAGTGACTCGAAGACCAGAAATGCATACAGCGAGGAGGTCTTTTCTATCATGGAGGAGCCTAGCTAGTCACAGCAGTCGGATCTTGGCAAAGTGCAAACAGGAGAGGAGTCCCCTGGTAAGTGGATCTGATTTTGTGAATTGCTGAAGCGATTTGTTTGTGGCAGGAGGGTTGCAGGCTTGTCTCCTACCGCATGCCTATTTTGAGCAATGGAACAGGCTGGTGACTCCCTCACTTCACCAGAATCTCCCTCAGAGATCCTTCTGTCATGGAGACACTGGGCAATCTGCTGCCACAGGTTCCTCAGCAGAGCTGCTTTGTTTCTTGCCCCATTAATGGTAACTTTCCTGTGCCACTGTGCCATCACAGGAGGAGCGGGAGTAGGGACCATTGCTACACACAGGAGAGCCACCTAGGGGTCAGGGCGGAAGCTTCAGGCTTGAAGAAGACCCTCCCTTGATTCCCTGCTCACCCTCAGTAGTGAGATATCTTCCATAATGATTACCTCCTGTGGAAAGTGTGGGGGTAAGAATGATTATCGGGCCCCCCCTACAGTGCTGGCTGTATTCAAGAGCCTCATGCCCAGCATACAGTGATTTACCTTGCCCCTGCGGATACTCCCCATTTTGGGGGTTTGTGGCTGATGTGTGCATGCCTGGGGTCAGCCAGTTAGTGACAGGTGTGTGAATACTGGCTGTATTTTAAACCACTGAATCAGTGTTGTCTGTGTTGCAAACAATACTGCTTCTGTAAAATGTTGCTTTTAAATGTCACAGAGATGACCTTGGGAGGCCAACCTCCCTTATCAGCACCAGAAAAGCTATGCAGAATTAGAAAGCAGCCACGAAGAATTAAAGAGGACTTTCTCCGTGAGGTTATGATGCACTCTGCCACCAAGAAACAGGAATTGAAGAAATGGCAAGACAGCGAGAAGAGGGACCGAAAGGAGAATGCGGCATGGCAGAATGAAGACATGGAATGAGTCTTAAACATTATAAAGTGCCAAACGGACATGCTCCAGGTGATACTAGCTCTTCAAACCGAGCAGCTCCGCACCAGCCCTCCCCTGCAGCCACTGTCACAAAACTCTTTCCCATGTGCTCCCCGCCCCCGACACACACATACTGTTGTTATCAACCTCCTGGCTCCACTCTCTACCTGCTGCATTCCACTTCTCCCTCCTCACAGTTCAGCACTGTGGACTCCCACTACCCACTGCACTCAACACCCATCCCTCTGCAGTTTGGCCCTCCTGAAGTACAGCACCCGCTGCATCGTACTCCAAAGGAGAAGGTTGAGTATGATCCCTGGACATAGAAAAATCTGTAGCCGTCTCGGGACCACTCTTCCTTTGGAGACCTTCTCTTACCCCTCCCTGCTGATGTATTTTTATAGCTTGACTCTCTCCTCTGGTTGTTGTCATTCAATAAAAGAATTGTGTTGGTTTGGAAGCAATATTGATTCTATTATTTGAAAGCAAACAAAACCCTGCAAAGCAACATGCAATTATATAAACCCCATTATTGCATCATGTGCACCAGTCACCTCCTAGCATTACAAGCACTGCAATCCTGAGCATAGCAACAAATATTAGTGTCTTTCAGCTTCAAATTGGTGCCTCAAGGCATCCTTGATCCTTATGGCCCTACGCTGTGCCTCTCTAATAGCCCCGGTCTGTGGCTGTTCAAACTCAGCCTCCAGCTGCTGAGCCTCTGCAGTCCAGCACTGAGTGAAGCTTTCACCCTTCCCTTCACAAATATTATGGAGCGTACAGCACACAGCTATAAGCATTGGACTATTGTCATCAGTGACATCCAGCTTTCCATACAGGCATTGCCTGTGGGCTTTTAAGCCAAATGCACACTCAGTCATTCTGCACATGCTCAGCCTGTTGTTGAAGAGGAGGTTACTCACCTTGTGCAGTAACTGACGTTCTTCGAGATGAGTGTCCCTGTGAGTGCTCCACTTCAGGTGTCGGTGCGCCTCTGCGCCTTCGATCGGAGATTTTTTGCAGCAGTACTCCTACCGGCCACGCATGCTTAGAACCTGTCACTCATTCTGAGAGTGTTACTAGAGAGCATGCGCGGCCGGTACCCTCAGTTCCTTCTCTACAACGGAGGCCACCCCAACTCCGAAGTAGAGGGGAGGAGGGTGGGTAGTGGAGCACCCACAGGGACACTCATCTCGAAGAACGTCAGTTACTGCACAAGGTGAGTAACCTCCTCTTCTTCTTCGAGAGATGTCCCTGTGGGTGCTCCACTTCAGGTGACTTCAAAGCAGTGTATCTCAAGGAGGTAGGGACTTCGGGTCTGGCAGGAATGCCGTAGACAACACTGCCCTGCCTAACTGAGTGTCAGAGAGGGGGCCTTGAGTAAGGGCATAGTGAGTGAACTGCTGCTTGCTGCTGTCAAGTTGCCCCATATATGACTTCATAAGCCACGGAATTAAAGGATAGATGGGGTCTCCCAGGATCACAATGGGCATTTTGACTTCCCCAATGGTGATCCTCTGGTCCTGGAAGAAAGTCCCTGCTTGCAGTTTCTTGAACAGGCCAGTGTTCTGAAAGATGCGTGCGTCATGCACCTTTCCAAACCAGCTTGTGTTAATGTCCATGAAACGCCCATGGCGATCCACAAGCACCTTGCCTAGGTGGTCTGGTGCCATCTATCGCCCCTTTGCAGTTAGGGAAGCCCATTTGTGCAAATTCATCCACAATATCACGGACGGTGCCCAGAGTCATGGTCTTTTGGAGCAGGATGCACTTAATGGCCCTGCACACTACCATCAACATGACCCCAACGGTCGACTTTCCCACTCTGAACTGTTTAGCGACCTATTGGTAGCTGTCTGGAGTAGCCAGCTTCCACAGTGCAATCACCACATGCTTCTCCAGCAACAGGGCAGCTCTTATTCTCGTATCCTTGCACCACAGGAGTGGGGCAAGATCATCATACAGTCCCATGAATGTGGCTTTCCTCATGCGAAAGTTCTGCAGCCAATGCTCGTCATCCCAGACGTGCATCACGATGTGATTCCACCACTCAGTGCTTGTTTCCCAATCCCAAAAGCAGTGTTACACTGTGGTCACCACCTCCATGAATGCCACAAGTTTCTACACATGGTGCTACTACACAAGCTTCTACAGGTAGCTACTACACATGGTGACATCATTGTTGCACTCCTCTTGTCTTTGTAGTTTAGGGAATAACTCCACTGCCACTCATGACATGTTTGTCAGAGCAAGCAGCATCCTGGTCAGCGGTTTGGGATCGATTCCTCCATCCTGAAAGAGGCAGGGCGCGCTCTATACAAACCGTTGAAAGATGGCGCCAAATGCGGATAGAAGCACAGGGATTGCTGGGATGTGAAGCAATTCATGATGGGGCACTGGTACTGGACCCAGGATGCCCCATGACCTCTTCTGCCTTCCCACAAGTCTTAATGGCAAAAGAGAAAGAGGTGCTCTGTGGGATAGCTGCCCAGAATGCACCGCTCCAAATAGCACTGCAAGTTCCACAAGCGTGAACACAATATTACACCGGCAGCTGTCAGTGTGAAAACACGACAGCAGTTTTCCTTCTACGCTATCTGAGCGGTGCTGTAACTTTGCCAGCGTAGATGTGACCTAATCCCTTAAAAACCAAACAGGATGATATTACAACACCTTTATAGTTATAAAAACTCATTTAGCTGGAGAACCAACAGTTATTTCAAACTGAGGTTTTTCAACCTGAAAGAAGAGGAAAAATTGCTATTGTAAGTGAAGCATGTAGAGCCTACACTGATTAGGTACAATGCTGAGCCACAATGCCTCAGAGAGACACAAACTCCTTTTAAGCACCCTGGGTAACTCAGAGAGACACAAATTCCTTTTAAGCACCCAGTGTAAACTGCATAATCTTGGCTGTAAAGGGTATGCACTAATGCTTGCCTGGTTTAATTAATTACCACCATCATCATCCAGCCCCATGCCAGAGCTCTGGCCAGAAATCAGTGCACTGTGTCAGTAGTGAAAGATGTATTGTCATTTAACTGTGTAAGTACTAAGATTTTGGCCATTTGGCTCAGGGGTTTCAGGAATACAGTGACTGTGGTGGTGATGTTGAGATTGTACTACAAAATTTCGTATAGCTATCAAGTGCATGCCTTGAACTTACCAGTCTCCAATCTCCTATCCACATTCCCACCAATTAGCAATTGCCTTTGTGGGTATATTTACAGTGCTAGTGGGAAAGGCTGTGGCTAGGTCCCTGTGAGTCTGTCAGGAGTCTGGGGAGTAAAGCAGTGTCTATAGTGCTTTTTATTGGTAAGCATATCCCAGGAACAATAATGATTCATATATAATATACTGTATCAAAAAAAAATTAAACAAATCACTTTCCAGTTCTCTGTCATCCACCTCCACAGTCATTGACAAATAGTAATTATATCATATGCATAGTTCATATGTGAAAACCCCAGGACAGTGGTCTGGAGCATAGATCAACAGGTCTATACTTCTGTTTTGTAACGGCCTTAGCTGGTCATCAGCTCATAAGAAAGGTAGAACAGAAAAAGGAATCTGTCCCAAAGACCTGTTTAGGCTCCAGGGGACCAAGGGACAGTATTTATATGGGTACCAAGAGTGTAGACTTGTCATTATCGCTTGGCACATGGGCTAGTAGCAGACCATATTGCTCTGCAACAAAGAAACAGTACATTGAAAAAGCAGGAAGTCTGTTAGTTTCATTTCTTTGCAAACTGAATTTTGTTTTATCATCAAACTAATTTTGGCTATTGGCCTGAAATTTGTTTTCAGAGAACATCCATACACGCAAAACTTCACTCACATGTGTTCATGAGAAGTGATTACAAAAAGAGGTATTAACACAGTGAACCAAATATTGGTGTCTAATTTGCTGAGATGTTAGTAAATTATTCTACTTCACCCAGCTCTAATTACCAGTAGCAACCATTGTTAAATCAAATAATCAAGAGGAGGAACTAGTTGATACAAGAGGAATTTCACACCGCAGGAAGAACAAGGGCTAGTTATGATATTAAAGAGCAAAGACATGTATCAGCATGAAACACAAGAAAAGATACCAAAGGTGCATGGCGCAGTTGTATCAAAATTCAGCCTGTTACAGACAGTTAAGAAAAATTCTCTTTAAAAAGTGAATTCTCTAAGGATAGCTGCATAAAAACAAGAGACAAAGGGAAGAGACTGTCCCTTCCCCTCACAGCAAGGGGCACCTGGAGTGAGGAAAACTCCACAGAGTTCCTTTCATGCAATTTTCCAAAAGTTGTTCCATCTGTAGGAATACAATTTGTCTGTCTTCCTCCCTTGTTGAAAAGGCATTGTGGTTTAGTTCCCCCAAACCCAAAGTTTTGCCTGAGATTCACACTTAACTTGAAGCTTCTGCTAGGAGCACAAGACCAACCGCACTGAAAACCTGTGTTACTGCAGTTCTGAGGCCACTTGTCTCCTAGTCACGTAGTTTCAATGAGGCCATATGAACAAGGGTTGCTCTTCTGCTCTCTGCTGTACCAGGTAAAGAGGCTATCACAACCTCCTCATCACGCCTAATACAGCCTATAATATTATTATTATTTGGCGAATTTATCACTGTTTGCTAGGAAATGGGTTGTGTGACCATAGAGATGACTCCACATTGTTCCTTTCCCTTTTCTTTTACCCAGCTTAAGCCTGGAACCCACACAGTGTCTTTAGAGGGCTGATGAAACAGCAGTTCTCACAGGAAGAAAAAACTTCAAAGTACAGAGAGGACCCTTTACACATGGATCCTGGGGGACGAATCAACATCTTTGTTAAGAGTTCATGTGGAGTTCAAGTACAGGGTCTGCAGCAGGAGCAGAGGAACTTATAAGAAACTAAGAACTTGGAAATTCTCTAAGGATAAGCAAACAACTCTGGAAAAGAAAAAGCAGAATAAAGGCACATATGCAAAAACTGAACCTAAATACTATTAGTCAAATTTTTCCATCCAGGAAGCAATGTCTGCTGGTATTCAAAAATCATACCCATGTATGTTAAATATTAATTTATATGGCTTAAACTGTGGATAAATGCAATATTTAAGTTACTTCCCCACAAGATCTCATTATTTATATAGTACAAAGGGAAGTGATGTTTTTTATTGTCGAAAAGAATACATTTTCCATGTTTATTACATCATCTTTCACTCTTAAATTAGTACACTTTGGCTTACAGAGATTTTACGTGGCTGAAAAACAAAATCATAATTTCATATTTTGATTGCAATTTCAATTCATTTCTGCAGGGTCTGAATCAAATACCTGGTTCTGAACACCACTCATCTATCCAGAAGTTCAGTTCTGAATCCAAACTTCATATTTGGCCCAATCTGTACAGTGGACTAGACTAATCCTAACATCCATAAACCTTTTCATTTGTTAGAGATGCACTTGCAAGATCAGTTTATCACTGGGGCCAAAGATATAACATTTCAGATAAAAGCATGGGGCCCTGGGGATATCCTCTTCCAAATTTTTCTTTCTTAAGTTTGAGGAACAATATTGCAAACAGAAGAAAATGCAAACAAGGTTCCCCTCTCTGTCGCTGCATGGATTTTTTGGGGGGGGGGAGGTGTACAGCACAGTCACCATCTTGTACTTTAAGACGTGGGGGGGGTCTGGATGGCAGGAGAAGAGGGCAATGCTTTCTGGCTTTGGGGAGGAGGGGAGACGTAAAACTACTAGAAAAGAGAGGGGAACCTTGTTTGCATTTTCTTCTGTTTGCAATATTGGTTGTAATGGGCCTACTCTCCGGTGCATGGTTTCCTACAGGAGTATGTGCAGTCAAACACTGAGCTGAGATAGCGGGGTTGGGAGGAATCCCTTCTCCATTCCAGGGCATAAAAACAGGCAGGAATTGGACACGGTGGCAGGGGGGAGTGGGCACAGATTCCTTGCTCCACAGAACCCCCACGTGGAAGCAGTCCAGATGACCAGTAGGGGTTTGGGGGGCGGGGAGAAAGAGGGCACTGGAACCAACACAATTTTGCATATAGCCCATGAGTGAGGGGGGGGAGAAACCTCCCACTCTCCTTAGCAGGTACAGGAGGGCTCTGGGCAGCTTATTACAGCCCCAAAGGACAGTCTAGACCGTTAAAGGGGGAATTATCTCAGACCCAAGTGGGGTTCCCATAGAGGGAAGAAAAAGAAAGAGGGGCAAAAACACAAACAAAAAAAAACAACCCATACACTTTCCAGTCTGGGAAAGCAGTGGTTGGTCTGGACTGGGGAATAAGAAGTGGATAGGTAGCTACAAGCCGTTCTCTTTTTCATCAAGGAGGCAGAAGGGGCAGGAGCTGGTAAGCAATCTCAGTATGGCTCCAAGGGGACACAAAAAGGGGAAAGAAAGCAGTGCACAAAAGAGAAGGCTAAATTCTCCTTTTCCTCTGGCACCAGTGGAACATGGTTGCAATAGGAGAACAGATTCACAAACGGAGGTAGAGTTGATTAGAGGGAGTATAGGTACAAGAAGGAAAAGGAGTGTGGGGAGCGGTTGCAGTGTACATGAATGTTTAGGGAATCATGATGTAGTTTTTCGTAGCCAGAACAATGAGATAGAGGGGAAATGCATCACCCCTCCACCCCCCTTCACCCCCCGGTTTCATTATCACCCAGAAAGCAATCAAATCACACACAGGGCGGACCCAATGCAGTTGGTTTGCCCCAGGGCAAGCCAGGGGCAGAGTCCATACAGCAAGGGCAAGTGGCTGAGATAGCCTGGGGTAGTGCACAGGAGTATCAAAGTCAGCCTATCAAGCTTGGGGAAGTGGGGGCACCAGGTGCAGCTCTCGCTCATCCAACTGAGCTAGCGGCCTCTGATGGCGGGCCAGTTATCATGGAACTGATACGATTAATTAAATCTATTGCACTTGAGGTTGTTTCCACAGCACTACAGGCTGTACAAAGCAGAAAAGGTCATGCAGATTCAGGAAAAGCCAGTCAGGTGTTTTCAGGAACAACGGTAGACACACAGGGCAGGGATCGTCATCCATGAACCCTGACAAACCTTGGCATAGGACAGTTGTCCGTGGCACCATGCATCTGGCACAGCTATGAGAAAAGTTTTAATGAATTCATACAATTTCAGGAGCAGGAAGGCCAGTTGGTAATGTGGCCAATTATAGAGGAACAGGTGCTGCGGTTCATAGAATATCAGGGTTGGAAGAGATCTCAGGAGGTCATCTAGTCCAACCCCCTGCTCAAAGCAGGACCAGTCCCCAACTAAATCATCCCAGCCAGGGCTTTGTCAAGCCGGGCCTTAAAAACATCTAAGGAAGGAGATTCCACCACCTCCCTTGGTAACCCATTCCAATGCTTCACCACCCTCCTAGTGAAAAAGGTTTTTCCTAATATCCAACCTAAACCTCTCCCATTGCAACTTGAGACCATTACTCCTTGTTCTGTCATCTGCTACCACTGAAAACAGTCTAGATCCATCTTCTTTGGAAACCTTTTTCAGATAGTTGAAAGCAGCTATCAAATCCCCCCTCATTCTTCTCTTCTGCAGACTAAACAATCCCAGTTCCCTCACCCTGTTCTCATAAGTCATGTGCTCCAGCGCCCATGCATTTTTGTTGCTCTTTGCTGGACTCTTTCCAATTTTTTCACATCCTTCTTGAAGTGTGGGGCCCAAAACTGGACACAGTACTCCAGATGAGGACTCACCAATGTCGAATAGAAGGGAATAATCATGTCTCTCGATCTGCTGGAAATGCCCCTACTTATACAGCCCAAATGCCTTTAGCCTTCTTGGCATATCCAGCTTCTCATCCACTGTAACCCCTAAGTCCTTTTCTGCAGAACTGCTACCTAGTCATTTGGTCTTTAGTCTGTAGCACTGCATGGGATTCATCCATCCTAAGTGCAGGACTCTGTACTTGCCCTTGTAGAACCTCATCAGATTTCTTTTGGCCCAATCTTCTAATTTGTCTAGGTCCGTCTGTATCCTATCCCTACCTTCCAGCATATCTAGCACTCCTCCTAGTTTAGTGTCATCTGCAAATTTGCTGAGGGTGTAATCCACGCCATCCTCCAGATCATTAATGAAAATATTGAACAAAACCGGCCCCAGGACCGACCCTTGGGGCACTTCGCTTGATACCAGCTGCCAACTAGACATGGAGCTATTGATCACTACCCATTGAGCCTGATGATCTAGCCAGCTTTCTATCCACATTATAGTCCATTCATCCAGCCCATACTTCTTTAACTTGCCAGCCAGAATACTGTGGGAAACCATATAAAAAGCTTTGCTAAAGTCAAGGAATAACACATCCACTGTTTTCCCCTCTTCCACAGAGCCAATTATCTCCTCATAGAAGGCAATTAGGTTAGTCATGCTGTCACTGGCAACCCATCAACTGGTCTCCTCCACAATTTCAAATCGCCTTTTGTCCATTACATTTGTCAGTAGGCTAAATGGCTACCCAGATCCTTGCTGGGGTTTCTTAGTTTAAAGGTTTTTGTTGGGATGGTCACATAGCAGTGGACCCAGGGAGGGTTCCCATCGTCCACCAGGGTTTCCACGCTCAGCGACCTCCTTCACATCCTCCATGTCATATGTACTAGCATACAGGAGGTGTCCCTATTCAGGTCAGCATTCCTGACAGCATTTTTTGGTGCTTTCAGGATCAGTGAGCTAGTGCCTGGGTCCATCAGGGATTCTACAGGAAAGGCTTTGGAATTTCGTGACATAAGCTGCCACAAACGTGCAGTGATATTACATTTGCAAAGGTCAAAGACTGATCATGTCAGCCAGGGTGCATTCGCTACCCTACGGGAGGGTGGCAAGCCTGGGGTCTGCCCTGTTTGGGCGTTGAGGGTCTACATGGCAGTACAGTGGAAGGGAGAAGATCCTCTTTTTGTACACGGAGATGGGAATCCCTTCATGGCAGATCAATTGATTACCATGTTGAGACAGAGGCTAACAAGGCTGCCAGCCCATGAATTTGGTTCCCACTCATTCAGAATAGGGGAAGCTATGGCAACCGCACAGATAGGTATGGAAGCAGAGGCTATTCAGGCAATCAGGGGCTGGGAGTCTAATGCATACCGAACATATGCAAGACTGCACGTGGAAAATCAACATTACTCAATTGTGTTCTCATTTCAGATACAGGACAGCCAGCTATACACATGAGGGTGTGGACTTGTGGGCACAGTATTGTGTTTTGGATGCACAGGCACACATCCAGGTTGTCTGAGGGCTCCCAAATGGGATTCAGTGGCAAAGCATTACTCAGTTGGCACACGTGGAGGAGCATGTTATGGCATCAACTGATACTGCTGCCGTATGCTGTGCAGGCATGTCAGTGGCCACTGGATATATTGATGATATACCTGGGAGAAAATGATCTGGGAACACTTAAAGGGTGGAGTTAATGCTTTGAACTAGGAGGGACCTGATGCAGATCATGGCAATTTTTCCAGTGTGAACATTGGCTGGTCAGATATGCTTCAGCGCAGAATCTGGTGGGGAGCCATAATCCTCACCAGGGTGGACAAAACAAGGAAGTATGTGAACAGGGAAGTGGCCAAATTCTTGTTGCCCTTGTGGGGGACAGTAATTTCACATCCTGGCATATTCTATGGAGCACTGGAGTTATTTTGAGAGGATGGGATGCACCTATCAGACTCAGGTGCTGCCATATTTTTGGCTGATGTAAAAGAGGGCATTGGGAGATATCTGAGAACCCAGCTGGGTGTGGGGAGGAGGCAGCCAAGCTAATGACTGGCACCTCCTTGTGGCAGATGTTCCATGCAGAAACTCCATAAATTAAAGGCACAGAAGAATGGATAAATGGCTTGGAAAAGCAATTCAGGAGAAGTGCTTGGTAACTGAGTGAGCTGGGGGCAGTTGGGGACTCCTCTGATTGGTACAGGAGCAGCCAACTCCCCTAATCATTATAGTCTACCTTAACCCCTCCTACGAGGAGGGGGGTGTCAGTAAGGTCCCAGCAAGGGAATTGCTGGAGGGAGCTGGATGAAAAGTGGAGGAGTTGGTGGAAGCCTTCCCCACCTCGCAAAATGGCCGGAATTGGAGGGTCCCCACAGTGAATCTGCTGAAGGGACATGAACGGAAAGGTGGGGGGTTGAGGGGGCTGAAAAAAGCACTCACCCTGCTCCCCCATGGTGATTGTAGAGGTTTTCACCTGCATTGAACATTTTATCTGCCAGGTTAGTCCCATACATCCATCTAATAATAAAGTTGCGGCCTGATTAAGCCCATATCTAACGTCTCCTCTCATTCTTTCGGCCTAGCCAGACAATCATGTAGAGATCACAAGGTATTGAACTGCCATTGCGCCCATTCTAAACGAAAGATGAAAATAATTAAGCAATGGAAAAGTTTTAAAACAGGTATTCAGAAGCAGAAAAAGCCTTTAAAGGAAACAAACTTTTCAACAATCCTTTGCTCATTTGTCGTGTTAGGTGGAAACTACGAGAAACATAATATATTTGCATAGTTCTGAATAAACCTGATGCTGGAGGCTTCAGCTGCAGGCTTCAGCTGCATTTTAGTTTGAGATGTAGGGTTCATTCAGTTCTCACAGATCAAGAAAAACTCCAGGGATGGCAATGCAGCGTCTTGAACTGAAACAATAGATGAAAAGTTCAAACAAAACCATGTGAAATGAAATAGCCCAGTACTACGCAGGGATAGTCAATCCTAAAAGGGACTGGAGGCTTGATTTGGGGAAGTATCAAAAAGGTTTCAGAGGGGTAGCTGTGTTAGTCTGTATTAGCAAAAACAAGGAGTCCTTGTGGCACCTTAGAAACTAACAAATTTATTTGGGCATAAGCTTTCATGGGCTAAAACTCACTTCATCAGATGCATGGAGTGAAAAAATACAGTAGGCAGGTATAAACATACAGTACATGAAAAGATGGGAGTTGCCTTACCAATATCTGTTGATATTCACCCCTTCTTCTCAACTGTTGGGAATGGGCCACATCCACCCTGATTGAATTGTCCTTCTTAGCACTGACCCCCCACTTGGTAAGGCAACTCCCATCTTTTCATGTGCTCTGTATTTATACCTGCCTACTGTATTTTTCACTCCATGCATCTGATGAAGTGTGTTTTAGCCCACAAAAGCTTATGCCCAAATAAATTTGTTAGTCTCTAAGGTGTCTCCTTGTTTTTGATTATACAGACTAACAAACGCATTCTTCCTTTCTACAATTCAGTACTTCTGCTTTCAGCCCTGAGCTGAACCTAGCATTGCAAAATGGAAAAGGTCATGTTCAGTTTAGTTTGAGCCCCAGTAGAAGATTCAGAAAGTTCTTATCTTCTCCAAAGGCACGTCATCCATCCAACTTATATGTCTTATATTACTATTCCTTTTGTACTTTTTAGCTCCTCTGTAACTTCTTTAAAGTCTTTTGTTGCACTTATTCTTTGAAAGAAAGATTAATATTTAGAAGATGTGCAAAAAAAGAAAAAGAACTCATTGCTAGTGAAGCAAAAGGAACTATTAACTTCCATTTTGGCTTGTTTCACAAGAAATGATATTGCAGTTCAGCTTCATCTTATTTCTGTTTTTTAAAGGACAGGCAATTTTTGCAGAAGAACATTGGTAACTGAAATTTTGGTATTCTGTAGCACTCTGCTATGGTCCTGCTTCTGCTGCCCTTGCTCAGGTTGACCGGTACTTCCACTGAAATCAATGGGACTGCTGTCAGAGTGGACTATTTGTGGATCAATATACTATAAAGATCAGAAATAATGGCACAGGATAGCCCTAAGTAACTGGCAAATAGCCAAAAATCTAATTAGCATTTTTTTAGCTTTGTCTGTCTTCTTGGTTTCATATTCTTCTAGGACATCGAGAAAAGTATAATTTGACTCTTTGTCTGATGACATCTGAGGTAACTTGCGGCTATTGCTATTTTTTCTATGACTTGGTAGATATGAAATAAAGTTATATTAAAAGTGGTACTATTTTCAAGAAAAAAAATCAGCTTTTAGAAAAGGAATTCCACAATTTTGCACAAAAACTATTTATATTAAAACAAGAAAAATGTGTATTGTCATACATTTCAAATGTAAAAGTTATTTTGGGAACCTGTTCTCACAGATAAAAATATTTGGGTTATGGAGGGCCTAGAGTTAAATTGTAAAAAAGAATGGTGATTTCACATCCACTCTTGGCTGTATAAACACATGTATTTTTATAAATCTACACACTGGCAACCCCTGCCTATTGTATATGCTTTTTAATAATAATAATTACACTTATCTAGGCCTTAGGGTGAAAACAATAATATTTTCATGGTGTGCCAAGACAAACTACTTAAAATTTACTGCTTCCAAAATGTAAATGTGCTATGTAAGCAGTTTACTATTGGAAACATTATGGAATGCCAAGGCACATTAAAATAGTGTGGAGGTACAGATTCACTGGACAAGCATATCTGCTTGAGATATGGAGTATAGCACTTAGTAGATAAATAGACCAATGCTGCCAACTTTTTGAAAACCAAGATAATTCCTTGCTTCTGTGTGTGCTAAAATCTGTTTGGCATTTGTGGTGTTGCACAAGGGTTTGTCTGACAGACGCAAAACCAGGTAAAGTAACATTAGTGTCTTTTCCTTCACTTCTTAGCTTGCTTATAGCACAGCTTGGCCGGCTGGTTTTACTGCTGCTAGGCTACCTGTAGATATGATAATATGAAGATGCTCTTAGGTTTTTTTACTCGTATAGATGGGATCTTCCTTTAATTCATCATCTAATTAGGAGGTATCCACTCTCCCTTTTTCCCATAGCTCTCAAAAGCCTGTTCTGTGGCAGAAAATGAGTTTCCCATGAAAAACATTAAAACAAAAATCAGACATGAAACGAAAGGAGCTCAATATAATTTTCGGGGGGTTATTTTTAAAGTGTATCAAGCATGTATATGAAAAAATAATCCCCTTTGCAAGAACAAGTTAACTTGTTTATATTTATATGTCTCTAGATTCTGCAATGTGATACATATGGACAAACCCCTGTACCCCACAGAACCCAACAGAAGTCACCATCATTCATACTATACCAGAAAAAAGGGATATTAGTTTGTTGTGATTTTTAATTCTGATTGATTACTAACATTATGCAAAATTATTGAAATATGCTTTGGCAGTGATTCGCAAACTTTTGTACTGGTGACCCCTTTCACACAGCAAGCCTCTGCATGCAACCCCACTTATAAATTAAAAACATTTTATCTATTTAACACCATTATAAATGCTGGAGGCAAAGTGGGGTTTGAGGTGGTGGCTCACAGCTCGTGATCCTCCACATAATAACTTCATGACCCCCTGAGCGGTCCTAACCCTCAATTTGAGAACCCCTGTGCTATGAGCTCTATTATGCTCCCCTTACGCGGGATGAGTAGTGCCTTGCTGCCATTGATTCTCGTGTTGTAAAGTATTACCCAACACGAATAAGGATGACAGAATAGCCTTACATCAGGGGAGATATTTTTGAACATAATTCCCAATTTATTAAACTTTCCCCCAGCTCCTCCAGTTTGAAGGCAAGGTCACCCCATTCTAGTGGTAGTTCAGCTGACATGGTGATTTGACAAGAAAGATTATAACTATAATTTTTTTTCAGGGATTTTTTAATAGTAGTTTGTGCTCCACATGCAAAGTACAGACATTATCTAATTGATGCAATCATGCCATCTAGAAGTTTGATTTCTGTTACCTAGAATTTATGCTGATAGATACCTCCCCTAATGGACACGAGTCTTGGGTGAGAAGTGTGACATAACTGAAATTAGATTAAATTGTGTATGGGGGAGTGTATAATATTGCTGACAGAAATCTGCACAAGCACTGAGAGATCATCATGAACTTTAGTGAGTGGTGATGATTTTTATGAGCAGAACATTAAAAAGTAAGCTAAACTCAGTGCTCTGTCTCGTTAGACATGGAGTGTGACAAGACCAGATAATGAAAAAAAGCAGCAACATGTACAATATAAAAGATATCAGAATAAATTAGTTTATATTTATTATTGATAACTACATGCATACATAATCTTGCCCTTGTGGATTCCAGGTGATTGATTTATCACTTATACTTTTGGTTTATTTTGTCTGAATGAGTAGGCAATATACAATGGAAGGTCTAAAGTGTGCAAAAAGCCCAGCTGTGCAAGTGTAGCATGAAATAAGACAATGTGTTGAAAGGGAAGTTGGTAGCATATCAGCTGCAAACATGCTAGGGAAACACCACATTTATCACTCTTCTTATGCTCTGTAAAATCCCTTCTCTTGGGATTACTGCAAATGAGTCAAGTTCTGAAAGGTTTTCATTGCATATGTCTAATATCTGTTTTTATAGCATCGTTTCGTTACAAATGCTACAGGGCATTAATATGTATTTATTAAAGATGGCACAAAAATGGAACCTTTCATCAAATTTCCCTTCCGATGCTCACTCAGCACTTACATGGTTCAGAGAAAGTGGAACCAGGATCAGAACCACACTGTGTTTTTGGCAATGATCAGACACACACTGCTCAGATTCTGCATAACTACTAGAGATGGTCAGAATATTTTGGACTAATGAAATTTCATAGAAATACATCATTGGAAGAAGCTAAAATGTTTTACAGAGATGTATCAGTTTGGATGAAGTTTTGTTGGGAAGTTTTTTAATGTCCAGGTCTCTCCAGTCACTTCTGACAAGAAATCAAAAGCTCAGGTTTTCAGTTGGAACTCTGCCCATTCAACAAAAACCCCAATTTACAAAAATGTTTGAAAGGTTTTGCTTTTTTTCCAATGCAAAATGAAAACCTTGAAAGTTGTTGTGGAACCGAATTCCATCCTCTGGACAGCAATTGCTCTAGTTGGTCCATTTCAAACACTAATCTGTAGCCTCAATGTATTAAGGTGACAAGATCTATGACTCCACATAGAGATGTTGGTATATCTTTTTTGATCCAGCGTGTTGGCAAGAGATAAAATCCTGCTACTTGTTAACTACAGACTATAAAAGGGGAATTTGAAGGAACTATGAGAGACAGGGAGGTCCTGCAGGAAACCCTAGGACCAGCCTGGCCTGGGACGAAACTTTATGATCAAGTATCAGAGGAGTAGCCGTGTCAGTCTATGTCCACAAAACCAATGAGGAGTCCAGTGGCACCTTAAAGACTAACAGATTTATTTGAGCATAAGCTTTAATGGGTAAAAAAAGCCACTTCTTCAGAAGCATCGAGTGAATATTACAGATATAGACATTAATATACTGGCACATGAAGAGAAGGGAGTTATCTCACAAGTGGAGAACCAGTGTTGATAAGGCCATGTCAGTCAGGATGGATGTGGTCCACTCCCAATAATTGATGAGGAGGTGGAGGAGGTGTCAATACCAAGAACAAGGACTGGCCTGCCTCCCAAGGTCTGTGAGAGTGTGGCATCATTTTCCAGGATAGGTTGTAGATGGTTGATGATGTGCTGGAGAAGTTTCAGCTGGGGGCTGTACGTGATGGCCAGTGGTGTTCTGTTATCTTCCTTGTTGGGCCTGTCCTATAGTAGGTGACTTCTGAGTACCCATCTCACTCTGTCAATCTGTTTCCTCACTTCCCCAGGTGTGTATTGTAGTTTTAAGAATTCTTCATATAGATCTTGTAGGTGTTTGTCTCTGTGTGAGGGATTGGAGCAAATTCTGTTGTATCTTAGGTCTTGGCTGTAGACAATGGATCATGTGATGTAACTGGATGAAAGCTGCAGACATGTATACCAGTCAGTAAGTTTCCAGTATAGGGTGGTGTTTATGTGACCATCATTTATTTGCACTGTAGTGTCCATGAAGTGGATCTCTTGTGTGGACTGGTTCAGGCTGAGGTTGATGGTGCAGTGGAAATTTTTGAAATCCAGGTGGAATTCTTCAAGGGCTTCCTTCCTGTGAGTCCATATGATGACGATGTCATCAACGTAGTGCAAGTAGAGGAGGGGCACTAGGGGACAAGAGCTGAGGAAGCGTTGCTGTAGGTCAGCTATAAAAATGTTGGCATACTGTGGGACCATGCAAGTACCCATAGCAGTGCGGCTGACTTGAAGGTATAAATTGTCCCCAAATCTGAAATGGTTGTGGATGAGAACAAATTCACAAAACTCAGCAACCAGGTGGGCTGTGGCCTCATCAGGGATACTGTTCCTGACAGCTTGAAGTCCATCCTCATGTGGAATATCAGTGTAAAGAGCTTCTACATCCATGATGGCCAGGATGGTGTTTTCAGAAAGATCACCAATGCACTGTAGTTTCATCAGGAACTTGGTGGTGTCTTGAAGATAGCTAGGAGTACTGGTAGCATATTATCTGAGGAGAGAGTCCAAATAGCCAGCTAATCCTGCTGTAAGAGTGCCAGTGCCTGAGATGATGGGGCGTACATGGTTTCCAGGTTTATGGATCTTGGGTAGCAGATAGAATATCCCAGATAAAAATCCAGATAGAATGCCTCAGATAAAAATCCAAGTGGAATTCAACAATTTCCACCCCACCATCAACCTCAGTCTGGACCAGGAGCCGTGACTCAAATGACTCAAATGTTTAATTGCAAGTAGACATTCAGGCTCATGCTGCAGTCCAAGCTCAAGGACCCTCCAACCACTCAGGGTCCTAGAGCCCAGGCTCCAACCCAAGCCCAAATGTCTACATCGCAATTAAATAGCCCCACGAACGTTAGCCCCATGAGCCCAAGTCAGATGGCACAAGCCAGACCTAGGTTTTTAATTGCAGTGCAGACATACCCTAAAAGACTTGGTTATCATTATGCAACAAAGTACAAACTCCGGGTCAGAACAGAGGTCTGTTGGACTGGATCTACGGGTCCTCTTTGAAGGCAAGATTCTTCTGCCTTTACACATATTGAGTACACATTACTTCTCACACAGTCCCTCTGAAGTCAATGAGCATTCATGGAGTAAGGGACTATCCATTGCAAGTAAGGGTATTGGAATCTGTCCCTACGCATTCATTAAATTCCCTGACACCAGATTCCAAATGAAAAGCAAGAAAAATTATGGACTCCTTCCTATTTAGTAAAGATGATTGGGGTAGATGACTGAGGTGGGACCATCTTTCTTCTCTATCTTCTGTGAATCTATAAACAAAGTCATGCCGGTATATTTGGAATGCATCTGGAACTTCCTATTCTTTCCTTTTTAGCCTGTTGTACATATGGTAATATGTTGTTAATTGCTTGTTATATGGTTGTGTGCAGGAATACATGAATATAATTAATCCACACTCATTTTTAATTCTGCACATATAATTATATTTATTGTTACACTTGATTAAATATACACAGATTAACATAAGTAGAGAGGCAGCATTAGAAATACTGAATGAGATTATAACATATTAAGAAGAGGCATGCATCCGATTTAGTGAGGTTATCACTGAAAATGAAACTATTGTAAAACATAGAAAAGGTTTCACTAATTACATAGTATACAGTATCTAAGTGATCTTATTTTCTGTTAGAACTGATGACACATACCTTGAGCAAACAAAGCACTTGTTATTGAACACGTCTCCCTAAATCTCTGGTTTGATAAGACACTATTCTTTAACTATATGGGACATAGAGCTGAATTATTGTTCAGGGCCCGATCCAGTAGAGCTCTTGAACATGCCCTTAACTTTAAGAATGGAGTAGTCCAATTGTCTTCAGTGGGAATACTCATGTGCTTAAAATTAAGCTGTATTTAAATGCTTTGCTGGATTGAGGCCAGTCAGAACATGAGCCCTAAAACTCCAAATGGATTGGACCAAGACGCCTATTATAGCTATTATAAATTATTTGTATTGAGGGGTCCCAGGCATGGCTCAGGGCCCCATTGTGATAATCACACATAATAAAAAGACAGTCCTTGCCCTGAAGACCTTGAGCCTATTTCTTCTCCCCCTCTTCCAGGCTACCTGCATAATCATAGCTCCCTTTCTTTCTCTGTCTCCCTATACTGAACACTGCCTCTCTTTCCCTCTGCATGACTGTTTTGGGATGTAGAAACCTGCAGTAAAAAATCACCAAGGCCATTGAAAAGGATAATTGATTTAGGGACTGTGGTTACCAAACAGTTAAATTCACTAGTGAAAACAGGGTACTATGGACCAAAGTCCCATCTGCACAAAATGTAAAATGCAATGTGACCAGGTCAGGGAAGAACTGTGTTGAAACCAGATCCCCTGTCATGGTTGTATTTACACTGTGGTTAGACCCTTTTAGAATCACCTCCATCTAATTTCTGAAGCAAGCTTTATCCAAATGGTTTCTTAATACTGTGTTTGCATCTAGGAGGGGTTTCATATGTCCATCTCCCTATGCCCATTGTCAGTGTTACATCTCGCTAAATGGCTGTAGCAGGCTTCTGACAGCAGAACATACTGCTATATAGCAGTAAAACCTGGGAGACATATTCTTACACAAATAGCCTCCTAGTACTACATGCAGACTTCAAAATGCAACATTATGCGTTCTTTGCTTCTGGGAGTAAAAAGCCCTTAACTACTATCAGTGAGCACAGGGGCCAAAGCTATGTTCACAGAAATTATCAATATAAATGATCTTCATCTTCCCTTTCCAATGTGATATGGGAAAAATTGTTTTCTCAGCATAAAAAGTGCAGAAGCAAATTATATTTTATACAGAAACTGCACTAACATCCTTCCTCATTTTGATAGCACTATAAAAACTTTTCTTTTTTAAAAAGTAGTTTTTTTCTGGCACTTTTTGTCCTCATATTCTGAGTTTACTTTTTACCTCCTGCCATTGGTCTTCCTAATTTTTAATTTAGAGGGATGTGTGGCTGTTCAGCACATTGGTTCTGTTACTGTGGTCTATAATGTTCTTATATTTATCAGTAAGTATGCAGTTCCACAAGTCTCTCTCACTTGGACAAAAAATGAAAGATTTCTTCCTCAATGTTTGCCATCATGGGGAAGTGAAAAGAATGTGAGAAAATGCCTGAATACTTTACTCACCCACTGGACGGACAATGGCTAATAGAATTAATGTACTTCCAAGACACACTGGTGTAGTATATTAGCTCTGTACTAAAAAGTAAGGGAGATTTAAATTGGTTTTGCTTCTAAACTCTCCAGGGTGAGAACCTCATCTTCCTAATGCACTTTTTTTTTTTTTACAGCACCCAGCACGGGTTGGTCCTGATTTTGACAGAGACCTTTTAGCATTTACTCAACACTAATATCAAAAAATAATAATAATAATAATTTCTTTGTGTAAGTCAATTTTCATAGGTTTCTATCCATAGCTGAAAGCAAACTTTAGGATCATTGGGTCAAAATTCGGCCACATTAATTGTATTGAAAAGGGTCTTACTCTGCAAGATGTCTCACTGATGTCATCAGTAAAGTGCAAGTCAAAGTGAGGTAAGTTATTTCATCCATGTAGCAGCAACAAAACAAAAAAGATGGAATGCCTTCTCTTGGATTAAAGAGTGGAGATAATTAACTTTGAAAAGTTCTGAACTTACATGTTAGTTACTTTTTATAACATGTTAAATAAATCACTAGCTCCCTGTTCACCTTCAGTTATGCATATCATAGGTAATATGTACAGGCAGTTTTAATACAAGCTTAGTCCACAAAGACTTCCTATGATGTCAAAACAAGTTATTCTACCATTAATAAAAAATGACAATTAACGTTTTGGATAATATAATTGTTCTTCCAAAAAATTTGCAAAGACATAAACACTTGACTTTATCCAAAGCCCCTGAAAGTTAATAGAAGCCTTTCCATTAACTTCAGTGGGCTTTAGATGAGGTGTGGTAAGCCTGCCCTATTTCACCCATATAAAGCACTACAGACCACAGAGGTGAAAGATAGGAAAGTCTTGTTAGATCACCTAGCCCTGCTCTAGCCATTGTGAGATTCCTCTGTTGATATAGCTCACAGTGACCCAGCCTTGGGGCACTAGGATTTCATGAGTCCTGTAGCGTCCAAGCATACCAGAGCTGAATTAAGAGCTAATGATTTTCCACTGCTGTAAGAGAGGTCAGGTTGCACAATTAAGAAGGCTACAAGTTTTATGTTCCTATTCCACGGAACAGTGTTAAAAATTCCTTCCATGTATGCCTCTAGTTTGAATAAAGCTATTTTCATTCTTTAACCTAAATACTGGCCTGACTTCAGGCAATACCATGTTTGCAACAGATGGTCCAAGAATATGAGTTCTGAGATTCCCTTCTTATGTTTTCATGGTTCCACTGGATGGCTTCACACACAAATCTGCAGATGGGTAAAAGCACCATTAACTCAAATAAAAATGCATTGAGGCCTAAGTGGTTCATTCTGTGCTATGCTTCTTTCCGACTCCACTTCTCCCAGATACCAGCATGTCCCCTGAAATCTTACAGAATATTAGTCCCTGTAGTTGAGCAGATTGGACTCCATGGGCTGAACAGCAATGTTGGGGGGAGAGGTTTCAGGCTAGGAAGCTTGTTATTTTGAGAATGTTTACTTTTTCTATTGCTTTAGGGACTTTTCTCCTCTATTTTACTCCATTTGCTTGCTCTAAGCTTCACAGCTATGGGCAGCACGTTTGGGCTGACCATATCTTGAGTCACCACAAAAGATAAAGATGCATTTTATTATAGATTTTATGGTATTTTCTGTCAATGCAAAGAACATTTACATGTGTGAGTCCCAATAGTATTACCATGAGTTATCCCTAAATATCCTCCATTGACTGCTGGCAGGTAAAATTTTACTTAAATGTTTTTATTCATTCAGTTATGTTGAAGTTCCATATATATATTTTAAAATGGATCAGATTTTAAAGAGGACACAAGAGGAAACTCTGTAGAACATCACAACATAATTTCTGTTCAATCATGTGACACACTGCTTATATAGTCAGACAAATTCAAAGCAAATTAGTAATTATCCATCTTCTGTTCTATTTTACAGTACTTGTTTAAATGATACAAGCCGTATGTGAAAAATAGTAAATGAGGAAATTAACAATTGATCCTGACAGCTTAAAATGATAACATTGCTGCAGATATTAGATGACTTTGCAAAGCTGTCAAAGCATCTGAATAATTTCTCTAACTATTTAAGTAAGGCCCCATATCCTCCAGTGAAACCCATGACATTGCATCACAGATAAATGTGTCCATGTGTATCCCCACTGACTTCAACGGGACTCTCTGTAAGCATGAAAATCCATAGTCCCTAACACACAGATCAGGACTGGAGGGGTAAGGCCTACAAACTGGAGGGGTAAGGTCTACAGTACTGAGATGCAATGGCAGAGCTATGTAGGGAATCTCATGTTGCATGACTCCATTATGACTGGTTCTAGCCAAAGATATTAGACCTACAGTTTTAAGAGAAAACACTTAGTTTTGAAAAACCGTTGACAACAAATAATATTCAAAACATATCATTATTTACCTTAGAAAAATTAAGTGTGGTCAAGTTAGCTTTCTTAATAATAAAGTCATGCCTCATTGTGCACAGGTTGAAATTCATCAAAGATTAACCGTAAGGATAATAGGGAGATATTTTTCTCTAAGTTATTTTAATTTTAGAGAACTAATGCCATTCCTATTTGATATCCTCTGTCATTCAAATGTCAATAAATAGTTCAGGTAATAATTACTGATCTTCCATAGAAAACATCCCTAGTTATCTTACTGTTTACAAGTGCAACAGAAAATAAATATGGACTAGAAGGGCCATCTATTCATTAAAATTTTGTTGCATACCCCAAGTATCTATATTTACAACCTGTCCTTATGAATAATATGCTTCTACAATATTCTGTGGGTCTCACCTGGAGGCCAGTACTGTGAGTTGATGACCACACCTTTGGGTACTGAGGCTTTCATCCACTCAAAGGATTGGGCCCCCACAATACATAATTATTTTTTTACTTTCCTCTTGTTATCTCCTTCCTACTTTCTGGCCTGTCCTATTTTGTGGCACAATTTAAATCAAACCTCAAAGAACTATACTGTACACATGAGTAGGGTGATCAGGTATCCAGATTTTGACTGAAACACCCAGTCCAAAAGGGATCCTGGCAGCTCTGGTCAGCACTGCTCACCAGGCTCTTGACTGTCCAAATGGTGTGCTAGCCTCTGGGCCGTGCAGCTCCCAGGAAGCAGCCAGCATGTCCCCCCCTCTGGCTCCTATGTCCTATTGGCCCGGAACAAGCTGCGGACAGGGCAGTGCACAGAGGAACATGAGGAACACCCTGGAAGCAGCTGATAGAAAGCTTCCCGATCATTGACTTCCATTATGCAATGTTCTGAATCTGTTCTATATGAGGCAGCTTCATTAGAAAAACATTCAGCTACCATAGGCTGGATTGTGACTTGTGCTACGCACCTGCTCCACGAAGTTAGATGGAGTAAGAATTTCTCCTACACCCTTGTGCCCTTATGGGCACTACACAGGCTTGGGTCCATTCATGCAGGAATAAGTGGTGTTACTCCCTACACTTCTTATTCCATCCTTAGGGAAGGTGGATGAGGAGTGTATTGGAAGGGAGATGGAGACTGAAGAGAAACCTTAGCTCCATCCCCACACCCTACCATGATGGTAAGTGGGTGGGTAGGAGTGGAGCTAGAAAATGTCCTGCTGTTAGAGGCCCATAGATGTTTGCTATTCTTTGGAGCAAGGAGGAAACAGGGGAAGAAGTATGCCTCAGAGGACTGTGCCTCCAAAGCATAATGCCTTCCAAGACTACACTTGAGATCATGCCGTTTACATACCTCCTACGCAGTGTTGTGCCTGCTGTCACAGGCTAGTCCTACGTGGTGTGACTGAAGAAATAGCTATAGAAAATCTTTGTGCTAATGTGAGGAGGAATATCAAGCTTTTCATTACAAGGAAACTATTATTCTTACATTTTTTTATTCAGGATTTTGGAGCAATTATTACATGACCCCAAAAGCATTAGGAGAATTAGAAAGGACTTTGTTTTAAGTCAGAGGCTTTTATTATGATATTAATTATGGTGATTTATTTAAGTTACATACTTTTCCTTCTGTAAGACCCCATTCTCTATGAATAAATTATATATAAGTGAAATGGAAATATTAACTCTCTAAGGCTTCATAAAACAAAATACTGTTGGCAATATTAATCCAATATATCAATCTAAACTAATGTTTGCATGATTTCCTACTATTGTGAAACCAATCTTATTTCTAACTTATGTTGCAGATATTTTAGTAAAGTCCATAAAAAAGGTCTGAAAAAACTCCATGCTCATTAGATTCTGAAAGACATGAAGTCTCAATCTCTGTTTGTGTGGAATTAAAGGTACAGTTGGCACCGCTAATAAGAAATGCAGATATTAAGAGCATACATGACAGAGATTGCATAGTTTTTTAAAATGCCATATTTAACTGACTCACATTATTTATGACTATTCAAATAACCACTGGGTATTTGTGAAAGTGTTTGACTCTAGAAATTTAATGAATTTTAATACAAATGATCATCATTAATTTGAAAGTTCTGACAAAGGTGTTCATTGATTATTTCCTATTTATTACTCTTAAGGTTAAATGGTTCAGTCATCCACTCATATGGTAGAAACAGTCCATGTGATTTAGGTAACTAACCGCACAATATGAACAGTGGGTTTTCAGAAAGTATACTATCTCTGCTCATCATCGGCCAATATTTTCTAAGGCTCATCTTAAATAAATGAGAGATTAAAAAGGATGATCACATCTCTGATTTCCCTCCTTCAGTTTACAATATACTCAGTCATCCAGTCAGGTAGCAAAAACAATGTAATATAAGATGGATGATCAGCATCAAGTGACTCAAATCAAAACAAATTGCGCTTTTATGAACAGACTGATTTTTATAAATTTTCTCATATAAAATTGTTCAATGGGCACTTCATTTAAGACTACATGTTATTCGCACACACACAAAACCCCTAAATTTCTGCATAAATCATCTGCTATAAATAGTTACCCAGCTCCATTTAACAACCACTACCTTATGTAAATTATGTCTGAAAGTAATTATCATCTAACTGCTAATCTGATGAGAATTCCTAGTTTATATATTTTACATAAACTATGTTTACTTATGTTGGCCACAAGAATGCTCATAGTGAGACAATCTCAGGCACTGGAACTAACCTTTCCAATCTAGGTTTATAGTTCTCTATTGATTCAATAGATCAGCTATATCAGGGATAGGCAACCTATGGCACGTGTACCACAGGCAGCATGCGAGCTGATTTGCAGTGGCACTCACACTGCCCGGGTCTTGGCCACTGGTCCAGAGGGCTCTGCTTTTTAATTTAATTTTAAATGAAGTTCCTTAAACATGTTAAAAACCTTATTTACTTCACATACAACAATAGTTTAGTTATATATTATAGACTTATAGAAAGAGACCTTCTAAAAATGTTAAAATGTATTACTGGCACACGAAACCTCAAATTAGAGTGAATAAATGAACACTTGGCACACCACTTCTGAAAGGTTGCTGACCCCTGAGCTATACTGTAGTTCTAACGCAACAACACTAAAATTGCAATCTATGGACCACTGAAACATATGGAACTATTCATGAAACATGGCACTACTCAGATGGTGTCTGTGATGCCATTGTAGTGTGTGAATTAAGATAGCATTTTGGAGTGCATTGAATCATTTAATTTCTCATCCCATGGTTTGCAAACTGAAGCGGGAGAAAGTGGGAAGGGAGAGGAGAGAAGTGGGTCAGAGGGGCCTTACATCTACTACATGTGCCCCATTTAGCAATGAGCTGCTCAAACAGTAGCAGCAGCAGGATGCAAGGAGAATGTATAGATCAGGGATTGGGTTCACACTGAGATGGGCTACCATCTAGTTTAATACCTTAATCTGCTACAGTACTGAACACAGCTACAAGCCCATATAAGCTTCAACCTATAAAATTAAACAAGGTTTTGCAAAGATTTCTGCAATAAACATTCTACCTTCTATGTTACAACAGGTAAAATTCAGGTCAAACTCATCTTTAAAGTTTCCATTATCTACGCAGATTTTATGATAGCTCCATTAACTATGCTTTAAGGAAGTTTGCAAAGCCTGAAGCAGTTTCCATGGTCCCCGCAGAATAAATTCAAAAACAATTGCATCATAAACATAGCAGTTATGGTTCTATGGGGCTTGTTGGGCTTGTTGCAGCCATTTCGTGTCTCCTCTTCTATTTATTACAGTAAAAATTATCAAAGGCAGAAGTGTCTCAGCGCTCCTTAACACTTAGGTATGTCTCTTAATTCAAAGCAGTGCTGAGTGAAACTCAGTGATTTGGGTTCACAAAAGGTTCAGTAATCTTTTTCTTTCACTTGGTCTGTAGGTTTAGTGCCAACTGAATTTTGGTTTTGGATTTCAAGTTTGAATGAAATCAAACATTCAAAGCAAAACTTACTGCAGCCCAGAAAACTCACCAGACTTTTAGATCCCCAGTATCCGGGAAAAGGGGACAGTTTGTGCCTCTCAAAACTCAGACTCACATGGAACTCTGCTTAGGTTCATGTAGAAGGTTTGTGAACTTTTGCAGTGATAGTGGGGAAAATTAAACAATTAAGTGGCTCTTGTGGTATGCTCTACTGATCCTACTATAGAAACTGACATGAGTTAAACTCTTAGGGTGAAATCCTGCCCATTGACCGAAGTTTTGACATTGAATTTGATGTAGGCATGATTTTACCTCATTTGGCCAAGTTCTCTTGTGAGTTAGAGTAATGGAAACCTGGAGTGACTTTAACGCAATGGAGTTATTTTGAATTTACACCAGCGTAATTGATATTGGAATCTGGCTAGTAGTACACATGGGAAAAGATGAAGTGGGAAAGGACCATTCACTAACATCCAGTTTAGTGAAATTGTCTTATTTAAACGTTATAGTACAGATAATTAACCGAGCAGCACAGAGCAATATCACTCATTGTATCAATATTCTAATCTAAATGTATTATATGACAGAATTAGAGAACAAGAAAGTTAAAGGCAAAGAATTTCAGAAGATGCACCGTGTTGGGGACCACTGTACTAGATCTTATATGCTTTTAACCAGAAAAATACACCCCCACATTGAGAGGGTTGTTTTGCTTTTTGTGGTTGAGGTTTAATAAAAATAAATGTATCAATATTCAAGTTCAATATAGCATAGCAGCACTTGGCATCAAAAAGACAATTCTGATAAATCATATTAATTCAAAAATATACAATATAGAGAAGATGATCATATAAGGAGCTAGGCTGGAAAAAAAAACTTAGTACCCTGGTGCCTCCATGATGCTTGTTGATGTTCCTCACTACCTGATGTTTCTAGTTTTTCACCATATAAAATAAACTGAGAGCCCTTAAAAGGTGGTAAAAAACCTAACAGTATAGAATTGTATGGTACTTATTAATGTCCATAACCCTTAACTCTGAATTGTTAATATTAGCTAATTGCATTCATTCACTAACATTACTCAGGCAAGTACAAGAAGAGTTGTATTATAAAACTAAAGAACCATTTAAGCATTTCCCCATGTACTCAGTATGCTTTGTGTAACAGCACGTGAATAAAAATGACCTTAAAGCCAGCACCACGGCTTGCCAAGGAGGATCAGCCCAATATAAGGAGAAACTTCTGGGGACATGGAGCTACAATAGCAGCTCCTACACCAATGTCACCTCTATTGAGCCCAGTGTTGAGAATGTGGTCAGGAGAATGGAGTTGTTCAGGGTTCCTCTCTACACCAGCAATTCCCAATTACCATAATGGCTCCTTGGAGCTAACAACAGTTGGTGTAATTTAGGTCAATATAAAATCTACTCTGATTTATGCTGAAGCACCTGCCTGGTGCAGAGCCAACCCATGACTGGAGAAGAGCACTGCTGGCTTATAACTATATTTGCGTACATTCCTGAGTTTTACGATGCGTTCTTTGGCCTCAGCCAAGGATATGAGCCAAAACTTTTTTTCAAAGAAAGAAGTAATATCTCTTTACTGAACATGGGTGTCTTGGTTCATAAAAAAAACCAGAACCTGCTCAAACCTACTGCCTTTGCTCAAATTCATCCCCCACCATTCTGCAGCTGGCATGGCAAAGCATGATGACCATGCAGGAGGGGATCATCATGACTAGCTCAAATACAACTAATTATATGCTATAACCAGCATGACTAGCTCAATTATAAATCACAAGATCTATAGTTAATTAAATTAACATTTTTCTAACTAACATATAGAATTCCTAACACATACTTTACAGGGACAAATCCTGATATACTCAGGCAATACGGCATCTGATCCAAATTCTCTTCTTTTACACCAGTGCAATGCTGGAGGCAACTCAAAGGACTCTGATTACTCTAGTGGAGTTACTCCAAATTCATATGAGTGTAACTGAAAGTTGAATTAATGAGAGTTTTGCCTATTTAAAGACAGAGTAAGAGCTGAGATTTCGCACACAACTGTGCTGTATGTTAAATACAAATACAGCCTAGATTGTCAGTAAGTGTAAACTGATATCACTCCACTGACGTCAATGGAGCTACACTGATTTACGACCACTGAGGATCTGGCCTTGTAAAAGGATAGCGATAATACTGTGGTAATATCAGAATATACAATATAAGGTGTAAAAATTGATTATCTCCAACATTTGCTTTTATAAATGTATTTAAAATATTAATTGCAATCATATAAATTCATAAGATTCTAAGCAATTATTTATTACATTGTTTAAAATTACATTATCTGTGTAAGACATCATTAACACAATAAGTGTGAATTTCAAGTCCAAAAAGGTTAGCAGGTTATGGGTTGCCAACCCCACTGAGGCTTTCAGCAAAGATTTCTTCAGCTTGAAGGGCCATTCAGATCTGCATTACATTAAAATCTCATATATTGATGGGCTTCAAGTTCATAGAACAAAAACATTGCTTACTTATTTTAGGAGCTATGATTTATATGAACGGACAGAAACTCATTTACAATCTAATAAGTCTATTGATGAAATAAAAAATCCTACATTAACAGAAGAGGAAAAGCCATGCCTAATGCATATTCATAATTAAAATTTGAAGTGAGTAACAAATACACTTTATTTTGAAATTAGTAAATTACCCAAATGACTCATGCCACTTGTGATGCACATTAATAAAGAATGTTAATGTACTGCATTGGTCTGCATCTTTAAACTTCATTTTTGCAGAATTAAAGAAACGTTTTATTTTGTATTTGCAGCGCATTGGTTCATAAACTACTTTTGCCAACTATTGAGAAAGTTTTTACTATGTTTCTGCCTTTGATACTTTATAGGTTGTGCTGTCACAATCAATAAATTGTCTTTCTCCAAGGGCATATTTTTCAGATTTATTCTGGAAGACTCTGGAATTAACTTGACACAAATTTCTTGCGAGTTTGTCAACAAGACTATGTAAAGCACAGTGGTCAGAAATGTTATGAATACTGTGGCCAAACAATATCCAAATGCATTGCCTCATGCATATGTAGATATACTGGAATAAGTTATATTTAGGCATGTGCTTATATTAAATTTCCATAATGGCAAATGACCTCCAAGTTCTTTTCTAACACCTGGTTCTAATTAGGTCATGTGACTTACCTGGGTCTCAATAACAAAAAGATTTTAATATTTTCAGCCTGATTCTCTTCTCATTTGCCCCTACAGTAAACTATTTTAACTCCTGATTTACATGAGCATGAGAGGACCTTTATTTGAAATGTACATGAGATATTTCTGGTATATGAGTATATAGATACAGCCTGGGGACTTGGTGAGGCTAGATAATTTGTAATACTTTTTTAAAAAATTTCATTTCCAGCTCGTGCAAGGATTTCTACCGACTGTTTCTCTCCTTACTCATACCTACTTCACTGGGGATAGTCAAGTACAGCTACAATATTTTGATGCATCCATGTGCTGGAAAGGAAATGTACACGAAACTATGCATATCAGATATATACATATATAAGTAGCCCAGAGAGGTGTCAAAAAAGTATGTTATTTCACCACCAGAAGGTAGAAGATAGTGTCACTGCTACCTTCTCTCGGGAGTTTTGCTTGAGGTGTGTATCACTAGTTTCCACCGGGCATTCCTTACGAAGCGAGGTTGTAGGAGGAATAGTAAACAGGAGAGTACCAAGACAAAGTAGCTCCCTACTAAATTATTTTACATCTTTTAACAAATGCTGCTAATTGCTGTTCCTTTAATTCCTGTGGCATGCAAGTTATACAAAATTCCACCTACTCACTGACTTGTAACTTATACCAACATTTATATAAGCATCAAAGAGTCCTGTGGCACCTTATAGACTAACAGACATATAGGAGCATGAGCTTTCATGGGTGAATACCCACTTCATCGGATTCATGCAGTGGAAATTTCCAGAGGCATCTACATGCATCCAACGAAGTGGGTATTCACCCACGAAAGCTCATGCTCCTATATGTCTGTTAGTCTATAAGGTGCCACAGGACTTTTTTGATGCTTTTACTCATCCAGACTAACACAGCTACCCGTCTGATACTTGACAACATTTATATGTTACTTAGAGCTTTGATATTTTGAAATCAAGACTTTCAAATTCTGTGTGTTACATTGTAATTCAGCTGGGAGTGCTATCTAGTGCAGCAGTTCTCAACCAGGAGTTCGGGAACCCCTGGGGGGCCGTGAGCAGGTTTCAGGGGGTTTGCCAAGCAGGACCAGTGTTAGACTCGCTGGGGCCCAGGGCAGAAAGTCTAAGTCCTGCCACACAGAGCTGAAGCCCAGGGCCTTGGGCCCCCACCACCCAGGGCTGAAGCAGAAGCCTGAGCAATTCAGTTTTGCAGGGCGCTCTATGGGCTGAGACCCTGGGCACCTGCCCTGCTTGCTACCCCTTAACATCGGCCCTGGGTTTTATACGCAGAAAAACAGCTGTTATGGCACAGGTGGGCTGTGGAGTTTTTAATAGCCTGTTGGGGGGGGGGGGGGTCTCAGAAACAAAAAGTTTGAGAACTCCTGATCTAGCGCACAAAGCAGGGAGTCAGGAATCAGAACTACTGGGTCTTGTTACTGATTCTGCCATTGACTTGCAATGTGAACTTGGGCAAGTAACAAATTTTCAAACATGTTCACTAATTTTGTGTGCATCAATTTTTCATTGATCAACCCTAAGACAACACAGACCAGATCCCTAGCCGGATTTCCTCTGGAAATCTATCACAACTTAGGGTCACTTCTAATAACTTTATTTATACTGAACAACTGTTGCTTTGCAAAGAGTCAACTTAATTATGAATGTCAGAATTTGACTCCAAATTAATGACATTTTGACCTTAATATTTCTGTGTCTCAGCTTTAAAAAATACCTACTACTAGTGGGTAGTGAGGGTTAATTCAATTGGTAAAAAGTTTGTAAAACCCTTTGAGAGCCCTCCATAAATGATATTTTATAACTACAAAATTACAATTCTTATACTTTTTTAATAAAGTCATGCATAAATTATTGTTGTAACATCTAAGCTGTACAACAGAAAGACAGGTAGTGAAGGCTAGAAACTTCCAAGGCTAGCATCTTTGGAGAGCTGAGTTCAAATCTTACCTTGGGTTCCAAGTAAAAACAAATTCAAATGTCTCCTTTCAAACGTTTCAGCCTTTGACTGTCTCCCCCAAGAAGCAGAACACTAATGCACTGGTTCTTTCTGACTCCATGCAATGCTATTTCTCAAACCACTTTCAAATGCAATACATTTATCCTCTGTTTTATTTGCTTAAAAGAAAGATGAAGAGCCACAATAATATTTAAGGAGATAACATGATTAACTGATAAGACATAGGTGTTGTCCCCTTGAGTTTGATTAATCTTACATTGAGTTACTTATTGTAATTAACAGCTGGACAGCTTCCATATACCTTGATGGAACACACCTGTTATGCAGCTAAAATGGTCCAAGTGCATGCTAACATTCCATTCACTCCAATGGAGCATTAATGGATGCTACAGCAGAGGAAATGTAGTGAAATAAGAACTGTAAAAGCACTGAAATAATGTAAAAAAGAGAGATTTTTTAAAAAACCACAGCAATGTTAACACTTAGTAAATGAAGGGAATTTAGTTTTGCGATGAGTTCAGGAAAGTAGACGTGGCTCTCAAGCATGTCATCATACATAGAAAAGTTTGTAGTCATTAATCAACCTAAAGACAACTTTCATTTATGTTTCTTTTTTAGTCAAATGCTTGTATTTCAAAAAGCAGCACAGGGATTACCGCTTACAGATTCTTATTGGAAAGATTCCCATTGACTTCAGTAGGCTTTGCATCAAGTCCTGATAAAGTATTAGAGTCCTCTTACTTTTTGGACTGATTGATGTGTTCCCAATGACACACTGTCCCTCCAAAAATTGTAAGTGACTATTATACTCCACTATCACACATGAAAGAATTCATAGATATATATTAATTATGGCAAGAGAGATGATTTGGTCTATTTCGTGTAGCACGTGTTAGACAATCACATGAGAGGCTTCCCTGTTTCTAAAACGAAGCTGATACTTCATTTAGAGAATAATTTTACAGAGCTGATGCAACTGGAGCTAGCATACAGACTGACTTCTTGGTGCCTCTTCAAAATTCTTCCCTCTCTCAACCTGTTCTCCTCCCTTCCAAGTTCTATGGAGGTTGGTTCTATGGAAGTTGCTGCATGCACAGTCCTAGTCCGATGGTACCTTTGAGTCCTCTGAGTGAAACTTGTACAAACAGAGACATAAAACTTACACATTTGGTGTCAGATTCTTAGCTGGTACAAATATGTGCAGCTCCATTGTCTTCAGTGGAGTTACATTGACTTACACCAGCTGAGAATCAGGACCTTTATTATTGCTATTGTTAAAAAAAAATGAAAACAGTTTTTTAGGGTTTTTTAAATATTGATGAAACAATACGATGTATGGAAAAAGACAGAAAGACAGACAGAAAGACAGAAAGGATAAGGATGAAAAACATACAATAGAGTTATACCTCCTATGTTGAAGTACCAAAGTATCAAGGTCAGAGATGGGCAAACTGCAGCCTGCAGGACCATCCTGCCTGGCCCCTGAGCTCCTGGCTGGGGAGGCTAGCCCCCTGCCCCTCTCCTATTGTCCCCCCTCCCCCACAGCCTCAGCACGCCACACCGCTAGAGCTCTGGTCTGCCACTCCTGCTGGGCAGCGTGGTGGCGTGTCTGGCTCCAGCATGGTAAGGGGGAGGGGAGCAGGGAGTCCTAGGGGGCAGTCAGGGAACAGAAAGCAGGGGGCGGTTGGATGGGATGGAGATTATTGGAGGGCGGTCAGGGGATGGGGAATGGGGGTGGAGATTGGATAGACAGGGTAGTCCCAGGGGGCTTGTCAGGGGGCACAGTTGTGGATAGGGGTCGGGGCAATCAGGGAGCAGGGGCAGTTGAATAGGGGGTGGTGTCCCTGGGGGTTGGTTAGGGATGGGGGGGGTCCCACGATCAGGGGACAAGGAGTGGGAAGTGTTGGATGAGTTGGGGGTTCTGAGCAAGGGCAGTCAGGGAGCAGGACGTGGGAGGGGGCAGATAGGGGGCAGGAGCCAAGCTGTTTGGGAAGGCACAGACTTCCCTATCCGGCCCTCCATACAATTTTGCAACTCCGATGTGGACCCTCGGGCCAAAAAGTTTGCCCACCCCTGATCTGGGGTACCAAAACAATGCCCATGAATGGGGGAGTCAGTTGGAATGTAGATGACAGAAGCTATACATATGGAATATTTCACCCTAAAACTCATTGCCTTTCATTGTCTTAGTACACAATCTTAACCTGAACACTACATTCAGTAGGTTAATTTAACTTAACAAATAAACAGCATGTGCGTTATTTTAAATTAACAAACTAAAATATAGTTCTTCAAGGAAGGAAGGGAAATACTAATTGTTTTTTCCCAGCTCTAATTATGATGATCATATGGTCCTAAATTAACTCCATAGACTGAATATCAATGTAGCTTGATGGAACTGAATGTGAAATAGATGCAATATGAATAATTTCATTCAGAAGCGCTCATGCACATTTAATCTCTGTCCTATTTCAACACAATATCTACAATCTGAATACTGGATGGCTTCTATTAAACAGCTGAGTTTTCTTATCTTTTATTTTTTGTTCTCTTCTTTGTAAAAAGCCACTATCTTTTTAGTGGCTTAAAACCACTAAACTTAAAACTTCTTTTTAGTCCACTATCATAACTGTCCACTGTCATGATTCTGCGTATGAACTAATGCCTCTCCTCAGTCCAGATTTACTGGAAGTCTGTGGTGCTTTTATAGTTTTCAGAAAGCCTTAATCTATCAGACTAAAACCCTAACCTCGCAAAGATTTATGCACAGTGTTTAACTTTAAGCACCTGAGTAGATCCTCAGTGGGGTCTATTCTCATGCTTACAGTTAAGCATGTACAAAAGTCTTTGAAGAATCAATGCTATAGTGAAGTAGCAGCACTGTGCTTAGCTAAGCTATGCAAATATTATAAAACTTTAATAGAATTTGCTCCACAATAGTTGCAAAACTTTTGTGTCTGTTTTCCATGAACACTCAGGCAGTTGGGTCTCACTGCCACAAATGTTTGCACAGAGAAGTTTTCTAGGTTCCATGTAATTGCCTGATCGGATAACCACAGAACTCAAACAATAGGTCATGACCCAAAATTACTACTAACCAATAGTAGTTTGAATATTGAGTATTGAATAATCAGAATTGTCCATGATCAGTCTACCCAATAAATTTTGGGGGGAGAAACCATCAAATAATTTAAAATAAATCTGAGGGAATCACAATGTGCTTGTGGACATTCTAAAAGCAGAAAAAGATGATAAATCCATTACATACATTATTTGTTCAACTCTAATCTTTAATAAAATAGACCATGTAATCCAATTAGATGTTACACATACCCATTAGCTACCACTGAAATGTTAATTTTTCCATTACATTAACACTATTTTCCCAAAAATTTCAAAAGATTAAGGTTAAAGACTAGAGTTCCCAGTAAGTTTTCCTTTAGAAATTCCAGCCATTTCACTGGATAAGTATTCAGCCAACAAAATGAGCTAGTAGTCCAGTGCAGTTCTAAGTGGATATGTGGTATTAATTTCACACTTTCACCAGAAGCTAAGGACTGAATTGGTAACCAGGCTTATTGTCTTACCTTCTGGAAAGTAGTCCCTTCTCCAGAATAGGCTACAAGAAGACCGGGGAGGCAATGTGCTTCTACAGACTCTGTCCATACTGCCTGGTCTTGTGGATTGACGATGCCAGTCTCCAGAGCTCTCAAGAAAACACCTTTCTCCATTTTTAAATTCACAAAAGAAAACAGCTTTTAACCAGGAATTTCAACTCCAATGCTTTTCTGTCTGGGGATTGGTCCTGTTTTGAGCAGGGGGTTGGACTAGATGACCTCGTGAGGTCCCTTCCAAGTCTGCTATTCTATGATTCTATATTCTATGTAGCTGCACTGGTAAAATATTTGCTGCCCTTCCCTAATGGACACAAGGCCATGTACGCTATTTTGAGTAGGGAAGGGAATGCTATTTTAAGCCTCTCTCTGCCTAAATTATCTTTAATACAACGGAGCAAGTTTTTTAATAGGCAAAGCTGCAAGTTACACTAGTTGTGAATATCATGGGAGAGAGGATTTTGCCAAATAAATGTCTTTTGAAACAGCTCACTATTCTCTGAACTTCTGCAGCTATCTTAAGCAATACTCTCTCCAATGGTGAGCAATATACAAAGAGGTCCTTATTCAACAAGGTACTTAAGCACACACCTAACTTTAAGTAAACCCAATGAAGTCATTAGAACTAGCATGAAAATGAAGTTAAGCATGTGCTTAAGTGCTTAGCTACATCTGGCTCTGACTGCAGGAAAATGGTCCACTGAGGAAATACCAGCATTCTGCTATGAGCTTCTTATTTGGCAGTGGTAAAGTTCTGTTGCTAGGATTTTTATTTTGCTGCTCAAAGGTAGTCTGCATTTGTCATGTTTACTGACCTAAACTCTGCTCTCTACTGTGCTAGGGCCTAAGACATCTCTCAGTGAGAAGGGTAACAGGGACAGAACACAAGTGGGAAGAGAAACTATACAATAAAGAGTGTTTTTCCCTTCAGAAGCCTATTCTTCCTTCATTGCACTCAAGAAAGCCCAAGGCAAGACACTTTAGTCAATTCATCTGCCGTTTTTCTCTTTCACTTTTTGAAGCAGTCTCAATAACAGTTATCAGAACATATCTCCCCTCATTCACTTCCAAAAAAAATCAGTGAAATGACCTTGTTTTGAATGTGACCTTTCACTTGAGCAGCCCACTTGGCTCTTCCTACTTGTCAAATGCTAATCTCTCACATGCTTGCTGATGCAAATTTTAAATTTTCTGCAGGCTCACTCCTAAGTGTGAGCCTCCTGGGCGCAATTCAGTCATCCAGAGCAGATTGCCACAACAATGTGGATGGCAGAAAACATCTCAGCTAAAGCTCCTGGGCCTCAGGAGACTTGTCTGTACATCTCACTAAGGCTTGTTCTTAGAACAGACTCTGAAATTTTAACAACTGCTAAAATTGTATGCATCTCAGGGATTTTTTTAGCTATGCAAACAGGAAAGCATCATTAAAAGAATATGAAGTGTAAACAAAAAGACGAGCAAGGGAAATTTCTGAATAAAGTTACAGGAAGTCTCCTGTTCTAAAGGAAACTTCACCTATTTTCCTCAGTGGAATAGCCTGAGAGTAGAACAGTACTTGCGATCATGAATGTGCTATACTTTGTCATGCATCCGACGAAGTGGGTATTCACCCACGGAAGCTCATGCTCCAATACGTCTGTTAGTCTACAAGGTGCCACAGGAGTCTTTGCTGCCTATACATAAAACTGCATCCTGTAGTAGTACAGGTATTACCTTTGCATTAACATTAATAAAATGTTTGAGAATTATAAAAACTTGAATGACAAAATTCTGCACTGATTTTACACATAGGGTTGCACAGCATGAAAATCAGGGCAAAAATTGTCCCTAAGTGTCAAATCCTGGGGTTTTGACTGTGGGGTCTAGAGGGCCTTTATGGAACAGCTCTGTCTCAAGGGTGTCATGGAACCACACCATCCCAGTGGGAGCTACAGGAGTAATGATATCTCTGCGAGGGGTGAATGAGTGGAGGGCAGCTGCTACACTTCCTTTGAAGATGGTACAGCATGAACCTCTCTCCTTTCCCCCAGTGTACTGAGTTGTGCAATAAATCAAGGCACACACACACAGATACATGTTTAATTATGGTTATTTGCAAAGCTCCAACAATCTGCTCTATATTCTGAGGACGCAAGTACTCCACTAACTTTTAGCAGTGCTGGGTTTTTCAAATTACTTTACTCCAGTAGCCCTGAATGGACAGATCATTGCATTCCGCCCCTATTGCTTTTACAAACCCACCTGAGGCAAACAAACAAACCTGCATTGTTTTGTCCTCACAAAAAGCCCAGTAACTATTACAGTCATTTAGACGTTCTCCACTGGCCTTATCCTTACTATGGTCACATTCAACACACTGGAAGTCCTCTTATCCAAAATGCTTTTAAAGAAATGTGTTGTAAAAGTGTCTAATGGCCTACTAAGTCTTGGATTCAGTTTACTATCAGCAGTCTTTTGGGATTCTCTGTGGCTTCGTGCACTATTTTTCTCCATAAAGAACTCTCTTCCTGGTGTGATCTGCAACAAACGGCAGGATGTATCTGTCTTTCTAGATCTGCCTTTTCTCTGCTTGTCAACGCACAGCCAACCGGTTTTATTTTTTCTTTGTGAATATTTACCATGACAACTCCACTTGCACTCAGAAGTCCAGATTCCACGCTGCAGTGCATCACTGTGGTGAAGTGGCCTTAAAGCTGTCATAATTAGCAAAGGAAAGTTCTTTGTAAGGCAATCCTGTGTAAGGCAATCCTGTGGTGGAATAGGAGCTCTAGCTTATGTTTTTCCTGATGCCGTCATTGGTGGTCAAGACAGGAGCAAAGGGGCATGGGCTGGGGCTCCCTCATGCCCAGCTTCCTGCTTATGTATGCTGATAAAGCAGCTAGGCACACAGCCAAACCGGAAATGTGGGAATTCAAAAGTGAGCTCTATGCCTCCTTCACACCACTCTCCTGAGATGCGTTGTGTAGTTCTTGGTGTACTCCACTGTCTTTCCATGCTAACACCATCACAGAAGCATGGCAGACTAACCACAGAGTAAGGCTCACGTGATTTGTTCCTAAAAATTAACACTGAACAATTAAATTTCTTATTCTGTATGGGAAAGAAAATATTAAGGCTCCAGTGTGCCTCCAAGTTCAGAGCTCTCATTTCCAGCGTTAGGAGTTCTGCACAAAGAACGAGAACTTAATCTAGACTTCAGACTTTTCTTTTGATGACAAAACTTGTTAACTGATAGTATCACCAGTTTCTTATCTACACTGTGCTACAGCCAGCTCACTCTCACCCATGTTCCTATCTCAGTCAAGCACTGGTAAAGCAGAGCAACTGTGCTGCTCACATCCTATGAAAGAGAGAGACAAAGCTGATGTAGGTCAATAATAGCACTGCAGTCGCAAACTTCTCATATGTTTTCTCAGGGGTGTCACACACTTGTTGAGATGACACAAAATACCCATCAGTTCAGCTGAGCAACTTCCCATTATTGCTTTCTGGGACCTCATCAAGAAGAATAAAATCACTGAACAGGGAATCTATTCAGCCCTGAAAGCTTCTGTAGGCATGTTAACAGTGCATCTTACAGCCAACTCTTTCAAATCTAACTTATTCAGAGCAGACACCTTTTATTTGTCCATTGAGAAAGAAGATCACTGACTCAAAAAATAAATCAATTTTCTTCACCATATCCACGTCTCAAATCAGACTGAACCGGGTCATGGAAGTCAGAAGGCTCCAGATTCCGCCAGCCCTGCTTTACACGTGCCCTCACCACGTAGGGAAGGTATAAGACCAAGTGGTAATTAGGGAGACTGTAAATATAAATTAATGATATTCTAGGCAGGGATTTAAACACCAGTTAAAGAAGCTGATCCCATTCCCACCAAAATGGAGGCATTAGTCCCAAATTCTCCTGCTTGTTTTCACCAGCTATGATTGGCACAGTGGAGCTCCTGCGGCACTCAGACTCTTGGTAAGTGAAACCAGCTGTATATCATCCAGAAAGACAATGCATTTTTCCCTGTTGATATGAATTTGCACTCATACAAGCAGGCAATCCATTATTAATGCAATCTGTTGTTATCTGAGGAAATATAAAATTCTCTGCAGGCCAAAAGAGTTGATCATTTCTGAGAGGAAACATCCCCAATTCCCCAAGTTGCCCACGACTTAGAGTAACCCATTAGTCTAGGTTTCATGCATACTAAGAGTTGAAGAATGCTTTCTTAGAATCCACCATACTTTTGTCATCCACTGCAAGCACTCTCTGTGCTGCAGTCACTGAAAAACTGTGAGCTGAACAATAGCCAACAGCATTGACCTACTCCCCATATAACAGATCATCTGTAAAGCAATGTGACCTATAAAGACAGGGTGATGAAGGAGGATATGTAGGAACCACTGCATCAATGTCTAAGGACAAATGATTGTCTGACTCTCTGATTAGACCATTAGTACAGTGCTTCAATGGCCACACCGTATTTTCTTTCAGAATTCTGTAACCCAGCAGGGGCCATCAGTCTTCTCAGAAAGATCTCAGCTGAAAGGCCATAAGCAAATAGATTCCTCCTCACTATCGTCATAAATATTCCCCATCTATGCAAATTTACTTTTCATTCACAGGTACTGTATTCAAAGGTGTTTGTGGAGAGTGAATAATAAATAGATTCCTCTTCCAAATGCTTTGGCTCACTTTAATGCTTGGATAAAAGTGTGTTATTATAAAATTGACAAAACATATTGACTCATTCCAACATACACACTTTCCACTTTAAGAATATGCTCTGTTTCTTACAAGCCACTTAAAGCAACTCGACTGTGCAATCAATATGTTACTACAATGAGGGTTTAATCTGATGCCAGTTTGAGTTACTTGGGCAGATCAAGGACATTCATTATATGGCTCTATGTTTGTTCCTGTTTCATAGAACAAAAGAGTAAACAACCAAATAAAGTTAACTTAATTGAGACTATTTTAGTCCCTGAGCTCTCCTGAACTCAGGGATTACTCCCAGGTGGCACCAAGAAGTGTTAGGTCCCATGCATAGGAGCCAAGGAAAAGTGATGATGTTAGCTGGCCCCCTCTCCACAATGGAAAATAGAACTGCCTGGACATGCAGTGTGGGCAATGCTGCACTCTCTTATGGAATAAAACAGCAAAAACACATACCTCTGTTCTCTTTGGAGGGATTGTATTTTGAAACGCAATCCTCCTGAGCCAAAGAGCTTCCTCCAGCACTCACTTACACCTGCCAATACCTTTCTGGCATAAACTAGCCTTTACTATGTAAACAGTGGTCCAGTGGTAGTATATCTTCTTTGGTCTGAGACACTTCAGTATGGATCCTCAACTTGTTTACATTGTCATAACTCAGCTGAAGACAATGGAGCTTGGACAATTCAAACCAGTTGAAGACACGGAATTTTATATTTAAGAAATAAATGATATATAATAATTTCACTTTTACAATATGAGATCTTACATGATTTATTTTGAAGTCTTGTTTGAACATATTTATTGTAAGTACTCTCAGTGTGCACAAGGGAGATAGATAGACACGCATATTTTGGTGCTCCTGGAAAGTTCCTGATTGACAGATGTGAGAGTAGTGAAGTTTTGCTATTTATGTGCAGGAAAGGTCCGCACAGGCACTGCCCTGCCCCATGTCTCAGCCTCTGAACTAAAATAAATTACTTTTTTATAGCCATTCTGTCCTTGGCTTTGCTTCTAAAACAACAGAGTGGTGGGTTTTGTGATATAAATGCCTGTTAACCAGACCGACACTATCTGACTCTTTTTACATAGTTTGCTCAACATCCATCAAATGGTAGCAATTTTCAATCACTACTAACCTAGGCAGAATTCAAACAGGCAACCTAAGATGAAAGGCTCTTGCTCTTCCCCCCAACCTCGCATACAAATCCCCTGAGAGGTCCAGTTTCCTTATCATAAGGTTTTTTGCCAGACTGCCTAAACATAAATACTTGCTCTACAAGGTATGTCCATGTTGCAAAGATGAAAAAGAACTTTATACCAACGAAAATGCATATTCTGAAGTGTGCTTGTTATAATGGAACGTGTATATGATAAAATATCCCAAGGGTTTTATTTTATAAGTAATCCCTAAATCCCTGGGGCATGTGCATTTTTAAAACAAAATTACATCTTTAAAGCATGGAATCATCAATATACTGATATACTTGCATATGCATCCTGTAACCGGTGAAGAATGAGATCAATTCAGTGTACATTTTAGGTTTTTCAGCTAAGTTTTAACCCTATTAAAACAGTAATATTGCACAAGATCATATTATCATCTAGGAACTAACCTTTTCTACCCTTTTCTAAATAAAAGTCTTCACAGAAAGTAAAACTGTTATGCTCAAATGCAGATTGACTAATACCTATTAGATGCTCTATTGATTTTCCTGATAAAGACGATCCTGGCAAGATCTAGAACAAGTAAATTGTTTACATATTCCTATTCCCAACCTGTGCTGTAAGAGAAATGATCTGCAGAATACATTTAATGTAAAAGTTAACTGTAAGCATATATACATGGTTAAGAGTTAATTATAAGCATATATACATGGTAGTAGTTATAAGCTTTCTATAATAACAATGAGCCAAATCTTGAGGACTCTACTCCATGATTACTCAGTTCTCACCTGGGTGTACTCCTGTTGACATCAGTGGAATTTGCCGACATAAGGAATGAGTGAAAACAAAAGGCCATGTTATGATTTCCATACTCACCCTAATTTGCACCTGAGCAAGTAACAAGAAGTCCCACTGAATTCAATGGGTTGATGCCAGCAGTAATTCTGGCCTCACAAGGTGGAGATGCTATCTACTTCTTCCTTAAAACAAACACAGGCAGAAACTAATCTTTGTAACAGGAAAAATGTCATTACATTGTTCAAAAATCCTTCATAAAGAGATGAAATAGGAACTTGTTTTCTCTTTCTTTCTTCTATACCGATTCATGAGACACTAGTTTGCCATTTTTGTTATACGTGCATAACATGTCGCTTATTTGCTTAGATAACTCTTATTGATCCGTTTTTATTTTAAAAAATCCATTTAACCCGTCCAAGTAACCATAATAAATTTTCTTGGACATTTAAAGCAGTTTATAACAAATATATTAAAGGAAACTGGTCAGTTAAAATACTAAATTATGTGTCCTGTCTAATTATTGACCTTTAGAACTCATTTAGAAGAGATCATTTAGAATTCTGTATTCTTAAAAAAAGAAAAAACTTGCTTCACATTATCTCTTTCTATCTGATTTATAAAATGTTAATTAAGAGCCTAGAGAAACCACAGCAGGAGACAGAACAACTGCTGAGTATCTTTTCCATCTAGAGTATGCTCAGAATAATGTGAATTAGGGCACTAGATACAGACACTTATAAATTAAGCACAACATGTTGTGTCTACTTTTTTGACTTGTGGTTTCATTTCAAAGACAAGTTACTTTCCCAAATGCGCACACAAAACCTAGTCCTGAGACAGTAGCTGTTGAAATCTGTTTTCTTCTCCATTATTCAGTCCTTTCCCTCTCATGTAGGACTGGGATATTCTTATAACAATAGTTTACTTCTTTGTTGATTGCATATTTCTGAATATTCATTAACCTTATTTTAAGAATTCATAAAAACCTGCCATCAGCATCAGTTTTCATACTTATTCTGTCAGATTTAGCTGTAAATTAGGCCTCCTGGAGTTGTTTGCCTTTGTATCTCTTATTAGTTTTCCAGAACATTTCTGTTTTGAAACGGTGATGAAAAACACTTCTCTAGGAAACAGCTACATACACTTACAATTGGGATTTTCGTAGGACTATAACTACTCCATCATGCTGCAAGTGTGGGTGTCCCTAAGTAATAACATAAAAATGAAGAAAGAAATTTCTATACAGTCATCAAAATCAGGGCTGATATGAAGGGGAGCTAGAGGGAAATCCAATTTCCCTTGTTACATTTAATTAATTCATATAAATATCTGCTGTAAAAGTAACAGAGAAGAATAGTTACACTGCTAAAGTATTTTTAATTCAAACCATGATCTAAATGCAGCATCTTAAGCTGACTCATTGGAAAGACAGGTTCTGAAAACATATATAAAATGTAGAGACCCTAGAAGTAACTAGCTCCCTTCCAAAAGCTTATCACAGTCATATTAATGAACAGAAGTCAGGCAGTTTAGGACTGTGGTATGCAAGTGGACAGGTAAATAGGAGCACAGGATTCTGGATATTGGCTCAGGCTATTTCTCTATTAGTTTGTAATATTCCCAACTTCTCACTACTCCCGGCATATCCAGATATTTGATGCTTCCGGGGAAGATGACAAAAATCTGCATTTATACCCCTGGAATGCTGTATACTGCTGTACATAATGGAGGGAAAGAATTGTTTAGTCCTGACCCCTACAACGTCAACAACCTATGCTTTGAAACATGAGTTTTGATTACCCAGTTATTTTCTTTTCCACAGATTTGGGAAATGTTTTTCATTTGCAACCCTCCTCCACTATTTTGCATCTGAATTACTTTGCATGTGATCCTACATTTTTCATATGTACCTTATTTTTTGCCCATTGAGTGTTGAACTCTTTTACAGAGAATATACTGTATTACTGGATTTGTTTCTCTGATCTCAATCTCTGATGATAGCTAGCAGCCACATATTGAAATGGTATAAAAGGTGTAAAGCTATTACTTTCCCACATCAGCTGAGATTTTTCTCTCAAAAGAGTTTCCCCAATTTTGAGTATCTAGGGCCATACAGTCTTCTCTACCGCATATGAAACATTTTAAGCCTTTCTTCCAGCCCTGTGAAACAGCCTCCATAAGGATTTCACAGAGGAGAAGGAGGCAGGGACAGCTGCTCTCCATGGCACATCCTACCACCAAACCATAAACATTTCAGTGTGAAGGTTAACAATGTCCCTATCAGAATAATTCACCAGTACAACCTCTCTGCCCTGTGAATCCAACTCCTAGAGTTGTTCGGAATAAGTGACTGGTGGGAAAGCTCCTGGCCATACAACTTTGTAAGATTTGTATTTCCAAAGGGTCAGATGGGGATGGAAGAATTGGGCATTAACTCAAGACAGAGAGACTTCTGCACAGATAGCTTAGGTTCCCACTGCTCCTCTGAGATCAGTGAAGACATCAAGGGGTGGCGTCAACAGGTCTTGGGGGAACAAAGCACACCCTTCAGTGGAAGAATGAAAAGAGAACTGAACACATGCAAACATACTGAGTTTCTTGCTCCTGTTGTGAAGGTAGATGGGACCTTTAATATTTCTGAATTCTTTAATCATGACAGCAAAGCTCTTACAGATCTGATGGATTCTGAACTAGCATAAATTATTTTGGACCTGGTGGCTTCAGTACATTTATAAGTTTTAAGTCAGGTTGTTTTCTGAAGTACTCTTTCAGTAAGAGATCTAAAATAGAAAAGCTATTGTAGGTATCTTGATAATGTTAATTATAATCTCTCACTTACTATCATATTCAATGACATAAGAGTCCACAAAAATTTTCGGAAAAGCTAATATGAGAACATTCTATTTGATTTCATATTTTAATGGATGGCATGTCAAATTATCTTTTATTTTAAGAGGTCACATTCTGATTACATGAATCACTTTAATGACACAACTAAATATGTCAAATGCCTCCTGCTCCACTTAGCTGAAGTAGGACCAAGGCCAAATATCTTAAGAAGAAGAGAGCTGAGCAACTAATTCACAACTAATAGCTTATTCGGCACATTTAGACTTTTTTCTTCATCATCTTTGTCATAAACAGATAGTTAAGGGTTAATGTCTCTTTTACTTGTAAAGGGTTAAGAAGCTCAGTAAACCTGACTGACACCTGACCAGAGGACCAATAGGGGGACAAGATACTTTCAAATCTTGGTGGAGGGAAGTCTTTGTTTGTGCTTTTTGTTTTGTTTGTTGTTCGCTCTAGGGACTGAGAGGGATGGGACATCAATCCAGGCTCTCCAAATCTTTCTGAATCAGTCTCTCATGTTTCAAACTTGTAAGTAATTAGCCAGGCAAGGCGTGTTAGTCTTATGTTTGTTTTTTCAACTTGTAAATGTTTCTTTTTACTGGAAGGATTTTACCTCTGTTTGCTGTAACTTTGAACCTAAGGCTTGGGGGGGGGTCCCTCTGGTCTATAGGAATCTTATTACTCTGTAAAGCATTTTCCATCCTGATTTTACAGAGATAATTTTTACCTTTTCTTTCTTTAATTAAAAACTTTCTTTTTAAGAACCTGATTGATTTCACCTTGTTTTAAAATCCAAGAGGTTTGGATCTGTGTTCACCAGGGAATTGGTGAAGTCCCTAAGGCAACCCAGGGAGGGGACAAAGTTTTTGGGGAAGAGAGTGCCCCAGACACTGGAATTCTGGGTGGTAGCAGTATACCAGAGCTAAGCTAGTAATTAGGCTTAGAAGTGTCCATGCAGATCCCCACATCTGTACCCTAAAGTTCAGAGTGGGGAAAGAAACCTTGACAATCTTGAAGAACATTTGGAATTTGATTTGTGTTGAAAAATTGTGATGGTAGAATAAATCATATGATACTGTTTCTGTTTCCTGACTGTGGAAACATTATGTCACTGATACACACGCTAATTACTACTTTCACTCCGCACAAGAGCGTGCTGAGACTTCTCACTGAGGAACTTTGTAGTGGAGAGGGGAGGAAGGCAGGTAGGCATCTCCAGGTGAAGCCTTCAAGAAGGGAACAGCGTATTGAGGTTCTCCCAAGTTAGGAAAATGTGGACAAACAATGAGTAAAGGATCCATACTGAGCTGACTCTATGTAGCTCCAGATACAATTATTATCTTGTAAAACAGGACAGACGCTTAAGAGATAACCTAATAGAGAATTAACAAATACCTGCCACACAGTAATTAGATAGTAAAATTTCAATAAACATCTTAATGATCATCTGGGATTTAAATACTTTCAGCCACATTGTCAACCTTTTACTCCCCCTGTAAGTGCTTACTTACATGAGTAAACTATTGACTTAACCCACATATGAAAGGAGTTCACAATCTGGCCCTTTATGAATATTCGGCCAAATCTTTTCTAAATCAAAGAAGGTACGTGTTTGTAAAGTACAAAATAATTCATAAATAATTAACAAATTCTTCTTGTAAAACTGTAAGTGATTTTTGTTATGGTGAAATGTGCTGGACTGACAGCAGTGGACAGTGAAGTCTACTGAATCAAAGACCATCTTTAGCATGGATAGTACAAGCTTTTCCTACATCACCTTGCCAATACACTACATTCCTTCTCTGGGCAGTACACTCTCTAAGCACCATCAGGTCTTGGTCACTCTGTCTCTCTCTGGTGAGGCTGCTACCACTGTACTGCCCACAGATTTACTCAAATTTAACCTCCAACTAATAGATACATGTATCTGGTTATGTGGCTAGAACCCCTCAACTCAATATGTTTAATAAAGTATCTATATTGTATCCATTCAAGGATGAAATTCTCTATTTCTGAGGGCCCATGCAGGACCCCACATACTCCTTAAGCTCACTTAACTCCTTAATGCAGCATATAAGGGCAGAAGGATCACTCATCACTGATGTGACTTCACACTAATTAATCAACATACGTAAATATTTCAGTATTGACGCTATAATTTTAGTGTTAGAATAATAAAAGCATAATATACTTTCTGGTACTGCAGCATAGAATGTCTGAAGTACATTGTTTCATCAATGGCACTGAAAATGAACATCAGAACATTGTTTTATCAATTGTATTGAATATATTATTTGTCAGGTATATGATGGTCTGGATGAAGGATTAATTGAGAAATAATTAATGGAGTGGTGGGACAAGCTGACATACAAATGAAAGGCAAAATTAAAACTGATGGACTCCTTTGGCCATGCAGCAGATTCACATACTACACTGCTGAAGAAGGAGGGGGGAGGGAGTTTGCACATGGTCAACATCTTCCTTTCTACAACACTAAAGAGATTAATTAGGAAGTATTTAATTCGGGAAAAGCATATATCTTCTAAACTTTCCAGAATTTTTGATAAGTGAGACTCTTTTAGACCACAATAGTCATAAATTACTGCCAGTACTTTAATAAAATGATATTGTTACAAATGCTGCTCAAGGTGACATTTGAGGGGAGAGGAATATTTCTCTGGAGCAGCAGGCGGCTTTTCTAGGAGCCATTTAACAAGATGAGCATTTGCTGCCACAGTTTTGATTGGGCAGCCTGTCACTGACATCTATTGGCAAAATTCAAAGTCAGGAATTTTGTGTCAGGTTAAAATTAGTTAAAATAGAGTCCAACTTTTAGGCCCAGATCCTCAGATGATGTATATCAACATAGCTCCATTTAATCAATTTACATCTGGTGAGCATCTGTCCCTCAGTCTCTTTTATAAATACAAGTTATGGTCCTGCCAGTATTTACATACTTAATGAGACTTCTTACATGAGTCAAGTTCTAAATATGTATAATGTTGGGGTAACCTCAGAAACCTCTTCCACACAGTTCCCCAATAAGTCTGTTTGACTCCAGTCTTGTCACTCAAGTTCCCTTATTTGGCATACAGAAAAGTTATGCTGAGTTGATCAGTCCTCAGACAGAGAGTGTGGGTACAAGATACTACACACACCTAAAGTTACAGAGAGAACTCCTTCCTTTATATATGTTTACATATCACATTACATTCACTACACATTGCATCTTGTGTTTTGGGATTGGCTTGGTTGCTTTGCAGGCCAGTTTTGTTCAATATCTTCATTAATGATCTGGAGGATGGTGTAGACTGCACCCTCGGCAAGTTTTCAGATGACACTAAACTGGGAGGAGCGGTAGATACGCTGGAGGGTAGGAATAGCATACAGAGGGACCTAGACAAATTAGAGGATTGGGCCAAAAGAAATCTGATGAGGTTCAACAAGGACAAGTGCCGAGTCCTGAATTTAGTGGCTAGACAGCAGTTCTGCAGAAAAGGACCTAGGGGTTACAGTGGACAAGAAGCTGGATATGAGTCAACAGTGTGCCCTTGTTGCCAAGAAAGCTAATGGTATTTTGGGCTATATAAGTAGGAGCACTGCCAGCAGATTGAGGGACATGATCATTCCCCTCTATTTAGCATTGGTGAGACCTCATCTGGAGTACTGTGTCCAGTTTTGGGCCCCACACTACAATAAGGAAGTGAAAAAATTGGAAAGAGTCCAGCAGAGGCAAGAAAAATGATTAAGGGGCGGGAACACATGACTTATGAGGAGACGCTGAGGGAACTGGGATTATTTAGTCTGCAGAAGAGAAGAATGGGAGGGATTTGATAGCTGCTTTCAACTACCTAATTACCTGAAAGGGGTTTCCAAAGAGGATGGATCTAGACTTTTCTCAGTGGTAGCAGATGACAGAACAAGGAGTAATGGTCTCAAGTTTCAGTGGGGGCGGTTTAGGTTGGATATTAGGAAAAACTTTTTCACTAGGAGGGTGGTGAGGCACTGGAATGGGTTACCTAGGGAGGTAAAAACCTCCTTCCTTTGAGGTTTTTAAGGTCAGGCTTGACAAAGCCCTGACTGGGATGATTTAGTTGAGGATTGGTCCTTCTTTGAGCAGGGGTTTGGATTAGATGACCTCCTGAGGTCCCTTCCAACACTGATATTCTGTGATTCTATGCACACAGACACACACACAATTTTCAGGCTTTGGACTCAACACTAAGCCTGAAAAACTATTTGTTCTGATTAAAATCTTTGTACATGGGCAGCTAAATTATTTTATTAACCAACAGCACAGAATGCTTGAAGATTAATGGAATCTCATCCTGTGATAACCAAAGAACAAGACAGAGATCTCCATCTCCCATTAATAACGAAGGACTTTGATTATTTGAAATTTCCCAAAATCTTTACTGTGTACTGCCCATATATGTCCTTTCTTCAAGTGCTCATGGCTGGATCACCTCACACCCACATGGTAAATTCCACAGGGGGAGCTCAGTGGAAGAAAACTGTGTGGATGCTTTTACAGATTCTTCCTACTGGATAGGAGTGGAATATAGGACACTCCCTCGAGACTATGCCATGGAAAATGCTCACAAACCCTTCAGATTCCTGAGGATGAGTGGGAAGACAGGGCCATGTATGCAGAGACTGTGTACCACAAAGAGCAACTCCCTTTTGCCAACTTAATGGGGATTCTCTGCTGTGAAGGGGGCTCCAAATAACAGGTAACACAACCCCAGGCTGTAATAACTTTAGTCTGTGAGCAATGCTGTGTTCAGTTTTTCAGGGGGATGGAGGGTGGACCAGACTATCTCCCCACCAACCCTTCACTGACTCCTCCTCCTGCATTGATATTCAGATCACCACAGAGCCCCTGTGGGATAGAAGAAGGGTAGATCAATAACATATGGGTAGCTGATTCCACACAAGAAGGAAGTGATGGGGACACAGAATGTCCCTCCATTGCATGGATGTGGGGGCGAGAGGAACAGTCCCCAAAAATAAGAAGGGTAGCAAGTCTGCAGAAGCTGTGTTGTAGGAGCATGTAGAGAAGCAAGTGGCCATGTGGGATGTTCCTACTCCCCTATCTCTTTGCATACCACTTTCCCTCCCTCAACAAAACCATCTCTATGGGAGAGGCAAGAAAGGTCATGAGGAGCTATGGAAAAATCCATGCTAAGTGGCAGTTTCCTTCTCTCAGCGAGTAAAGTCTATGTAAAACTAATGCTGCCTGAGGCACTTTGCACTTCATGGTTGAGACTTCTTAGAATCACAAAGCTCTTCCATTAACTCATTTCCCTCCTCATGGTTTTACACAGTAGAGGAGCTCATTGGCCTACAGCTTATATTTCTGGAGTTTTCATTTTCTTTCATTTGAGTACTAAATAGGTACTTCCATTGCATACAAAAATATAAGAGAAAAGTAAACCTCAACAGGCTAAGATTGTGCCTTTAAAACAGTTATGCTATAGATCAATTTGGACCAATGTGTCTGCTAAAAGCTGATGTAAAAAAAAAAAAATCTGAAATCTCCCGGGCCCTCTTTCCTCCTCACTTCTCCATCAAGGTTTGTACCTTCATTATTCTCCCTGTGGCTTGCAACTCAAGAATCATTTTCCTCCTGTCACTCAGCCTCCAATCCCAGGCTCTCCCCACATCTCCTTCCTTCCTATCCATCCCAATTGCTAATAGTCTGGTCCATACCTTGACTGATTCTTGCCTTAGCTAGTTATCTTCTCCTTTAGATTCTTTGCTTCTCATATAACCAAACTATCCAAATGCCTTAGCTAAAATAAAGAAATCACTCATCTCATGATGGTCTGTCTTGACTTCACTCTGAAAAAAGGTGTGTTCTTAATTCAAGTTAACTAACATGAGGCAAAATTCTAGGGAAGACAGGGCAGGTTGTAGTTTTTACTTGAGTGAGCTGGTCAACATTGGAACATGTTTATTTTTGAAGATGTATGTAAAGGGACATGAGTAAGAACCCTCTCTCACCACACACACACTCTGCATAGACTACTTGGTTCTGGGCCCACAAGAGAAGTCAGGAGTTATATACTCATTGTTCCTTGGCTCTGGAACACATGGACAGGGAGGAGCAGGGCATGGGTGAAATCTTGGCTTTGCTCTCCCATGTATTAGCTACTACAGCCTGGTCTGTATAAACCATCTGCAGTACTACTCCTGGGGCAAGAGGGAAGCGGGGAAGGAATTATGGCTCAGCAAGGTTTCTAGGGCACAAAGCTTCCCACAGCTAAACCTGGGTTGGTGTAGGTTTCATCTTGCTCAGCATTGTCCCTAAATGCATATTCTGGCCCTAAATATTTGTATTGTGTTGAAGTTCCTGTGCAAATTGCATGTATTGTTGAATGACATCCTATATAAATAACAGTGTATATAACCTAGGCATGAGCTGTGCTAGCTTTTTGATAGTTAAACTCAATGAGAATTCTTAATGACATGTTTTCCTGGGAAATTTTTCAAATTTTTTTTTAAATGTGTTCAAAGAAAAGTAATTGTTTATTTTATTTACACAGAGAGAGAATGCTGCTTTTTTTTATTTATTTTACTTGAAACCAGAGTTCTTTTCATTTGGCTTTCAAAACATTTTACCTGAAGGACATGCATTACTTGAGTCCAAAATAAGAGCTCATTTTCCTATGCAAAACTACTTCATGACATACTGAAGACTGGCAAATTATGCCTATAAGAAAAAAATAGTTTTCTAAGTTGACCTTGCTCTTCTCAATCTGTGCAGTGTAACTGCAACGTCGAGATTTGCATAGTGTTTTGACAAAAATGTATTTGAATGCCACATGGCAGGTGGCTCCACATTGCTAAGATGCTGTGTCCTGAGCATCTAGTGCTGCTTTACTTTTCAATGGCGTAACAAAGGCAGTGAAGCTCTCATGGTTCACTTGATCAGTCTGGGCAAACAGAACATTTCCTTTAATGTGAATCATAGACAAAAACAAAAATCTAAACAACCCTGGGTATGGAATGGATTCAGTTCTGGTTAAAAGTTAAACTTGAACTAGATGTTTATAAGGAAGCAAAGTTGACCTAGGCAAGAAGAGCACATTTGGACCCAAACCAAAAATACAAAGTATACAACAGCCTTGTAACCAAGTAAAGAAGCAAAGCAAAGAGTAGAGAAGTGCAGATCCTTCTCCAACATCTCATCTAGGTGAGTACAGAAGTATTTTTAGACATGCAATATAAATGCACTTGACTTAAAATGAAGATTTTTTTAAAGTAGTTGAATATTATACAGTAAAGTGAAGCAAGTTTAGAAAATCTAAATATTTCATAAAACAGAAGCCAACATGTTTTCAGAAAATAATGAATTATCAGTTGATACACTAATATCACTGTTTCTTTCCTAAAATATTACCTTGGGTTTTCCAAGGACTTGAGACTCAAAGCAAAGAGAATCTAAGCACACCTGGCAATGCTATAGAAATTCTTCTAAGTCTTACTTCTCATGGATGAGCATTTTAAAATATGATTGAGTTGGCATATTATAGACGGGACTCACTTGCAAACTACTCCACAGAACAGGGGTATTCAGAGCTGGGATTTTAATCCAACATCTCTACAATTATATATTCATATTTATTTACCTTCTTTCTCATCTGACAGGCTTCCAGGGGGAGGGGGTGTTAAATCATGATTGATCCAGCTATTAGCAAAGATAGTCAGGGACACAACCAAATGTTCAAGTATCACTAAAAATCTGACTGCCAGAAGCTGGAACTGGATGACAGGGAATGGATCACTCAATAATCGCCTCGTTCTGTTCATTCCCTGTGAATCATCTAGCACTGGCCACTGTTGGAAGACAGGCTACCGGGATGGATGGACAATTAGCCAGACACTGAATGGCCATTATTATGTTCTTATGAACTATTGCTTCATAAATTTAACTTTATAAAGATTCTGTATATTATAAACAGGCATTATTCTCGCACTATTCTACTAACAATAACAGTTGGGTTCTTCTTCATAAAGAATTTCAGTAAAGTCCTTTTCTGAAAAGTATTCATAAAACTCTGAATGGAGCAAATACATGACAAAGATTGTTAATGTTACTCTTTTAGGTTTTTGGATTCTAAATGTAAATACATTTCATATTACTGGTTACTTTTTCACAGGAGAAATTAATTAGAATTAACTTTGTCACTGTACACATAAGAGTTCTACTATAATAATGTAGCCATATTATCTACTATGATATTTGTGACATATTAACTGATGCTCCATAGAGGAATCACAGGATCACCAAGAAAAGAAACTGAATATATTCCACATTTCTGTTTAGCCTGAAATGCAATCCAATCTCTGCTCGTGAGTGTATTTCTAAAGCATAATCAGATACTGTACTACATTTTATAAATAATGGGAACTTCTGATGGCTGTTCGGCAGCCTATGGGAATTGAAACTGGAACTGGGAGTGCTGCTGCGCCCCCTGGGTTGAAGTAGTAATAACAAACACTACTCCTGGGGGAATTCTGTGCCAGTGTACATGCACAGAATCTATGGCCCCCTGAGATTTCTTTGTTTCCTCACAGAAAAATGACTGATAGGGAAGCACAGGGAAGCCACAAAAGCAGTCATGCAACCCTCCCCGTCAGTATGTTTCGGGTGCCCAGGGCAGCCAGCAGAGAGGTAAATCACTGTGGGGCAGGGGTGGGACTGAGGAAGACCTGGCTGGTGGCTCCAACCCTGTGCTGGGCTCAGCTGCTAGTCCCAGCTGGGCTGGGGAGGATGGGACTTCCTCTTACCCTGCATGGCATCCAGGGTTGTAACAGACCCACCCCAGATTTCTCCCCCAGCTGTAGGACACTCTGCAAACTCCCCTGCCCCCAGCGCTTCCTGCACTCATTGCTCTTCAGCTGCAAGGGGCAGGGGGAAATCACATACAAGGAGTTGCTCCCCCATCCTTCCAACCCCTGTGCATCCAGACCTCCTTGTACTTAGACCCTTCAACTGAGCCTCACCTACCCCATATCCAGAACCCCCCCCAACAAGCCTCAGTCTGCCGAACCTGGACCACCCCAATGAGTAACCCACACCCAGATCCCCAGCCTACTGATCCCCAACCAGCCGCACCTGGATCCCAACCCCACTGAGCCCCACTGCCCCAGCATCTGGATCCCCTTTTGAGCCCCCCACATTCAGACCCCTACTACTGAGCCCCAACCACCTTATCCTGGACCCCCCTTCAGAGTCCCATTACCGTTGCACCCAGAACCCCACAACAAGCCCCTGGGCATCTAGATTCCCCCCACACCCAGAACCCTCTCAACCCTCACCTGGATCCCCCCCCACATTAAGCCCCTCCACACTTGGATCCTGCCTGTTTGAGCCTCCCTGCCCACACTTGGTGATTCTGGCACAGAAGGCGGGCCTCTTTCTGGGGCAGGTCCAGTCCTTGCACTGTGTCAGGATTTGGTGCAGCCTCACCTCTGCGTCTATGTCCTGGGGGGGATAGGGAGCTGCACAGTGATCTTCTACCTCTGTGCAGCCAGTTCCCTATGCGCCCCAATGCCATTCTGGAGCCTCCACATTTATTTGACAAATACAATTTTCAGAATTTTGCAGAATTTTAAAATATTGCAGAATTTTAATTTTTTGGCACATAATTTTTAATTCTTTGGCGCAGGATGTCCTCAGGAGTAAAACACCAAATATATGGTTTTCATCAGCAGCACCTCCACTATAAAAATTGTTCCAGCACCTCTGCCCAGTCCAGTTCCTGGTAGATTTGCACCTACCGCCCTAAACTGCCACCACAAATGGTACTGTTGCAGGGTCAAGGACTAATGGGCTATGGATTCTGAACTATCCTCTTCACACCAGAGATGTCCTTCCACAATCAGGGCTGAGACACTTAGCACACTGGCAGATAAGATGGGGGAGGCTTTCACTGTGCTGCCCCTGCTATATCTGTGGGGTGAATAAGTAAAGTACTTTACTCTCTAGAACAGTCAGGCAGGCAGCACTAAATACACTATAAAATGCAACAGTAATCTAAATATATATCAGATTAGTGTTGCATTTTATAGTGTATTTAATGTTGTCAAATAACTAGTTGTACACTATACAAAGTGTTCATGTTTATTAGCATCTCACCATGGCGGCTATGACGATTTGCTGTGCAATTAATTTCATTCATAGTGGAATAGCCTTAGTGACGCTTGAAAGGTTTAAAAACTATGGAAATTCATGTTATGAGAAACAAATTTAACATTTCTAAATGCTTTTAATTAAAAAATATCTGAAAAAATCCATTGTAGGCATCTTGAATTATAAAGCCAGTATTTTAAATTGGGATAGGTGACGTGGTGCATTTAAATCTTGCTACAATCCCAATAATCATTAAGACTGAGCTTGAGAATTTACATAATTGTAAAGACTATAAGTAATGCTCATCTCTCTACCATTATGGTTGTAAGATCTCTTTAGAAAAAAAGATAATAGTGCTTGTGTCCATTTTCTTTTAATTCTTTCAATTAAGCGTGTTCACATTTCTTTTTTTTTAAAAAAAATAGACAATTCCTGCAAATTCTTCCTCACACGAATAGCCTCTTTGAAGTCAATAGAAATACTCTCATGAGCTAAAACTATTCATACAAGCAACCATTTGCAAGATTAAGCCTGGCATAGTCTGTTTGAAAATTAAGCTCTCAGTTGTGCATGCACTGGGATTGGGAAGAAGCACATTCATGATTGCCAAATCTACTGTGCCTTTCAAAGGCACAATACTTCTAGAAGCCTGAGGGGTAGCAAGGGGAAGGATACCTCTTGCTACAATTGAACCACAGGTAAAATCAGCCCATTACCAATGCAGCCATCCAGTGTGACCTAACTCAGAGGCCTGCCCACTCTGCCCACTCAGAACTTAGGCTGTATATCTGTACCCTTCAATGGTACATTTTGGATCATAATAAATATCAAATGCCCTAAATCTAAAAGATCACTATTAGTGCCAAAAGGTTTTCATTCCCTTTTATTTGAATTTCCATGTGTTTCCACTCTCAAATGATAATTCATAAAGAATGTTCAATCTGTTATATTGTTCTTTGAGATCAAATAATAATATGTCTAGATTTTGTAACAAAATATGAGATTTTGTTCACTGTCCAGCTATTGAAACCAGGTATAATACATTGCACAGCCTCAAAAACACCAAATTAATTAATTTATGGTGTTAAGATAGGTGAATAATAAACTCATAATGATTTGATACAGTGGCTGAAATTAGATCCAAATGCATGGAGAGGTGTATGAAGCAAGACCACAACTGGGCTGTAATTTGGAATATGCAAATACATAGGAAGTTCCCTAGTTTTTGCCTATTTCCATATAGGTTCTGTAAGACAAAATCTTGAAAAATCAGTGCTTACCATCAAACCAAAAAGTTTTAGTTTCTTTTTGATTATATTCCTTTTTTTTCACCTTGTGCCATCAACAACAACATGACTTTTTAAATTAAAAACCCTTCATTATCCAAAATTTCTTCAAGTCCCAGAAATTGTGTAATCACAATTGCTACACAGAGCAAAAATGTAAAACATAGATATTTTCAATAATAAAACCACTAATCAATGGTTTGTAGAGTGACTATTGATTTTTGGTGCCTTTGTTTTTGGTGTTCAAATTGAGAGACCAAAAACAGCCCTAATTTTCATGATGTGTACAGTCTCTACCTTCTGGAAATCAGGGCCCTTTAAGATGCTGGAACTGGGTACCCAAAAACTAAATGATCCAAAATCATTCATATTTTGGAAAATATTAAGCCAGGGAGTTTGATTTGTTAGAGCTTACAGGATAAAAGTTATTATTTTTATGCATTTGGACAACTGCCTATGTATGCATGAAAATATTTTAGTCCTCACTGTGTCACAAATTCCAGCACAAAACAATTATTTCACTGAAAGCGCACACTGGAAGGATGTTATTTGTTAGTCACTATTTGCTATGTTCCTGTTGAGATATCTGACCAGGGAGCACAAATAATATCAGGCATTTTAGAGTAACCAACCACATAAGACTAAGCAAACAGTTTCAGTGTGAGCAACTAAAAAAAAAAGAAATATGGAGATACACCTATCTCCTAGAAGTAGAAGGGACATTAAACCCAACCCGCTGCCTTCACTAGCAGGACCAAGTACTGATTTTGCTAAATGGCCCCCTCAAGGATTGAGCTCACAACCCTCGGTTTACTGAGCCAATGCTCAAACCACTGAGCTGTCCCTCTCCCTGAATTTGTAGATCATCTGCAGTCTGAACATTATTGATCCAAATTATTCAGCAATGAAGTTTATAAATTTGAGGAAAATCAGGATCAGTTCACAAATGCGTCTAAACACACAAATCCAAAATTTTTAACAGATGTTATTTATAAATAATAATAGGCTGGCAAGCTCTAATAACATCCACTAGAACATTGTTGTCACTTTCCTTTAGTCATATATCTACAATAAAGGTAAGAAAATAATGAAGTGAGAAAATAACATAAAAATAAAAGACTTACTGTAATAGATCTAACCATTGTTCAACTTGTGTGACATCCTGCATACAGCAATGATCAATGCCTTATGCTTTATGGAAAGGCAAATGCAAAATAGGCCCTAAGCGAGCTAGTTTCTCACATTTCAAAAGGGTCCTTGAAGCTTGTGACTTTACAGGGAGACTGGATGACACAAGTTATGCATTTAAATCCACACTGTCAACAGAGTTCCCGAGCACAGATCACTCTCCGAGGCATGGTGTGATCTCAGCATCTTTGGTAAAAACAGGTCAACTTTCATCTAAATACAATAGATCACATCCTCAGCTGATGCAAATCATCTTAGTTTGATTGAAGACAATAGAGCTACATCAATTTATTCTAGCTGTGGATCTGGCCTAATGTTTTAGTTCTTGATTTGCAAAGTGAGTCCATCTTCTGCTCCCCACTCCCATCCCCTGACTAGATACACATGGACAACACCACATATTCCAAGTATACATTAATAAGTATTGGCAGATTTAAAGCTTACATTGAATCCTGCAAGCCTGATTAAAGACAGCAGTGCTGCAAGCTTTTTCATGCAAGCACAGAGAAACCTGTTCACCAGACCTTAAGTCTCTGGGGAACAAGCTACAGGAGCTACTCTGGTTCAATCAATTTTACTTAAGATGACCTAATTTGGAGGAATGTGAATGCCCACTCACATTATTGGCCTAATTTTACTTCTTAAAATACATGTGATAATTAACAATGAGACAGCCTAGATTCAGTTAGAACATATAACAATGCATACATAACATTGACGTGGCACACAATTAAGGGAAATGACCATTGTTTTTAAAAATGGTGAAACATGCCCATTTACTATCATCAGTAATAGCAGTAGCATCATAGTGCCAAGGAGCGCCTGTCATGGATCAGGACCCCATTGTGGTAGGTGCTTTACAAACACAGAAAATGGCAATTCTTGTCCCAAAAAACAATCTAGTCATATATGTTTCTGTTATCTAGCTGTGCTATTCAAAATGAAGTGTATAAAAGGGGTCAGAAAACACTATTATATTAGGAATTATATAGCTTGCTCAGATAAATAGCTGTTCTCTAGGTGAAATTCGCCCACATTGGTCCAATGTACCATTTAAGACCTCAAAATAGGGCTTATGTGGGATTTATATGGTACACAGGACATGTGCAGTTCTTTTGAACTGGGATGAACATAAGAACGGCCGTACTGAGTTAGACCTCTTTTCCAAGCTGAAAAATCCCAGTCTTATTAATCTCTCCTCATATGGAAGCCGTTCTATACTCCTAATCATTTTTGTTGCCCTTTTCTGAACCTTTTCCAATATATCTTTTTTGAGATGAGGCATGCAGTATTCATGGTGTGGATTTATATAAAGGCAATATGATATTTTGTCTTATTATCTATCCCTTTCTTAATGATTCCCAACAAACTGCCGCTGCACACTGAGTGGATGATTTCAGAGAACAATCCACAATGACTCCAAGATCTCTTTCTTGATTGGTAACAGCTAATGTATAGTTAGGATTATGTTTTCCAATGTGCATTACTTTGCATTTATCAACATTAAGTTCCATCTACCATTTTGTTGCTCACTCAGTTTTGTGAGATTGTTTTGTAGCTCTTCACAGTATGCAGTTAAGTCTTTACAGGACTTAACTATCTTGAGTAGTTTTGTATCATCTGCAAATTTTGCCATGTAGCAATACAGACTCACCCCTGGGGCACCTCCTGCTGGTTGTTCTCGGGAATTAGCTCTTCCAGCATCCACAGCGCCCTCTACAGGCCAGCGATCCACCCTACCGCTGGCCCATGTCCCTCTCAGGACGCAGTGCCCCTTTTATCTGGGGTGCTGCCCCTCTGGCGGTAGCCTCTCACAGCCTCATGGTCTCCCCTCCCAAGGGAACCCTGCCCACTATCCCCACTTCACCTCAGTGTTTGGCTACTGCCAGTCCCCGTCTAGTCCCCGCTCACTGGGGCAGACTGCAGTGTAAGCCACTCGTCATAGGCAAAGGGGGTTTGGACCTACTGCCTCTGCCTACCCATGGGCTGCCCCCTGCAACTCAGTACCTAATAGGCCTTACCAGGCCTGCAGCCTGGGGCTTTCCTAGGCCGTAGCTCCCCGGCTCCCTTGGCCTTTCCCCATCCCTGCTCCAATTTAGGTTCCCTGTTTGGCACCTGCAGCCAGGCCCTTCGCTCTCTACAGGCAGAGGGAGACTATGTGGGCCTCTGGCTCACAACCTTTTATAGGGGTCAGCTGGGCCTGATTGGGGCATGGCCACAGCTGAGCCGACTTTCCTGCAATCAGCCCAGGCTTTTTGCCCCAGCCACAGCCCTCTCCTGGGCTGTTTCAAGCCCCGCTGTATGCCACCTCACCCCTATACCGGCTCCTCACAAATATTCTGTTATGTTTCTGGCTGCACTTTTCCCCTCACCTCCTTCTCTATGCACTCTCTATTCGTGGCCCCACAAAGTCACAGGACCTCCTGGTCAATTTCCTCTTGGCCCTGGCTAAAACAGCCATCTATAAAACCAGGGAGAGGAGGTTGGCCGATGGAGACTTCTGTGACTGTGAGGCCTGTTTCCGATCATCTGTCTGGTCACGTATCTGGGCAGAGTTCTTCTGGGCAGCATCTACTGGCTCCCTTGACGCCTTTGAGGAGCAGTGGGTGCTGTCTGGGGTTCTCTGCTTAGTGTCCCTGTCAGGTTCCCTTCTTTTGACCCTTTGACCGCACTCCCGTCCCTGTTATTTCATTAGTTGTCCCCAAAAATCAGTTGGGTTTCAGATCCTGTAGATCCTCCCCTTAGGCTGGGGGAAGGGATCCTTTACCATTGGGCGGGCTTCCGCCCACCCACTTCCTGGAACCCAATAGGTACATGCCACCTCACTGTTTACCTTTTATCCAGATCATTTATGAATATGTTAAATAAGACTGGGCACAGTACAGAACCCTGGGAGACACCACTATTTACCTCTCTCCATTCTGAAAATTGACCATTTATTTCTACCTTTTGTTTCCTATCTTTTAACCTGTTACCAATCCATGAGAGAACCTTACCTCATATGCCATGACTGCTTATTCTGCTTAAGAACCTTTGGTGAGGGGCCTTGTCAAAGACTTTCTGAAAATCTAAATACACTATATCCACTGGATCTCCTTTGTCCGCAAGCTTATTGACCCCCTCAAAGAATTCTAATAGATTGGTGAGGCAGGATTTCCCTTTACAAAAACCATGTTGTCTATTTCCCAACAAATTATGTTCATCTATGCGTCTGACAATTTTGTTCTTTACGATAGTTTCAACCAATTTGCCCGGTACTGAAATGAGGCTTACTGTCCTGCAGTTGCCAGGGTCACCTCTGGAGCCCTTTTTAAAAATTGGTGTCACATTAGCTATCCTCCAGTCATTTGGTACAGAAGCTGATTTAAATGATAGGTTACAGATAATGGATAGTAGCTCTGTAATTTTACATTTGAGTTCCTTCAGAACTCTCAGGTGAATATCATCATGTCCTGAAGACTTATTACTGTTTAGTTTATCAATTTGTTCCAAAACCTCCTCTAATGATACCTCAATCTGGGACAGTTCCTCAGATCTGTAACCCAAAAAGAAGGGCTCAGGTTTGGGAATCTCCCTACATCATCAACAGTGAAGACCAATGCAAAGAATTCATTTTATTTCTCCGCAATGGCCTTATCGTCTTTGAGTGCTCCTTTAGCATCTCGATCATCCAGTGTCCCCACTAGTTGTTTAGCAGGCTTTCTGCTTCTGAAATACTTAAAAAAAATTTTGCTATTACTTTTGGAAACTTTGGCTAGCTGTTCTTCAAATTTTTTTTGGTCTTTCTAATTATATTTTTACACCTCATTTGCCAGAGTTTATGCTCTTTTCTATTTTTCTCATTAGGATTTATCTTCCACTTTTTAAAGGATGTCTTTTTGCCTCTCACTACTTCTTTTACTTTTGAATTTCACCTCACCTGACTTACCCATCAGCCATTTTTACTATGCCACCAAGATTATTTTTATTGATATAAATTCCCTGATTAGTGAAGTCATGACACCATTTTCTTTTTAAAAAAAATAAAATAATAATCTATTTGGAAGACTTCCTAGATTAAGTATACCTGCCATTACATTTGGACCACTGAATATCACTATTCATTAACATATGGCTCTGGATCAAACTTTTTCAGTTCACTGCTCGTGAGAAGGCATTCTTCAGGTGACATGCCATGCTACATGTAAATGCATTGAGAAAGTAATTATTTAATGCTTGAGCAGTTCTGTCATCCTGTACGACTCCATTTCACATCTCATCTTGTATAATATTCTAGCTTCTTCCTTTTTTCTCTTGCATTTAAAGACCAAGAAAACTTCTGCAGTTGTATTCAACATCTTTTGCTTTATTTCAAAGATATGGAGGGAAATATTCAAAGGCACAAAACACATGTAGGTGCACAACCGTCATTAGACATCAGTGGAAGACAGATGCCAAACTCCTTTTTGTGCTTTTGAAAATCTCCCCCATGGTGTATATGTATTGCAAACATGTATGCGCCTGAGATTGTTCACACACATTTAGCACTTCAAAAGCGCACTCTGCCCTCCCTGAATTTAATAACTTAATATCTAAACTATGACAAGCTAACCATTTAACATCTTTTCATGAAAAATATATTGATTGTTGAAAAGCTAATTGGTCAAAAATAAATATATGTACAGCTTTACAGAGTTTCCTGTTTGCAACCAGGAAAAGGCCGCCCAGGGATCACAAATCAGAACATTAGAAATCCTAAAGTGGTCAACAAATGACAAAATCGATTGGAAGAGTTGTTACTGCTGATTCAATGGAGTACTCTGACTTGATGACTTCCAGTCTTCTTTATAATGTTAAAAACAGTGAGCTATTCCAGCAGTAATTGACAAATTAAAAAAAAGTCATTCTCACTCTGTCAGAAAATTAGATTTGTGACTATTTACAGGTACCTAGCCAGAAATTGTATCCATAAATGCTGTTAAGGGTTATTACTATATTTTTTCTCTCTCTCTCACCGGAGCGTCAACCTGGAACTAGAGTCCCCCAGGATTTAAAGTAAATGCAAATTTTAAGCCCTCCAATTGGGAATAGCTAAAGCTATTACCACTGTCAGCATATTCCTTGTACTTTAAATAAAAAAGGAAGCAAAGCTTTTGGCCCTCTGCGACTGGACATTGTAGCCATTGGCTAATTACTGCCATATGGGGTGCCATTGATAAGGGGGGGAGAGATTAAACAGAATAAGCACTACAATATGAGATATCAGATCTTTTGTTCTGATTTGTTTTGCCCCTTCTAGAAAAAGAAATATGTATTTTTCATAGAGCATTGTAGATCAGAAATATGCAAGTAATGTCAGGGAATGGACTATTTCGACTTAAAATCAAACTCTCTTCTCAGAGAAAGGTTCTTTTAGATTTTGTTTCACACATTATTTTTTTACTTAGCAGTACTTTGTTTTATATCTGCCACTTCACAACATTGGTGTTGTGATGCTACTACTTCTGCCAGCTAACATAAAAAGGAAGCTTTAAATCAATACAAACAATTTTACAAAGTGTACTTTTCTGTCAAAAAGCCTTCTGTTCCAGTCCATAATCTACTGTGTGCTCTTTTTGACGATCCTGCCAAGAGGATGTTTGCTAGGTTTCCTTTCAGATTTCTTCTGTTACAATTCCAAAGCTACATTTCTGCCTTTATACAAATTAATTCTGTCCTTTTCCTACAGAGTAGGGCTGAAGCTATTGTAATGAAAATTTATTTACAATGTAAAACGAATCAGATAATAAATAAAACATTAATTGTGACATGATTCTGAAACCCCGACAGTCACACTAAGCTTACTTACTTATTCACACAGTTAGTCCCACTGAACTCAATAGAGTTCAGACACACATCTGATAAAGGTTCAAACTCCAAGGTCCTGCATGGCAACCAAAGCTGTGTGATTAGTCCCATTCAAAGTTAACAGGGTTGTTTGCCTACAGAAGTATTCTATAATGTGAATAAGTACTGTACAATTGCTTTTTCCCATTCTGGTGCTCTGTTAATGAAATTTTTAGCAATTGTGTCTTTAGGAAAGAAACACAGCATACTTAGTATAAAGACAGAGAAAAATAAACACAAAGGAAAATAGTAATGCTTAGATGTAACAGAGATCATCATCATTTATTTGTCCACTATATGAATAAAATCATCCCATGCAGTACAAGGCTGCACACCATTTCATTACCCATTTACACACTAGTAGAGAATTTAAGTGGTACCCAGGCCTTATGTTGGCCATGTTGCCAGGGATGAACTTATCCATTAAGACTATATGAATCAAACCCTGAGCCTTGAAAATACCTGTCACCAATATAATAATTACATGACTAGGATCACTCCATTAACATCATCATTATTGTGAAAATGTGCCGAAAATGTCCCTTGTGCTGACATACCTTTGTGACAAAGGAAGTGCTGCTCTGCAGAAGAATGATTGAGATATGATGGGCTTAAAATGAAATCCCCTTTTACAACAGGGAAACGTTATGGGAAGCTGGGGAAATGTGCTCATTTTACATTTTTTTCTTAATAATTTCCAAGGCACAATCTGTGCATGCTGTAAATACAATAATAATTTATTGAGCACCCCCAGTGTGGTTGGGTCTGAACGAACAAAAAGGAAAATATAGTCCCTCCCTAAAAAGATTACAGTCCGTATCAAACTCTACCCTTTGTGATACACCTGATAAAGGTCCAGACTTGGGTCCCTGCCCTTCGCATGAGAGCAAGGGATGAGAAGAGGGAGGAGATCGCAAGTGACAGTGTCATTTTTCTCCTATAAAACAGTTCACATTAAACCAATTATCACTTAGATTATATCAACTTATCGCTAACAAAAATGTCATTCTAATAGATAATGAAATGCTCCAGACTGTAGAAATTCACCGGCTGGGCAACACTTCCCTTCTTAGAAACTATTGGGAAGAGTTCTTTTCTTTGATCCTTTTCTCCCAAGCACTGTTACTCCTACATTTACTGTTTATCTTTGTTTAGCTGGATAGCTCTAGTTTCTGTGTCCATTTCCCTTTGAGAATACCTTCAGCGTATTTATTGTATTTGTTTTAATTTTTTTCAAAGATCAACAATTCTCATTAATTTTGCTATGTAATGTTGCAGCTGTCTGCTTAATTATGGATCCTTTAATGATTTAAACAACAATCATTATGGACTTACACATTGTTGCAGATGAAGTGATTGTTTATTTTATTAAATGTTATTTTAAAAATGTTGGGCATAATAATGCAATTTGCCTTTCAATTTATTTTCCAGTAACTTAACATTTACAGGCGGTATCCCCAAGTTTTGTGTAAGATCAGTAACAGTTCCTGTAAAGGTCTCTATCATGTTCTATTAGCATTTATTGTAGTTACTGAGCAAAGAGATAATTAAGAAACAGTGCTACCCTGTGAGCAGAAATCACTGGGTCAAAATCAGTTTCTCCACTTCAGTTGAGTCTCATGGATGTAAATGAGGACAGAACCTGGGTTGAAGTGATTTTTTTAATCACAATGCTACTCTTCTGATATGAACTTTTCTGCTCAGCAATGACATAAAAAGTACATTGAACAAAATATACACCAGGGGTAGGCAACCTAGGGCACACGTGCCAAAGGCGGCATGCAAACTGATTTTCAGCGGCACTCACACTGCCTCGGTCCTGGCCACTGGTCTGGGGGGCTCTGCATTTTAATTTAATTTTAAATGAAGCTTTTTATACATTTTAAAAACCTTATTTACTTTACATACAACAATAGTTTAGTTATATATTATAGACTTATAGAAAGAAACCTAAAAACGTTAAAATGCGTTACTGACACACGAAACCTTAAATTAAAGTGAATAAACGTAAGACTCGGCACACCACTTCTGAAAGGTTGCCGACCCCTGATATAGACATTTCTATTGTCTGTTTGACCTGATGAAAGCTTTTGAGATAGTTAGCTGGCCTTGTATTGGGAAGGACTTGGGTTCTGAGAAAATTTGGATGCCTGAATAAAATAGCCACCATTATCCAACAGCTGCATAATGGCAGCACTGGAGAAGACTGTACAGAGGGATTATTCTCCAGTTCTTTTGATAATTTGAATGGTATTAAAGAGGAGTGCTCATCTCATCACTATTCAGACTTTTCATTAGTGTCAACAGAATTATCTTATGTGCTCTACATGCAGAGAATTATCACATTTGAATGCACAAACAAAAGGAGACAGAACTCTTACCAGAGGGCTAGATCTTGATTCACTTGTATGATAAGACTGTCTAGCTTAAGTGGCCAGTGCATAAGGGAAGACTTAGGTGGCACAGAGCTGACATAATAGCTCCCACACTACTTCCCAATCCTGGCCACCAGCACAGGATTCATGAATAAGGAAAAGGAGACATGGTCATGAAACCCCAGTGAGCCACTGATACTATTGCTGTATCAATAGCCAATGAATTTTATAGCAGCTTAGGCTGTTCTAATTTATGTTGGGGTCTGTCCCAGGGCCCAGACAGCTCCAAGATCAGGAAGGAAAATAATCATGGAGAATCTCCTTTCCCTCTCCCCCCACACAACCCAGCAGATTCCTGACAAGCACCCCTCAAAGAGACCAGACAATTGGAGAACTGGTGTGTGTGGAGGACTGTGCATTTGTACCTGACTCTGAAGAAGGCCTGGTCATAGTGAAAACTCATTCTATTTCCTCTGCAAACTTAGGTTTGAGTACTAGCATTTCAAACGCTGCCATATATCAGCCTGCACCTAAATATACAATGGACAAACATTAGGATTAATGGCCTAGTGCTAAATGAAGCGACAACATTTACTTGCAGTTCACTGGCACTGTTCTCCCTGTAATGTGTTCAATGTAAGTCATGCATATATAAAGCTAGCTCTACATTTGGTCATGTGCATACTGTGTAGGAAGAAGCAAGACATTTATGCTGGCACAAAAATCCCACCGTATCACACTGTGCAGAAATGTAGATGTGCTGCCAATTTAACTTAAAATGCTAAACAGCTTCCATGAGAGACAAATTGGCCTCCACAGAATGGAGAGCAATTTAGAGCTTGCCTACATGGCCCTGCAGTGCAGACTATAGGGAGATCAGCTGCAGCACAAGCTAAAGCATTGCACTGTGATTTCCCCATCTTGACCATGCTAGCGAGAAGTCAATGTTACCTAATCTACATTAACGTAGTCCTGTATGAAACAGGACTACAATAATGTGAACTAGATACCCTTTTGTTTCCCACTAGCAGAGCCTACATAGGGCAGTCACAGTGCAATCCTTTAGCGCATGCATGCTGCAGTTTGCATGCCTCTATTCTGCACTGTGGGGCCATGCAGCCCTTAGACTGTTAAAGTCCTAGAAATTCATAAAAATTATATAATAAAGCAAATCTATGAAAAACGTAAAACTAACACAGGAATTGCTTTGAAGGTATTCTCAGGGGAAAGGCACTTGTGTAGCATTGACACAGGATGGTGAGAAACAAGCGCTACTATCTAACTAAAGCAAGATGAATAGTAAATGGAATAAAAAAAATTGGGGGAGGGACGGAGGAGGAAGCCATAAGTGTGATGATTAGGAAACAAAGTATCAATGACAATTGAAATAGTCACACCAAGTGTACTGGGCCAGATAGACGCAGTTTTAGTACCAGTACAACTATGTCGATTAGGAGTGAGGTTTTCCCCCCAACATAGCTATACTAGTACATCCCCTAGTAGGGATGCAGTTATAGCAATAAAAATGTGCTTATACCATTACAGCTTATTCCCTTTCTCATACAGAAATGAGCTATACCAGTGGTGGGCAAACTGCGGCCCACAGGCCGTGTGTCCCATCAAGGTAATCTGATTGCAGGCCATGAGACATTCTGCTGATGTTGACCTTCCACAGGCCTACCCCCTCCCCCCCCCCCCCCCACAATTTCCAGTGGCTGCAATTTGCCGTTCCTGGCCAATGGGAGCTGCGGGAAGGGGTCAGGGCCACTGTCATGCCTGCTCCACACTCATCTGGGTTAGCTTGTGCCTCAAGAAGTACTATGCAGGAAGTAGCCATTGTGCTCATTGGAAGTCAGATTTAAAAGTTTATTAGAAAATATTTAAATAAAGATAATACAAAGAGTTCGATGTGTCAGTCATTAGTCATCGGGGGCAACAAACAGAGTATGGGGGGACGCTGGTATTTGGTTATGGGTGAGCATATAGTACATACAGTCTGTAATGTCCCCAATGTGGGGTGTACAGTGGGTGGGGTCAAAATATAGTAGAGGAGCAGTGAGGGTACATCGCTCATATAATGGGTTACACATAGCCATGATTAGGGTAAGTGGGCCGGGTAATGGGGACGGGGTGACGCTCACGTGGTGGAATCCAGATCGGTAGGTTCAGGACTCAGGGAATATAGTTTAGTAGGGGGGTTGTAAGGGTTTCCCCCTCCCCCCCGTGGGTGCGTGGAGTCACATCGGCTCACTCCTGGTATTGGCGGTTACTATGACAGTGTTCTCCCCATACCTTGTACACCTGCACAGGAGTCAGACAAAAAGTGGCTCTGTGTAAATTAATTACAAGGTTTGCCAGCCAAAAAGCTGCATAACCAAATGTTTGTTCCTCTGTTCCCTCCATCTCTTTGCCGGATACAGTGTCCTGTCTTGTCATACTCAAATTAAACAGTGATCTGTTTGGATGCAGCATTATGTCCTTATTCTCTATGCACATTTCTATCTCATCATTTTTAAGCCAGTATCATGCTTTTGACACCTAACTCATGATTTTTAAATGCTTAGGATTGATAATACTGATAACTGTAATCAAAATTTGGTCCCTCGTTTCTCAGAAGTCCTTGAAGAAAACAACACTGTGCTTGTGACTATGGAATAACTATGGAGAAACTCCTGTACAAGCTTTAGAATATTCTAATGCTAACTTTCTGAATTGCTATCCCTGCATTGTTCACACCCAAGAACAGACCTTCAAGGCGAGATTCCAAAATACTTATGTGTTTGTTTGGTTTTAGGACAGCATTTTTAAAAAATTGTTTATTAAAAGTAAGCTTAAGGTTTGAACTACACATATAGGATTTAGAAAGCAAAAGAAAATCCTTGTTTATCCATATCATTTGAATATTTTCCTTACAATTTTTGTTGTTTTCCCTAAATACAGACTATCTTTTTTTAAATATATGTATAATAACACAAAGACATATTGAAATGATTTTTTTTTCTATTACACCAATAGCCTGTGGAAACCAAGCTACTTTTTTCAAACAAATGAAATACTTCAGAATACTCTTTAAGCTCACTAATGACCCACTACTTATATGATCTTGGACTGATAAAATTGCAAAGAATTTCTAGACAATGTTGAATTTTTAAATTTAATAATTATTTTTAGATAAGATTTTGTTGGTGTGTGATACATTCATATTCAGCTAGCCTTGCCATCAAAGTGACAAGAATCTACATTTTCTTATCAATGAAAATATCTAATATCTTTGTGCTGAGGATCTTGTTAAGTACTTCTGTAGTACTTAATACAAATTCAATTAGCTAAAGTATTTTCTTTAATAAACAGGCATTAAGAACTAATAACATTTTCAAAATATTGAAATAATTCTAAGGGGAATATTGAATCAAACTTCTCAAAATACTAAACTAATCTCTGCCAGAGTAAGTTATTTAAGGCCATCCTACAGTTACCCTTTAGAAGCCAATGTAATAAAACTTGTCTCAATTGATTTTCCAGGATACCAGCAAATATTGGTTGCCTAGCAGAATCTGTCTTTGAATAAAGGTCAACCAAAATTGTACTGGAAACTGAATAATATTACTTCGAAGTGGTCCCTTATGCAGGGAGTAACTTATTTAAGACAGTCCTTAGTGCAGGTCTCACTTGATTAAACATTGCCCAAAACAATATTAATTCATACAGCTCATATACCCAAGAAAACCTATCACTGAGCATTCAGCTGGGCAGAATGTAGGGGACAACACAGGAGGAGAGCCTGAGGAGAGGAGAGGAGAGAAGGAAAGCAGTCTGCAGGCCAACATGTTCAGAGGAGTGGGGGAGAGAGAGATGTGAAAGAGGATAGAGAAGCGTACAGGAGGAAAAGGAGGAGAATCAGGCTGTATGAGGCAAGTGCTGGGAAGCTTGAGGATAAAGAACGGAGGGAAAGGAGACAGAACACAAAAATCAGAAGCAGACAGTGCAATTAGTTTTCTCTGAAAGAAAATACACTTACAACATTGAGCACGATTGAAAATACATCAAGAGTTTATATCAAAAAGAGATGTATTCTGAAAGAATTGCTGTAGCTGCCCCTGGGATGTTGCATGGTCACATTACTGGTAGTAGAAGTAGTAATAATAGGACTAAATATTTATATTATTATAGTATGCAAAGGCCCAGGGCCCCATTGTTCAAGATGCTGTACAAACACACAAAAGGAACAATCCTGTCTTGGAGGGCTTACAATTGAAAGATACAGACGGAAGGAGGACAGGAGTTGTAGATACAACATAAAAGTAAATGAATTCAAAAAAGAATTGCACAGCTTTGTTAGTTGTATGCAGCGTAGGGTTTGTTTGTTTTTGTTTTGTTTATTGGGGATAGAATTAGGTAGGCAGCAAGTAGGAAAAAGAAAGAGGATCAAGAGGAACAGGCACTGCTCCCCGCCTTTCTTGCCATGATCGGCAGGCTGGTAACAACATGGGTTCAAGACCAGGAAGTGGCCCACAAGATGATGTCTCCGTGAAGATGTTGCTCAGAGTATAAAGAAAGTTTGAGAGATGTTTCCATCTAAACCATGTTTAATTAAATAGCTATTCCTTGCGCTGGAGGGAGATTAAATTAGGCTGGCTATGATCAAAAATAAGCCATGTTTGTGAAACAGAAATAATTCGAAAGAAAGTGGTAAAAACAGAATGTCAATTTGCAACCCGTTGTTTGGTTATTTGCATACTAATTGTAATGTTCCTGCTGTCACATTACCTTCAGCTTGAAGATCAGTCAAAAAGAAAAATTCTGCATTACCTGTGACAGTCAGACAGTGGAATGAAAAATGCCAGTGAAGTGAGTTGTTGTTTATGGCTATTTTTATCTGAGAAGATGTATGGAATCGGACAGTTGAAGTCTGATTAGCCTGGACAGTTTTTATTTCCTTCGTTGATTTTAATTAATATGCTGATTTTGGTCCTTGGGGCAAATTCTGCTCACGATACTCATGAGAGTAATCCGACTGAAGTCAGTAAGAACACTCTGAGTGAAGCAAATAGCACCACTCTCATGAGGAAAGTACGCAGGATTAGGTCCATTCTTTCTGATTTGCCCTGGTCTGTCATTCTGCTTTCCCAGGAGATTTGAAAGCAGTTAAATATCCACTGAACTTCCCACATATTTGTTATATATTTGATTAAAGTTGTTACATTTACTAGTCCAGTTTCTCTGCTGGCATAATTCCACCAAAGGAAGCAGAGAGCTGACAGGCTCACAGATTGTCAGACAACTAACGTCACAACTTCATATAATATATTCTATGGTTTTGATTTATGTTTTAATATATATTGATTATATTTGGATTCAATTTATATATCTGCAATTTTATTAATTTTGTCTCTATAATTTTGCACAGTTATGATGCAAGTAAATTGACAGCTACTTCAAAATAATGCTTGCAATGTTACAGTATTAATGCACTAACTTTATAGAAATTCCTCTGAAAACAATGGCACTCACTTGATAACACATTAATGCTCCCATGTTGCATTTTGATAATTATACAATTAATGAATACTATTATTGTCTGTAATATGCTTTCATAACTCTATGTGGAATATAACTCGCGAACTCCCCTGTGCAGTTCAGTAATAGCTGTGACAACCTGGCTTTCAGTGAATATTTAAGAATCTCAAATATATTTATAGTAATCATGACTGAGCCAAAAATTTTAAAAAGCCCCTTAATATATTATTCAGAATGAAGAGTTTGACCAGTTTTAGCCATTACCAGTTGTTTAGTCTCTGGAAACACATCTTTTTAAGTCAGTATATATAGGAGCATAAGTCCCTGCTAGGGTCAACGACTGACATAAAGAACATTCCTTAGATTATTTCAGGAACAGATTCGTCAGTCAGATAAGAGCATCATAAACTTCACATTAAAGGTTACTATAAAATTCTCTGACAGATGTCCAGTCAACCCTGAAAGAATCTGCCCTTGCGTGTCTACTCCACAGAAAGAAGCAGCATAGAATTCCTGATTGGGTGTTATGCAGCTGTGGAGGACAGAGATTCCTCCCCATTAAGAATTACGAATAGCCTCCATACCTGATAGACACAGGAGGCTGGCAGTGCTTTGGTGAGACAACAATCAGCAAGTCTAATTTTAGCTGGACTGAGCTCCTGTCTTCATTAGAGGCCATAGCTTCATGGTCTAAGCATGAGGTAGGAAATGACTAGACTTGCATATTTGGAACCTAGCAGGGTCATTTTAGACCCTTCATTACTCTGAATAAAATGAGTGATTTCCTTACCTAATTTACTCTGTGGGAGTCTTTTGGATGAGGACATTGTTACCAACAATCTCCTCCAACTCACATCTCCTCCATGGTCTTTTGATTTCCCAAAAGATCAAAAATCATGAGTCAGATGGCCAAAAAATCTTGAGATTTTTTTCTAAAGATTATATTGTTTAGATTTTTTAAATGTTTTTAACACACCTCCCCTTCTCACAGTCCATACCCAGTGTATGTGTGACAGATAGTGTTGCCTGTTATCCCAAATATATCAGGTACAGTGAATTTGGCCCCTGCTGCATGAGCCCATCCCCTGCTCAGTAATTACTTCTGCCCCCAACCTCCAAGCCAATCCTGTCACCCTGTCCCCTCCCCACATCAATTCACCCCCACTCCTCCCAGGGTTTCTTTCTCTCTCTCTCTCTCTCTCTCTCACACACACACACACAGAGACTTGCGAGAGCTAAAGCAGGGTCCCTTCCACCCATTTCAGGCATCAACACAGGATGAGTGTGGGGTGGACTCAGGCAATTCTTTCCCCAGGCCTCCCACTGTACTGGGGGCAGGACCCATCCCCACTTTAGCCACTTGAAGGGTTGGGAGGTATGAGCTTCCCAGGGTTGGGGGAGGTGCAGAGGTGCTGTGTCATCCCTGTTGGTCCCAGGAGGGAGTGGAGATTAGACAGCAGAGCTATCTGGAGCTACTGGGTTCTTTAGCTCCCTGCTTCACCCTCCCCTCTGTAAGAATGGCTTTGGGGTGGGGGGAAAGAAAGGAGGTCTTCCCATAGCAGCTCTGACTAGTTGCTAAGTCCAAGGAGTTGGGCAAATGGGACATGTAGTGAATGAGATGGGAGCTTTCAGAGAGTTAGCAACTTTTGAAATCACACAGGTTAACTGTGCACTGAAGATATACTCTCAGAGTTTGCCCACACAAATCTGTGGGATAAAACACCTCTGTCCAGACTGAGCCTGAGAAGGGTATAGGTTCAAGAAAATCATCACCCTTCAGCACGTTTCCTTAGAGGTGAGGAGGTTCTCTTTTCTGCTGTGGACATGAGAGTGAAGTTACCCATACAACAATAATATTAACCAAATTTATAAATAATTTTTACAAAAAAGGACAGAAAATGGAATTAAAACAAGCTGTTTGCTTAACATACCTTGATTTAACCTTCTGATAAGCTAAACCAAATATGGCCATCTCAGCTTAGCTACAGAGGTAAAAGAAATATTTTATATGACTACAGAGCAAATTCTTGCTCTGACACCTCCTTGTCAGTGAGATCCTGCTGTTGTGTCCAGAGGGAAGTGACTGACACCCCACTTCACTCAGCCATCTTATTAACCCCTGCATCTCGGTCAACCTGTACGTCCAACAAGCCCTCCTTGATCCAGAGCAGCTACCTTGGCTTTGCAAAACAGTAACCTACGCAAACAAGAGAGTTTGGACACTCTGATTTCTCTAGGAGCCACTGAGGATACCAAAACCTTTTAACAATGCCAAATAATTGCTTTTGAAAGGCTTAAGAAACTAGCTTACATTCTATACTTTGCACACCAGACTGCACGTCTGCCCCAGCCAGTTTCTGCATTGTCCTTTCAAATAGGCAAATTGGCATTTTGCTCAGTACAACACACCTCTCCCACTAATTTTTGGTTATGAACTATGAATTAGAGAATGAGGCCTAGATCCTCTCTCACAATCGCTAAAAATGGAGCCTTTACAAATATCATGGAAGTTTTAGTAAGAGTTTTCTCTGGTGCCTGTAACCAAACTCCCACTCATGCCAATGTGCTGTATGCTGGTGGTTTGTCTTCATCCTAGGAGTCATCTACTCCATGAGTTCACCAAGATTTTTACCTTGAACTTATTAACTCAGAACACTTCACACTTGGAAAGGCTCATACTGACACTCCCTGACTGTTTGTTTGTCATCGTTTATCTAGGCTGATCCCTTGGGCAAGCCACAAACATTTGCCATTCACAATCAATTAATTAATAGAAAAATACTCTGATGTCTACACTTAAAATGCTACAGAGGCACAGCTGTACGAGTTCACTGTAGACACTCACTACAGGGTTCTTCCACTGCTGTAGTTAATCCACTTCTCCGAGAGGCAATACCTAGGTTGATGGAAGAATTCTTCTGATTACCTAGTGCTGTCTACCCAGGGGATGGGGACAGCAGAGCTATGTCTCTCAGTCATGTGTATTTTCACACCCCTCAGAGATGTAACTATGTCGATATAAGTTTTCAGTGTAGATGAGGCCTAATTTACACATATCCTCATCTTCACTACACATAGTATGGCCTTCACTAGGGGGGAAATGGTATATTTAAAACACGTTAAAATGCTATTTTAGACAAGGCAAATTGTAGTTTGAACATGTTCGCTGATAAACGAAACCCCTAAGGACAACTAAAGTGTTAAATCTACAACATGCCTTGTCTATTCTAGGATTATAACATTTTAGTTAACAATAAACCTTTTTTTTCCTAGTGTAGATGTGGCCCTATTGTAGACATGGCAGTGCATTTGAATGGCACAGTCATTCCACTCTATATATCAATATGTAAAGCACATCTTGATGAAATGCTAAAATATAAGTGATAGGTGACTTAAAAATTATCTAAACTAGACAGATTGTGCTATAAATATTGCTGTCCAGTAAAATCTTCAGAAATTGGACATTTTTAAAAAATGGAGCGAGCCTAATAAACAGAACATATAAACAAACAACCACTTGACTGCATCGGATACCCCCTAGGATGGAAGACTTACATAATACAGGGTTTTATTCATTGGAGAGACAATGGATAACAGTTCAGATGTTCAGCAAGTCTGTTTTAGACCATATGCACCAAGTCCGGAAGGAAGGAAGGAAGCAAAAAAGGAAGAAGCACTTAAAATTATGAGCTAGTTTGGAAAAAATCTTATTCTGCCCTGACAGGTTCCTAGATTTAGATACATCAGCCAGAACTGAAAATTTCTTGAGTAACTGTATTCTTGTGCCTTCTTGGGAGGGGGAGCCTCCAATGCTAGTGGGAAACAAAAAAGACAGATTATTACAGCTTTAACAAATACTTAATCAAAACCTTGTTAAGAAGCCAAACTATGACTGGATCCAGATTTTTATACTGGTAGGAAACTGAGAAATAGCCCATTTATCACATCATTGCTAGTGTGATAACCTTTTAGATAATTTAGTCATTGTAAGCAAAAAGTGTCATATAAATTAATGGTTAATCCATTCAAAGTTGAAAAGAAATCCAGCATCCCACTACAGAACAGTGACTAATATCTCTCCTGTATCTTTATTATAGTTCAGACAATTGCAAACATTATTACTACTGTCTCCTAGATTAATAATCAAGTTGCCAGTGTCAAATTACATCCTATTTTGCAGTGCTCTATGGTTATCTGTACGCTAAAAAAAGTCAGACTTCCTTTTGACCTTTTACTGTTTGATATATGGTGCAGTGCTGTAAGTTACTCATCTTGCTTTGTTAACAAGGTGATGATGATATGGTCCAAGCAACAGAAAAACTAACATAGACTGCATAGGCAATAGATCACAATGCTATTTTCAAGGATAGATGTTGTTTCCACAGGTCAGTCCCTAGGAAAACAATGGCATGGTCTGAGTCCGTGGATACACTACTTGCAAATAAAGGTAAGAAGTACCTGTAACTGTTAAAACATATCTACTGACTCTGTTTACCTGAGGTCATTGAGAGCTTTGGCATCAACTTCAGTGGGAGCAGATTCAAGCCCAAAGGTACCAAGTAGTACTTGTGGCGCCTTAGAGACTAACATATTTATTTGGGCATAAGTTTTTATGGGCTAAAACCTACTTCATCAGATGCATGCAGTGGAAAATACAGTAGGAAGATATATATACCCAGAGAACATGAAAAAATGGGAGTTGCCATACCAACTCTAACAAAACTAATCAATTAAGGTGGGCTATTATCAGCAGGAAAAAGAAAACTTTTGTACTGATAATCAGGATGGCCCATTTCAAACAATTGACAAGAAGATCTGAGTAACAGCAGGGGAAAAAACAGCATGGGGAAATAGTTTTTAGTTTGTGTAACGACACATCCACTCCCAGTCTTTATTCAAGCCTAATTTAATGGTGTCCAGTTTGCAAATTAATTCCAGTTCTGCAGTTTCTTGTTAGTCTGTTTTTGAAGGTTTTTGTTGTTGAAGAATTGCCACTTTCAGGTCTGTAATTGAGGCTGAAATGTTCTCCGACTGGTTTTTTACTGTTATAATTCTTGACATCTGATTTGTGTCCATTTATTCTTTTCCATAGAGACTGTACAGTTTGGCCAATGTACATGGCAGAGGGCATTGTTGGCACATGATGGCATATATCACATTGGTAGATGTGCAGGTGAACAAGCCCCTGATGGTGTGGCTGATGTGATTAGATCTGAATAGATATGTGGACAGAGTTGGCAATGGGCTTTGTTGCAAGGATAGGTTCCTGGGTTAGTGTTCTTGTTGTGTGCTGTGTGGTTGTTGGTGAGTATTTGCTTCAGGTTGGGGGACTGTGTGTAAGCAAGGACTGGCCTGTCTCCCAAGATCTGTGAGAGTCAGGGATCGTCCTGCAGGATAGGTTGTAGATCCTTGATGATGCTCTGGAAAGGTTTTAATTGGGGGCTGAAGGTGATGGCTAGTGGCATTCTGTTACTTTCTTTGTCGGGCCTATCCTGTAGTAGTTGACTTTTGGATATTCTTCTGGCTCTGTCAATCTGTTTATTCACTTCAGCAGTTGGGTACTGTAGTTTTAAGAACGCTTGATAGAGATCCTGTAGGTCAGGCCTGCACAACATGCGGCCCTGGGGCCACATGCGGCCCGCATGGGCTCACTGTGTGGCCCGCAGGGGGTGAGTAGGCAAGCAGCGGGTGAGGGAGGGGGACTGAAGAGGCGGGCAGGGAGTGTGGAGGGTGAGGAGGCGAGCCAGGGGGGTGGGGGACTGAGGAGGCAAGCGAGAGGGCAGTGGCAGCGAACAGGCGAGCAGGCAGTGGTGGGGGCTGAGTAGGCGAGCCAGGGGGGAGGGGGGCTGAGGCGGCGAGTGGGTGGGCAGTGGCAGGGGCTGAGGAGGCGAGCGGGGGAGGGGGGGAGCTCAAGAGAGGAGTGAGGAGTCAGTGGCTGACTTGTTCTACTGATCTGGTCTGGCTACCATCCCCTCTCCAAGGGTTGCAGCTGTCTGGAGGTGCTGCGTTCCACGCCTTCCTCAGTCACACCTCATCCATTAAACAGGGCAATTGATTACAAAGTTGGGGGGAAATCTTATTCTACTTTTAGCAAAAAGACATTTTTCTTTTACCTTAATGATATTACCTTAGAGGCCCGCTATAACATATTACCAAGGTTTAATACTGCTGTTTCGGTGGGGCAGCATGGGGGAAGGAGGGTTTGTTTCCACGGGGCGGGCGGTGCTCGGGGGGGAGTATTTCGGGGGTCTGGGCAATGCTGGGGTGTGTGTGTTGCATTTTGAGGGAGCTTGGTGGCGCTGGGGCGGGGAGGTGGAGTCAGGAGAGTTCGGCCCTCAGCTGTTTTCTTTGGAGTAATATGGCCCTTGCTGCTTTACGAGTTGTGCAGGCCTGCTATAGGTGTTTGTCTCTGTCTGAAGGATTGGAGCAAATGCAATTGTATCGTAGAGCTTGGCTGTACACAATGGATCATCTGGTGTGGTCTGGATGAAAGCTGGAGGCGTGCAGGTAAGTATAGCGGTCAGTAGGTTTCTGGTATAGGGTGGTGTTTATGTGACCATCGCTTATTAGCACTGTAGTGTCCAGGAACAGGATCTCTTGTGTGGACTGGTCCAGGCTGAGGCTGGTGGTGGGATGGAAATTGTTGAAATCCTGATGGAATTCTTCAAGGGCTTCTTTTCCATGAGTCCAGATGATGATGTCATCAATGTAGCCCAAGTAGAGTAGGGGCATAAGGGGACAAGAGCTGAGGACGCATTGTTCTAGGTCAGCCATAAAAATGTTGGCATACTGTGGGGCCATGCGGGTACTCATAGCAGTGGACGGTAGAATTTGGCCAACTCTTTCTAGAGTGTCCTCCACTTGGACTTGTTTTCCTATCCAAGGAAGTGGGAGTTTTCTGAAATTACTCTCTCACACCTGAGTACAGAAGAATTTCTCTACATTTACAGGGTTAGAATAATGCAATAGATAAGTAGTCTGTTCCTGTCCATTCACATGTGCACAAAATATTTTAAACAATGGCACCTTGAAGATTTGGGACTAAATTCTCTGGAGATGTAATTGGTGATTCATGTTCCATATTAACTGCAGGGGTCTGATTCAGGAAACAGTTATTCACATACATTGTCTACAGGCAAATAAACGCTACTCACATGAGTAAGAATTTACAGGGTCAGGAGTTAAGTTGGTCAGAAATATGGTGTAAGTGGAGTAGTTAAAGTAGATTCAGATTGGGTGGGGAGCCATGGTGTAGCACTCTAGCACTGTACGATGGAGAGGAGAGGAGAGGAGAAGAGAGGAGTTTTCTTCTGATTTTAGCAGAAGAGGGAGCTATGCTACCCTCATTCACCTCCCCTACACACACACACACACACACACACACACACTCAGACTCCCTGTGTAAGTTTTAAAGTAGCCTAATTTCTGCCAGCTTGGAACTTTGCAATTATGCAAAATAAATACGTCTCCATTCAGACGCCCAGAAGTTAAAAGAAGAGTTGGGAAAGGAGGTGAGGCTGGTCATAAAGAGACAGGTCAAGGAGAAAGTTCTACTAAGGTGTGTAGTCAGCGGTGCATGTGGCCAAAAAGTGACTGACATTAAGGCACCAGATAAAGCAGCCTTCCCCACCACTCACACATTAACTTACATCTTCACCATAGGTATAATTAGATGATCACATACTATTTCTCACATAATATGAGGTAATACCACATTATTTTTTGCTCTCTATAAACTTAGCTATTCCTGTGGAATTCTTGGTTTTGCTCTCTGGGTGGTATTGTGGTTTGTTAAGGCCTTTCTGACAATGAAAATATTGTAGAGAACAGCGTGTTTTCATCATAGGGCCTGATTCTCATTCACACAGTGTGACAGTTCTATGGGTACCCAGTTCTGAGAGTCACCTTGTTACTCTCCTGCCTCCAAAGAGAGGGACACTTGCTTGTGCTTAACTGGGTGTTGACTCCCTGACACCACCAGCCTACTAGCTATCCAAAATCTTCTCTGGGCTATGCCAGCCATCACTCTGCCTTCCAAGACAACAATAGGTGCACCCCAGTCCCCAAGTCTCTTTGAAGCATTCCTATGCAGTGTACAGTCCCTTATCCATTGAACTGAAATACCAGGTCTTCTGTCCTCAAGGGAAGAGTGTACAGACCAGCTGCTCTGTTGATTTCACATCCCCCTGTTAACTTTGTATGTAAATATGCAACCATTGTGTTAGCTGACACTGCTTAACATGCTGGCACAGAGACAGGTCAATAAACATCTTTTGTGTGACAGAAAGCCTGTTTGTCAACTCTGCCTTGACACAGACTTTAAAACATATTTTCATTATACATATATAACTCTTTACATAGTACCTGTATATACATTTCACAATATTAACCACCAGAGTGACCCTGGCTTTCATTTAAGACTTTACATGATAGTCTTTGGTGAAGCAGAATGTACATACCAGGATCAGGATATTCTTGTAACCCCCTTGCTAGATGGCACAGAACAGTTTATAGGTCACAGGATCCTTTACATAGCCAAAATTATGTAAATTTAAGGACTTTTGTAGAACTGAGATTTAAGCTGTTAAACTGTTAATGTGATATATTCTGTTTTTCCTAAGGTCTTTTTTGTAATACAATGCTTAATGTGCAGTAAGCAGCTATATTCTATTCATTTTCTTTTCAACCAGCCTTCCTCAGGTGCCACTGAAAGAACAAGGCAGTTATATCACAAAGACAACTTAGGCTCCGATCTTGCGAACATACGAGCTTCAATTTATACACTTCAGTAAGACTACTCACATGCTCAAAGTTAACCATATAAGTATAACAGGATTGGAGCTTTCCAAGATAATTTAGGTTGCCTAAATAGACCAACTAATTTTTCGTGTTAATGTTATTTCTAAACTGTGCTCCTACAGTAGCCATGCATGCATAGAGAATCTTCTCTTAACTGCTCACTTTACAAGCTAAGTGGAAGAAATCTGTGCATGTTCAGTGCATTGATATGCACTGGTAACTCCAACCAAACCAATTATCTTTGGAACATGCAAAGGCACTTTTCCTCTGACAGGGCTATTTCCACATCAACTTTAAACCCCAAGCCATTGTGACTGTTGAGCCATTCAAAAATTGCTTGCAAGTTGTTGTTTTTTAAACAAGAAAGGATGTTTTCCACTTTCCTTGCCCATCCTCCATTGCAGTTGAACTGATTTTTCAAATCTCCCTTCCAACCATACCCCTCCACCCTCTCCAGTTCATCTTCATGCAGAGATAGAACAAAAACAAAACATTCAGCCAAAAAGGTGAGAATGTAGGGAAGTTATCAGTGACTGAAAGAAAGAGGATAGTCTGGAAACAGTTAACTGTAGGAGTTACACTGTCACTCCTGCTACATTTCACCCATAGGTTGACCTATGTTGTTCCTGGGTTGTGTGGTTTTTCATGGGGCTCTTTTGTTTGGTGTCTTCTTTGTATGGCAGGTGGAACAGGGTTTTTTCGTTTGTTTGTTTGTTTTTTGCATTAATTCCTCAGGATTTAACTGAATGCCTATCTCAGGTGGTACATGCTGTGTAAGCGGCAGCTTTCCAATTGGCCTCTGCAATTCAGATCATACACCATTCCTAATTTATCAGTCATTGTTTCTGGCCATCCTCTCCCTTGGCCCAGGACATACACCTGATTTAGTCCAGATAATGAAAAGTGCTATGTGCTATCTACACAGAGTAAAAGACAGCTCTTGCCCTTTTCGTACTTTCCTGGCCCTTCCACTGGTTGTAACATAGCAGAGGGTTTTATTTTGCTCTCATTGAAGTTAATTGTAAAAGTCACATTGACCTCAGTGGGACCAGGATCAGTTTAGAGTTCTGTAACAAGGAAACTACTGGTAGACAAAATTCCCATCATCATTCCCATTTCAATTCCAATTTCAATACAAATCCTATACAGCTTTCAAGAACATAATGAATTTCTCTGCGTTTAAAGTACAGTTGCCAGATGGAGTTTTCAACTGAAAGGCATAAAGTCTTAAAACTTGAATTTAAATTGCATTCTTAAATATTCCCTTTTCATTTACATGGGCTTTAAATAAAATTATAGTTTCACACTTCAAAAATAAGCTTTAAATTTCCACAGACTGTCTCAGGATCAGTCTGAAATGGATTTCCTGAATGGGAGAAAATTGTTTTAAAATGACAATGTGGAGAACAGGATTATTACTTCTTATCTGTATTACCTACTAGTACCTAGAAGCCCCAACCAAGATTAAATCTCCACGGCAGTTGGCACTGTAGAAACACACAGAAAGAGAAACTCTCAACCCTGGAGTTCTTATTATCTAAACAGACAAGATTAACCAGATTTCCTGGACAGGGCCGCCAAGATGGGGTCTTCGGCGGCAGGGGGCCCCAGCTTCAGCAGTAATTCAGCGATGGGGGTCCTTCTGCTCCGGGACCCGCCGCCGAAGTGCCCCAAAGACCCGCGGCGGGGGCCCCCCACCGCCAAATTACCACAGAAGATTCGGCACTTCAGCGGCGGGTCCCGCTTCACCGGTAATTTGGCAGCGGGGGGGTCCTTCCACCCCGGAGCGGAAGAACCCTCCCGCCGCCGAAGTCCTGGAGTGGAAGAAGCTCTGGGAGCCCCCGAAAAACTCTCATGGGGGCCCCTGTGGGGCCCAGGGCCTGGGGCAAATTGCCCCATTCTGGTCAGCCCTGTTCCTGGATATCCCTTATCTACTATTGGGGAATTGAGGCAAAGAGAGATTAAGTGAGTTCACAAGGCCACACTGGAATTCTGTGGCAGAGTCAGGAACTGAACAGGCATTTCCCAGGTCCCAACATAGTACTTAAATACCAAAATGTTTTCTGATGGTGTATAATTTTCATATGAACTACAGTAATACTGTAAATAGTGGAAAGTTAAGATTTTTCATGAATTAGTTAGTCTTTCTAATATAAGTAAATAGCTTCCCATTAAAATTACTTTTCACATGTCAAATTCTGCAATTCTGAATTGGAAAAAAACTCTTATTGATGACTTTGAATATTTGAAGGGAAGTGCGGGGGAAACTAACCGAAAACAACTATCTTTCTTGAATGGGAGTTTGTTCGAGAGGTCAATCACCAAATGTTAACATTTGGTTATGCTGACATAGCGAAATCCTGTGGTCCTTTCTCAGACAAGACTCCCATTAAATTCAAAGTTCCAAAATCAACCCTCTGTTATACTTGTACAATTTCACTGAAATGAAAGAGGTTTTGTTTGAGTCTAACAAAAGGCTGAATTTGTTCTAAGGGTTTGTAGACTGAATAAGAACAGAAGGATTGGGATTTTGGACCCTAACATGATTTACCCTCTCGACTGCTACATAGGTTATATATGTCTTCTAATTTATTTTTCTATTTCTGCAGACGGCTTGGCTGCCTTTAGAACATTCCTGAAGTCCGAGTTCAGTGAGGAGAACATTGACTTCTGGATGGCCTGTGAGGACTTCAAGAAAACTAAGTCTTCTGCTAAAATTGCCTCAAAAGCCCAAAAGATTTATTCAGAATTTATCCAGGCTGATGCTCCAAGGGAGGTAAAACAGTTATTTTTACTTTCTTCAGATAGTTTCCCGGGATAGTCCTCAAGTTGCAAAGCTCAGATCCAGAATGTCATGATATTCAAGATCACAGTGTGTCTACAACAGGAAGCATTTATGAAAGACAAGTAACTACAACTACAGAAAACCAAACAGGCTTCCAAACAGCTTGAGTTCCAGCTTTACTTTTCTCATTTACTAGGGAATACACCCTTTTTTAGAACTCTGAAAAGCACACAGAGACATCTAGTGTCTGAATATACACTTCAAGTAAACATTACACAGGGTTTGGGTTCAGTGATACCTCTTAATGCATGCATTCTCACTTTGATGCATGGAGAGATATGCATTATTGCCAACTTTCAATTTTATCATGCCTTTAGCAATTTTGGGCTTTTTTTACCTGTCTCATGAGGGTAGCCTTTCGTCATGTTAACTTGCGATTTTTCCCTTACTCAGAATGACTGTCACTTCCCACTACTCTCAAGGGGGTTGAAAAGAGTATGATGGCAATTTCACTGCAGTCTATCTGCTTGTGGCAGGGAGGCTGACTTTAATAAATGTGGCTGCCAACTCCCACAGGCAAAATGGCTCCCACTCTAGACCGGGCTCTTGACAAGACAGTTAGGAAACAGACTGTGAGGAGCATCGGAGACCCTGTAAAAGGTGCATGTGCAGAATGTGGGAGGAGCAGGACACTGGCAGACTGGGTAGAGAGAAACAGACTTCCTCTGCAATTCTAATGGAGGGTAAAGGGAGGCTGAAGAAGACGGAGTGATAGTGATGGGGTAGGAGAGAGATTAGTTGGCAGCTCCCTCACCTTGGGGTGGAGGAGGATAAGAGGAGCCCCTTCCGAGTAATCAGGTGAAGGACATATTTTTGCATGTGTATCTGAGGCTGAATTTTGACCCTTAAAAGCTCTCACACACTTTGGGGGCAGGTGGCATCCCCCTAAAGCTTCAAAACCCATAAGGCACATAAAAACCCTCACACATTTATTAATTTACGCATCTCATGATTATTAAGCCAATCTCATGATTTTTGAATGGTTGGGGTTGGCAATAGTGGCTGTACATTTACTTTTCTTGGCTTTTCATTGACTATATGCTTCTTATGGTACGATAAAGTATATTCCCTCCAAGTGTGCTACTGGCTACTATTTGTTCATTTCCTTTAACACAGATATTTTTGACGTGATAAATATTGAAACATTCCCTTTGAAATACTCCTTCACAATGTTCAATTTGATCATGAAAGAAAATGTTTTGTGTGAATTAAGAAATATGTGAATTAATTACCTTATGATGTGTGCTCCCTCAGTGGCCTTTGCACTGATCTCTCTACTTTTGAAAGTAACAGTGTTTTGAATGTCCTGATGTCTTGTGACTGATCAAAGTTCTTTTACATTAATTATTATTATTATTATTATTATTACTACAAACAAAATTACAGAAATTATGGGCCAAATCCTATAATATTTGTCTTGCTGAAGTCAATGGGAATTGCAGGTCCTCAATGCCTCTGGATTTGAAGCATGAAAAACATGAGTGAAATTATCTCTCTGAAACTGCAGATGATAGCAAAAAGGATATTATTATAATTAAATGCTGGTAACACGAAGTAAAAGTAACTAAATGGCAGGGACTCTAGTTTAGTACTTATCTGCTCATGAATCCCCCTTTTTAAAAATTATTTTATGATATGTAGTTTCTTCTGCACAAGGTGAAGTAACACTCAGACTTTATTTTTTTTAGCAAAACAAAACATTTAAATGTCCTTTAGGACTACAGTATATATAAGGACCTTCATTTTCATTTTTTACCAATTTTCCTTGAAAAATTCCTGGGTTTAAAAAAAATTATTTGACTTTTACTAATTTTCACCCAAATTTTGGACATGCCAGAAGTCCCTGGACCCAACTTATCACTCTGGAAGGAGAGATGGTGGCTTGGTCCCTCCATGCAGAGTCCCTGCCAGATGGCACAGTGTGCCGATGCAGAGGGCAGATATTCTGGTCAGTTGCAGCTGCTCTGCAGTGAGTAAGCAAAATGAGCAGGGAGCTGGGTCCTGGCAGCAAAGACCACCTGACCTGACCTTTGCAGCAACAGGTCCACAAGAAACAGAAGGTTTCCTTAACTGCTGCATTGTGGTGAGTAACAGGCACCTCTTCTCTGATGCCCCCCGTGAGTGCTGGGCACCCCTTCAGCACCCTCTCTCATCTATTTGCTGCTCCTTGTGAGTACCAGGTACCCCTCTCCCCTCTGAGGCATCCCTCTCCACTCACCCACTATCCCCAGGCAGCCCACAACCTTATACCCCCTATGAATACAGGGTACCCCTTCCTCCTCCAGGCACCCCACAGTCCCTGCCCACTGCCTCTCGTGAATACCTAGAACACTGTCCCCCTCCCGACACTCCCCTACCACTTGCCTGCTGCCTCCCATGAATACAGGGCACCTACCCCCACTGAGCAGCCCCTGCTTGCTGCCCCCCTTAAGTACCAGGTGTAACAGAATGCTAAACTGTATTATACTGTTCACCATGTGTAACATACCTTCATTCAGCTCACAACAGCCATCCTTCCTAGCAGTGCAATAGAGCATCTTATAGTGGACACATCTCTGGTGTGTCTCTCTAAGAAGGAAACTCTGTAGCCAGTCCATATCTGTTACAAGAGTCTGACATTCTAGTAGCAGCCCTGCAGCCAACTCAGTACAAGAAACACATGACACTGTATCAGAAGTAAAAATACTCTAACTGGTGCCAGAGGAGTGTACAAATAGAAGAAAAATAGCAACAAAGGTTGCAAACAGAAAGAACGAATCAACAAATATTGCAGGATCAATTTAATCAACAAGCCACTTTTTAGTGCCCCTGAGAACTTTCGTTTTCAAGACCTTTAGAATGGACAGGCTGGAAGCAGTATTTTGCAAGATTTTGAATTGCTACAAAACTCCACCAGGAAACTGAAGATATTCAGGTATCTTCATTAATTTATGCTATGAGGAAGCAGGCAATGCATATCTTTAAATCTTTTGACTTTACTGAAGATTGTCACAAAGAGTATTATGAAAGGGTTCTGTATGTATTTGATTTCATACTTTATACCTCAGAGAAATATGGCTTATGAAAGAGCATGTTTTCACCAGAGAATTCAAGAATGAGGAGAAAATGTTGACTCTCTTATAAAAGTTCTGCATGCATTGGCTGAAAACTCTGATTTTGGAACTGCAAAACATGAAAATATCAGACAGGCTAATCATTGAGCCTAGAGATAAAAGCATTTCACAGAAACTACAAATAAATACAAAATTTAAATCTACAAGCAGCACTAGCAAAGCAGTCTGAGCTAGTCAAACAACAGAAGAAGAGGCAGGAACAACTTTAAAAACCTGAAACGAGCTTAGAAGCTGTAAACAGACATATCATGAGAGCCAAAAGTCATTAATATAGAAGCCTTGAGACTATGAGGGAGTCCCAGGCTACAAAGAATTTCAGACTAAATGCAGAGGATTTGGAAAAATTCATAGCTTAAGACATGTGTCACGCTAAATATGAAATACGTAATAAATGCACAAAATATGGACATTTTGCAACTGTTTGCCACACCAAGGCAGTCAGGGAGTTAACTACTATTTCAGACAATAAAGAGTCATTTTTTCTGGGATCTATCACATGTGGTGACACATAGCCTGCCTGGAGAGTGAAACTGAATATTCCTGGGAAGACTATTAACTTTAAAATGACTAAGTATCAGATGTGACAATCGTCTCAAAAGGGACTTACAATCACCTATAATCTCTCCCAGAGCTAAAATCATTTGATATCTCCTTGACTAGCTCTGGAGGTAATCTGAACTGCATGTGCCAGTTCACCAGAGAAACAATTTACAAAGACAAAAGTTTTGCATTCAGAATTTATGTGATCAAAGGATCAAAGACCAACAATCTTCTTAGAGATATCATGGCAGTCATGATGGGTCTAGTGAGAAAGGTGTGAGAACTCAAAATATTTGGAGATATTGGGCTTTTGAAAGAAGATCCTGTACAAATAATCTTAAAAGACAATGCTGAATAATATTACATATATACACCTTGCAGGAATCCTATCCCATTGTTTCATAAAGTGAAAACTAAATTAAAGAGAATGGAGAATATAGGCATTATTGAGAAAATCTGAACCAACACCATGATGTGCTCCAGTAATCCTGGTTATAAAGAAAAATGGAAAAATACAAATCTGTATGGATCTTAAAGATTTAAATGAAACAGCTGTAAGAGAAAAACTGATCCTCCCACTATGGATGACTTTCTCCCCAAAACAAAGGAGCAACAGTATTCTCTAAATTGGATGCCTCAAACAGATGCTGGCTACTTCCTTTAGCCAAAGAGTTTTAAACTGGCAATATTCATCATACCCTTTGGGAGATTTTGCTTTTGAAGATTAGCTCTTGGGATTACCAGTGCACCTGAAATTTTCCAAAGAAAGGTGGCAGAACTGTTAAGAAACATAAATGAAGTTGTAGTTTTCATGGATGATATTTTAATATATGGGTCCTTTCAAGGAAGAACACAACAAAACCCTCAGTAAAGTTCTAAGCTTAATCAGTCAGTCTGTACTGAAGCTAAACAAAGAAAAAATCATTTTCTAAATGTCTCAAATTGAGTTTTTAGGCCAGACGATGAACCAAGATGGAATCAATCCTAGCTCTGAGAAAGTAAAAGCTATTTGAGAATTGAATGCACCAACAAATGTACCTGAACTGAGATGTGTACTGAGGATGGTAAATTACTTTGGTTGATACCTACAAGACCTTTCTATAGTGACAAAACCACTGAATTAACTGTTAAAATCCAACACATCTTTGCTATGTGGGTCAAATCGAGAAATTGCCTTTAGAAAGGTAAAAGAAATGATCTCAACAGCTCCAGTACTCAAGTACTGTGATCAAGTATCAGACATGCATCCAACGAAGTTGTTATTCACCCACGAAAGCTCATGCTCCAATACGTCTGTTAGTCTATAAGGTGCCACAGGACTCTTTGCTGCAAGTACTGTGATGTGACTAAACCCACAATGGTCAGTCCAAATGCAAGCAGCTATGGGGCAGATGGTGTATCGTTGCAACAACATCGATCTGAGTGGAAGCCAGTTGCATTTTGATCTCACACACTCATAGAAGCAGAAAAACTATATGCACAGGTTGAAAAGGACTGCCTGGCAAGCATAGGATATTTTACAAATATCTGTGTGGACTGGATTCTTATATACTGATAACAGACTATAAGCTACTTGTAACTCTCATCAATGGAAAAGACTGGGATCAAGCACTGCTGTGATGCCAGCATCTATCAATAATGTTAACGTGATTTAACCCAGTTGCTGCATGTGTTCCCAGCAAAAATCAGGTAGTAGCAGACACACTGTTCCAGAGACCAGTATCACACCCATAATCTTGAAGACGATGTAAGGGCATACATGGATGCTATGGATACATACAGACCAGTATCAGAAACGAGACTACACCAGCTACAAAAAAACACCTTGGCAGACATGCAGCTTCAAGAAGTTACATTAGCTACTTGGGCCAGCTGGCCCTAAAGGGCATGAATGAAGTGACAGGAGGCTAGTTTGAGTAAATGGACAGTTAAGCAAGCCAGATGGACTAATGATTAAAGGTGATTGCACTGTAATTCCAAACAAAATGAAAGGTGAAATCCTAAACCTCATCCATGAACAACATCAAGGATTAACTAAATGTCATAAACAGGTCAGCCAGTCAGTGTGGTGACCGGATATCAGCAAAGATGTAAAGATTAAAGCATCTCCATATGAAAGTTGCAGAACTAATAGACCAAAATAACACAAAGAATCTTTAATAAAACCTCCTCTACCCCAGACAGATCTGGGAAGAGACTAGCTGCAGATTTGTGTGATTTCAGAGGACTTCATTACCTGTAGCGGACTATTTTTCCAAGTATATAAAAATAATGTATTTAAAAGACATAACATATCACAGTGTTATTGAGAAACTGAAGTGCATTTTGCTCATTTCAATATTCCAGAACATCTAGTGATAGACAATGGACAGCAATTCTCAATGAAATATGATTTTGATTGTATTACTAGCAACTAGCAAGTGAATGGAGAGGCTGAAACAGCTGTACAGACAGCCAAGAAAATCCTGCAGCAGGAAGATCCATTCCTTGCTCTTCTGAGCTATAGATCAACACCGATAGCAGATATTGGATCTAGTCCAGCACAACTCCTGATGGGAAGACAACTCAGAACTACTGTTCCAACTTTGGAAAAGAGTCTATCTCCAAAGTAGCAGGACAGAAAGAGAGAAGTCAAATCAGATAAAAATGCAAAAAAGAGCTTCCAAACGATTTTATAACAGATGTCTCTCAGAGAACTATCAGATCTAGAACCGTGTTTGTGTCAAACTGGATGGAGAAAATAAAGGATAGACAATTCCAGCTGTCACAAAGAAAGAGAATTAATCACCCAGATCATGTATGACTGAGACAGACAGTGGAGAGTTCAACAGAAACTGTCAGCATCTACAGTTTGTTCCTCATTAAAAAATAATCAGCAGAGCAAGCAAATTCTACAGATGACAGACACAGAACAAGAAGATGACAACTCAAAGTTTCCAAACCAACCATATCCAGTCATTGAAATGAATGGACGGACAGGTGACCAAGTTAATATATGTTTGAGTTGTGTAATTAGAAAATCAGTATGATTCACAGATACTTAACAAACTGATCTACTGAACTCTAAAGATAGCATGATTTTGTAAAATGGTAGAAATATAAAACTTAAAGGGGAGATCTAATAGAATGTTAAATTGTGTTGTACTAGGTGGCACTGTGTGTAACATACATTAAGACTTAAGCTCACAACAGCCATTACTGACAGTGCAATAAAGAATTTTACAGTGAACATATCTCTGGTGTATCTCTCCAAGAAGGAAGTGCTGTAGCCAGTCCATATCTGGTACAGAATCTAACCTGTTAGCACCAGCCCTGCAAACTAAAGTAGTGCATGACACCAGGCACTGTTCCTCCCAACTCCCTGCCCACTGCATCCTATGAGTTTTGGCCCCCATGATAGCCCCTCTGAGTAGCTGGGCCTTTCAGCACAGCCCTGGCTAGATGATACTACCCAGACAGGAGTCCCAGAACACAGAGACAATGCACTTCCCCCACTGGACAGAGGCCCTGACACTCTCCTGACTCCCAGCCCCTGTGTCCCACTTCTGTAACAGGAGAGATGATTATTTGGGGATGGGAGTTCTGGTCAAGTAACATTGCTTGTCTATTCTCTCCAGTGACTGTCAGGTCATAGTGACCCATTCTGAGTGCTGGAGGAGAGTAAGTCACCAACAATAAACTGTTTTTAAAAGAAAAGTTCTATTCCTGTAATGGAAATTAGAAATAATAGTTTCATAAATATTTGAAGAAAAATACCTGCCTGATTATAAAAGTATCAATAATCTTCACACTGATAAATCCAAAGAATGCACAAAATTATGATAAAATACATGCTTCCATAAACAGAAAAACAGTTTATCAGTCCACATTCAGAAGCATATAGATTTTTCAGCTATTGTGTAGTTCAACTACAGTTTGGTTCCTGGCTGTCATAAATAGATAGCTAAGGGTTAATGTTTCTTTTACCTGTAAAGGGTTAACAAGGGGAACCAAACACCTGACCAGAGGACCAATCAGGAAACTGGATTTTTCAAGTGAGGGAGGGAACTTCTGGGTTTTTTTGTCTTTGTGACTGTGTTTGTTTTCTTCTCAGCTATGAGAAAGAGCTCTCCTTTTCCTATCTTCAAGCGTCATAAACTTCATGTTCCCAGTCTGTAATACATAAGGTAGCAAAGCAATAGGCTTTATATGTTTTGTTTTGTATTAATTGTGAGTTTGCCTGAATGTTTAAATTGGATATCTTTTAATCAGACTGTTATGTCATATTTTCTTAAAGCAAATAGCCCTGTATTATGTTATTTAATGCAGAGTTTATATTCTTATTTTTTTCTTTCTTTTTATATAAAGTTTTCTTTTAAACCCTGTTGAGGTTTTTCTCTGGTTAAGGCTACGGAACGAAGGAGGGGAAAATCTCTTGGTGTTAGCTTGACTAGGTTTGAATGCATAGCCTCAGGGGAGGAAGGAGGGGGGAAGGTAAATTGCCCTCTCTGTTTTGCATTCAAGGAGTTTAAGTACAGTATCACCCAGGATAACCCAGGGAGGGAGAGCTGGGGATGAGGTAAAGAGGAGACAAGGGGAGGAGTTTACTTTCCCTTTGTTGTGAGACTCAGAGTCTCTGAGTCTTGGGGGTCTCTCCAGAGAAGGTTTGGGGAGACCAGAAGGGAGCCAAAACCCTGGAAATTTTGGATGGTGGCAGCGAGATCAGATCCAAGCTGGTAATTAAGCTTGGGGGGAGGTTCATGCTAGCTTCTCAATTTATGAACGCTAAGGTTCAAATCTGAGTAGGAAGCTACGACACTGGCCTATCAAGCATTCAGCAGATAAAAGCCAATCTATTTTATCAGTCTAATTTTACATTTCTGTGAGTGTAATGGTGCAATAACTATGGACTAGACAGTGACTTGCACTACGAGCCCACACAGAATGAGCACCCCCTTAAACGCCATACAACTCTGAGCCAACCATTTGGTTATTGGTCCAGGTGCACAGTAGTAAATGTTGCTGAACCCTACCGAGAGCCAGTCCTGTGTGATCATCCTGCGCTCATGGACCACAGCTTTATTATTATTGTTAATAATTAGCCAATTAAAAGAACAAGTAGGAAGTCTATTTTTACCTCAAAAGACACTTATTACTTCCCTTATGATTAATAAGTTACACATCTGCAATTCATTGGGAGAACAGAATTCCCTTTAGTTAATAGTTAACATTCAAATAGCCCTAGAATGGCTGGAGAATTAACGTATCTCGGTTGACTGAGTTGTATGTGTTATAGAACATATTTTGCAAAGGGTAGGTCTCTGAAAGGAAATGCAGATGCTTTCCTTTTTGTATTATAAAGAGCTAGAATTTCCTGCCTTCATCTATACTTAGATAATCAAAAGCATTTTTTATCTTCTTTCTGTGATACTATCTCTTTAAGACCAGGGAACCAAAATAAACTAATATTCAATATGCTGGAAAATAAAGGCATTAATTATGTGATAGTTTGCATCAGACAGCATATTCTGAGAAAAAATTCAAATAATATTTGCATCATGCACTAATACAAACTTCAACTCCCCAGAAAAATTTAAACTAATTTTATTACACCTTACTTTCCCCAGATTAATATTGACTTCACTACCAGAGACCACATCTCTCAGAATATCTCGGAACCAACCCTGAAATGTTTTGATGATGCTCAGAGACTGATCTATAGTCTCATGGCCAAGGACTCTTTCCCTAGGTTTCTAAGGTCAGAAGTTTATAAGGAACTGGTAAATAAGCAACAGAATGGAAACCAGAAAAGATGGCTCCCATTTTTGTGAATAAGGTAAATATCAAAGACACAAGGATTATGAATCTACTCTATACCTTCCATTGCAACTAAGTATAGAATAATATATTGTTAAAGTGGTTATACACACTACATCTAAGAATTCCCATTTCCTTCTGAAATACAAAATGCACTATACTAAAATGTATAACAATATTACTAAGAGTTGTTCGGGAATTTTTCGATGAAATGTATTGCATCAAAAATGCTGATTCATCAAAACAAACTTTTCATGGGAAAGTTTCTCAACTCTTTTTTTTTTTAAAGGTATAAAATTGTCAAAATGAAAAGTCCTGTTTTCCGGTTTGAAATGACTTTTCATTTTGAATTTTACACTAAAAATAGCTTAGTAGGACACAAATAGAAAAATGGTTGAAATCAAAACAAACCAAATATTTTTGGTCAGTTTTGATTGACCCAAACCAAAATTTAGGGGGATATTTGGATCAGGAAAATTTTCAATATTTTGACTTTTCATCTCAACTTGGAGCCAGGAAAATACTTTGAAATTTCAGGTTTTTTTGCAGGATTGAAAAATGTTTCCTGGCTAGCTCTAATTTATTATTTTACTCCAAAAAGTTTAAAAATCTAGTAAAATATGTAAGTTCATTAAACCCTCTCAATTCACCAACATTATATATGAGGTAGCACCCAGATCTGAAGAGGACTACTTGCACAACACTGGGAGCAACCTGGATAGAAATTGGCTGGGGAAGGAGGTACAGATGGAACTGTATAAACAAAGCCAACATATTATATATAATTAAGAACCTGTATAAATCATGATTTCATGTACTGCAGAGAAATTATAAAATTAGCTCAACCCTGCAACTTTTTCAAGGCTAAGCAAGCATCCTTGCTTCCACCTCCCTGATGAGGCCACAGGGGCTCATGGGGTGGCTAGCAGAGTAGTTCCAGAAGGAAGATGGGCATGGGACAGTCCAGACTTATCCCAAGAGTAGGGTGTGCATGGGCCAATCCTATCCTTGTGTGCTCCATGCTCAGCTCCAGTCCAGGCCCCCACTGCTGCTTTCTGTCCAGCTGGCAGGAAGAAGGGAGGGGGGCTGACAATGCAATGACTAGGAACCCCAGCCCACCCCACAGGCCCAGGGGCAGACACCAGAGAGCTGGCTGGCAAGGAGCTGAGACCAGGATCCACACCCACTGCTGTAGCCAGCACAATAGCCAGACCTACTGCTGTTTGAAACAGGAGCAGGTATGTGAGGGGGACCCTGCCCTATTAGGGGATGGATACTGGGCTCAGCTCCTTGATAGCTGGTGGGCCTGTGGATGCTGTTGTGAGGCAGGGCAAACTGGGCTTCTGAATCACCAGCTTGTCAGCACCATTCTCTCTTCCCACCAGGTGGACAGAAAGCAGAAATGGTGGCTTGGGCTGGAGCTAAGCATGGAGTGAGGGCCCAAATTCCTGTCCTGGGACAGATGGGTCAGAGTCACATGGTTCATCTGCACACTGAGTTGCCTCTCGCTGCTCATCCAGGTGGTGTTTGTCACCCTGACCATTGGTGTCTGACACCCCAGCCCATCCTCCTTCCTTCCTTCCTGGGACAAGACTGGTCACCACTTCCCCACTCACTCCAGGATAGGACCAGACTCCTAACTGCCCAAGAGCAGCTGTGGCCTTCCTGCTGTTGGGAAAATTGAAGCAGTTTGGAGGGAGGGGGACTTAGCAGCCATGCATACCCTGTGAAATACAAACATTTACCCATAAGTCTGCCATGAATTTAAAAATAAAAATCAGCAATTTTCTGAGGGCCTTATCTATAATTAGTGATCCAGATCCTCAGTCCTGTTAAGTCTGCTTTGTGCCACAAATAGTCATGCAACATGTTTAAACAAAAATAATTGTATGTGTTTCAGAATACAGCATGTCACTAGAGTGTATATGTAAAACAATGTGAAACTTTGTGATGTGTTATCCAAATTATTTCCAGAACAGGATACATGGTTGTTTGCCTTATGATAACATATTCTGATATAATCACTACTGGCAACAATTCTCCTGTCAGCTTCCTCTTACTGAATGCATCCATACATTCATCCACATGATCCTCAATGCTAAAATGAGGTCACGCACCACTGGAGGAAAGGAAGGCAGTGACATTACAATTATGAGCAATGCTGTAAAGGCTGAACCCTGAGCTCAACCCAGATAGTAAGGCTGGAAGCTGGCAGGTGCTTAAGTAGCAGAAAAGCTGCAGAGAGGATGCAGAACCATTCTGCAGTAGCTACTGCACTCGATTAGCCTTCATGACCCTCTATACAACCCCTATCTCCCCTCCTGCCCCCGAATGGTGTGCACCCTTTTTGTGGCCTCAATCCCTGCCCCTTTGGTACAGAGGTCATCAGTTCTGCTACAGGGACACCTTCTATGATATATTTCTAAATTAGCATTAACTCTATTATCCCGATAAAACAATGGTCAGAACTGTTTTAGAGTTCTGAGTTTTAGAGTAAGAGTACACATCTGACACTGTTATACCAATGAGAATATTATTAAAATAGGGACTATCAGTGGAATATTGGGTAGTTATTTCAGCTTTTATGTTCCCTTCCCACAAAAATGAAACAGTCAAAAAGCACCACAGCTTTTGAATTACAGAGCTTCCCACCTCCATTAGGAGAATTTGTCTACCACCATCACACTGCGAAAACCCATAGAAATGCAGACAGCAGAAGCTAGTGATTCCACAATAAATCATTACCTCAGCCCCAAAGATAAACATTAAGTGCACAGAAGGTCTGTGATATGTCATAACATATACCAAATAACTTAATGGTCAATTTTGAAAGTACATGAAATATGTGCACTGCAAATTATGTTTGAACCAGAATATTCTCTGCATTTTGTTTGGTATGAAAAACAACAATTAACCATCCTGTAATGATTATTACTTCGGCATCATCAATCCAGCTGGGATTTCTGTCACACATTATTGCTGTTTATAGTACAGATTTGAAAAACTACACATCAATACTTGAATAATATATGAGCAAACATACCTGAATGTTTCCAAGCAGAGCAGATGGTGAAAAAGTGCTTAAACAAAACACAGAGAAGGTTGCATTAATTTTGGGCAGGAGTATGTACTGTAATGGATTTTATTTCCTGTTTTTCCCCCCCCCAAGAGGTAAAAATGAGATTGAATGCATTCACAGCAAACATGCTCACTTATAGTTTAGCAAGTCTGTTGTTTAGCACCTGTATATTTAATGTCCTGAACTGTATCTAGATTAAAATCATCTGCATCTGCCTACCAGGAACAGTCCTCTTACTATTCCCATTTTTTCTTCCAGTAATGATTGTTTAATTAAATGTGCTTGTACTTTTCACATTTAAAAAAAGAGGCAATTTCAATCATTTATATACTTTACAGATAAGAATGTTTTGACATTGTTGAATTAATGTCACCAAATCTTTATGAATTCTTTTCTCTCATCTTTTTATTGTTTTTGAACATTTAGAAAATAAGTTTATCAATGGTGGATAATATATATTGTAAATGATAATGAGTTATGGATAATATTTAATAAATAGCTGCTCTCTAACAACTTTGTATTAAGAACAAATGAAAGTTTAATTATATGCTTGTCTTATGTTCTCTATTTATTTCATTTACTTTTAACTGAAATATCTCACTACTTTATTAATTGTTTGGGAAAAAGGAAATAATTGTGTGTGCAGTTTCTATTAATTATTAATTTCTCTTTTCCTTTCCAACCATTTCATGTGTTTTGTGCACCTATAATAATGCACTCAAAAGACACTGCCAATTTTCACTAATTCTTGTGATAATGTGGAGAATGCAGACAAGGGAAAAAGTATACATTCTATTTCATCATGAAAATGAGGTTTTAAAATGTAACAATTTAAATATGGATTTGTTACTATATGAACATATATGGGCTGGAGTTGCCGGTGTATAATTTCATTCTCATGGTGAAAGGAATAGGAGGAAGCATGTGAGGGCAAGTTTGGAGGTAATGCACAGTAGAGGCAAGGCCATAGAAGGGAAAGCTTAATTACACCTGATCCCATACTGATATAAAACCCATTATGGCCTGATTAGGGGTAGTGGATGTTGGAGCAGAACAACAAGGAACCTAACATCCATTGGGGCCAAACAACCAGGGAACACGCTTTTAAGTGTGAGTGTAGTCGCGGCACATACTCCACCTCCCCGTGGAGATTAGCTTGCAGTGCTGAGGCACTGTTTACACTGGTGCTTTGCAGCGCTGTAACTTGCTGCACTCAGGGGTGTGTTTTTTCACACCACTGAGCGAGAAAGTTGCAGCGCTGTAAAGCGCCAGTGTAGCCAAGGCCTCAGAGCTAATTCCTAACAGCCACCGCTGCCCACTACATCCTAGCACAGCCTAGGTGTAATGGAGAATGTGGACAAAACAGGTTCATAGGAGCATGGTGACAAGACAGGTGAGACAACATCTTGTATTGGACCAACTTTTGTTGATGGAAAGTACAAGTTTTCAAGTTACACAGAGTTCTTCAAATCTGCGGAGGAAGCAGAGCACAGACAGATTTAAGAAATTGTCAAAAAATGCCTGATCCTCCTGCTATGCACCTTTAGGTCATTATTTAACAAAGCGTCTAAGCACCTGCTTAACCTTAGGCATCTGATTTAAAAGTTTGTGGAGCAGGGATTGTTTGGATAACAACAAACAGCTTCAAAAGGAAGAAGTTAGCCAGAATCTGGGTACATGTTTGCTCAGGTTTGCCTAGTAATCAGCTAATCATATTTTCCTCTTTGTGGTTTGAAATATTTGAGACACGGGGTACGTCTACACTACAGGATTATTCTGATTTTACATAAATTGGTTTTGTAAAACAGATTGTATAAAGTCGACTGCACGCGGCCACACTAAGCACATTAATTCGGCGGTGTTGCATCCATGTTACCCAAGCTAGCGTCGAATTTCGGCGTTGGCCTGTGGGCTAGCTGTCCATAGACCGTATACCTAGTTTCCCACAGTCACGCGCCCTTGCGTATATGCGGTGGAGTCCAGTGATGTGGGGCAAAAAAACCCAAAATTGCTCGCAGTGGGTTCTGGGTACAGCTACCCTCCCTCGCATGAAAGCAGCAGGACAACCTTTTCGCACCATTTTTCCGAAGTGGATGTGCAAATCGCATAGCACAGCAACATGGCCCTGCTCAGATCAAGACCGCATCGTGGATGTTGGAACTCGCCGCATCATCGAATGCGTCTATGTACTAGACTGCAATCAGGCAGGAGACGGCGCGTTACGGCAGCCAGTACAAGAGTATGAGGACATGACACAACATCTCTCAAACCGTGGCCCTCACTTGGAATCTGCTGGTAAATGGGCAGGTTTAGCCACTGTGAACGCCAATTTTGGCCCGGAACAGCACAGACTGGGTGGACGCATAGTTTCTGCAGTTGCTGATTTTTCCACCAGTGGCTGCAAACTTTCATACGTAGGCACTTGTCATGAACTTTGATGCTTTCCCTTGCGTGAACAATGCCAGATATACCAAAGATGAGAGCAGCCTATCACAGTGAGAGCGAGTGCTAGCCCTCTGAAAGCTTGCAGGCCAGAGCTAGCGCAGTCAGAATTCAATTGTGATGGAAAATCTATGTGGGGCTGCTGTGATACAAGTAGCCCAAGCAATCATTAAGCTGTTGTACGATAACGGTAGTGATCTTGAAATGGCAGGCATAGTGGATGCTTTGCTGCAATGAATTCCCTAAATGTGGGGCGTAGATGGAACCATATCCCTACTGCCTGCACTGAGCCCGGCACCCAGTACATAAACCCCAAGGGTACTTTTCAATTGTGCTGCACAGCACTGGTGGATCACAAGAGACATATTCACCAACTTCCATGTGGGATGGCAGGAAATTCAAGACGGCTCGCATCTTCCAGAACCTATTCTGTTTAACAGCTGCAGCAAAGGGAATTACTCCGACCAGAACAAACCAGTTGGGATGTTGAAATTCTGTAGTTATCTGGGGGACCAGGTACTCCTTGATGCCATGGCTCATAAAGCGATCACGCGACTGGAAGGTAGTCAGAGTTGTTCAACTACAGGAGACAGTGCAGAATGGTGGAATGTGATTTGCACGTTAAAGGTCGCTGAGCCATTACTGACTCATACTCAGCCAACCAATGTCCCATTGTATTTGCTGCTGCTGTTGTCCACAATCCCTCCCTTTCTGTCCGTTTCCTTGTGAGAAATGGGAGACGTGTGTGAGGTGGAGGTGAGCAAATCCCTGGTCGCATGGATTACGCGCAGCAAACAACGGGCGATTAGAGGAGGCACACCAGAAGACATGAGCATCAGAGAAAGCTTTTGAAACGAGTTTCTCAACAAGCAGGACAGTCTGACTGCTGTGTTTGTTTCCTTGATGAACCCCACTCTCATTGATTAACTCATTTCCTGAAGCACCACCCTCTCCCTTCCAATATACAGCTTGCTTAAGAAATAAGTCATATCATTTAAAAATCACGGTATTCTTTATATTTATTATACGAAAACGGGAGAAGAACTGACAGGGTAGCCCGGTGTGGTTTGGGAGGAGGATAAGAGGGAGGAACAGGCCATAAAAATTTAATAGATGAAGCCTTTGGTTGGGATCCACGGATGGAGTGGGCAGGTGCACGAGCTCCTCCATGCATTCTACCGTCTGGTGAGGAGGGTAATGGACACATAGGTGAGGGGTGATGGTTACCAGGGCATGCCAGCAGACCTCTTGACGCGCTGTTCGCTGAAGGGGCTCTCCACCCGGAACTTTCGGGGAGGGAATTTGTTTTCAGTTTGATTAACGCAGCAGCCCCAGCATTGCATCCTGCACCGCTGATCTCCTGCCTACACCTCTGATCTCCTGCCACCACTTCTCATATCGAGGCATCTCTGTCCTCACGTTCGTTCCTCCTACTCATGTTGGTCCTCCTGTCTATCTTCACTGGCATCTTTCCTGAATTTGATACACGTCCTTCCACTCATTCAGAGAGCTCTTTCATTGCGGTCACTTCCATGATTTCGAGAACATTTCATTGCGTCTTTTTTTCCCCTTATCTGAGAAAGCTCTGGATGGAGTGGAGGCTTGAAAAATGTGCAGCTGCATGAGGAGAGAAAAAGGGAGAGAAGTATTTAAAAGATACATTTACAGACAATGTTTATACTCTTTCACGGTGACAAACTATTCCCTTACATACACATGTGATTCACTACAAGGTCATTTTGCATCTTAATATTGAGTGCCTGCGCTGGTGTTAGAGTCTCACAACGCAGATCAGTCGAGAATTCAGCTTGCATGAGCCATGGGAAGCCATTGTCTTCGGCTTCTGCAGCCTTTCATATACACAGTGCCCTCCTTTCCCAAATACCAAACAACCCGTCAGTGCTGCTTCTTTCCTGTTTACATGCAGTAACACAGAACACACACCCACATCAATTCCTGGGATGATCGCTTTACCTCCCCCACCGCATTGCAGGTACATGAAGATCGACTGCTAAAACCCCTTCCCCCCCCCCCCACGCATGGCTGGTATCAGGGAAGACTCTCTAGCCAAATGTGAAAAAGCTCACACCATTCCCCCCACGCCCGTCCCATCCCCCTGCTTGCTAACTGCAAGGAAGGATTTCTTCAAGCAACAGGCAAATAGCCCAGTAGGAATGCCATCTTGTCCCTTAATTAAATTCTGAATTTCAACCAGCGATATCACTCTCCTGAGGATAACATCAGCAGATAAAGATGGATGTTGCCTGAATGCAGCAATCACCACTACGCAGCTAGGCTTTGTCAGCAGTGATACCAGATTACTTGCTACATGCATGGCATGGTCAAGTATCCTACCATGGAGGATGGAATAAGGCTGCCCTGCCCAGAAACCTTCTGCAAAGGCTTTTGGAGTACGTCCAGGAGAGCTTCATGGATATGTCCCTGGAGGATTTCTGCTCCATCCCCAGACCTGTTAAGAGACTTTTCCAATAACTGTACTGGCTGTGAATGCATCCCAAGTCCTCAGGGCAAATTAATCATTAAAAAACGCTTGCTTTTAAATCATATTCTATATTTACAAAGGTACACTCACCAGAGGTCCCTTCCATGGCTTCATTGTCTGGGCTAGTGGCTTGGGAGGGTAATTCTTTCTAGGTGAGAAAAAGCTCCTGGCTGTTGGGGAGAACGGAGTGCTGTGTGCTCTCTGCAAGCTCGTCCTCCTCTTCCTCCTCATCTTCCCTGTCCTCAGAATCCTCAGCCATGGCTGAGATTACCACCCCCACCTCGGAATCCACGGACAGGGCTGGGGAACTGGTGGCAGACCCCCCTAGAATTGCATGCAGCTCAGTGTAGAAGTGTCATGTTTTTGGCCCTGCCCTGGACCTTCTTTGCTTCTTTGGTTTTTTGGTAGGCTTGTCTGAGCTCCTTAACTTTCACACAGCACTGCACTGAGTCACTGGTGTGGCCTTTCTCCATCCTGGTCTTGGAAATTTTTTCAAATGTTTTTTCATTTCGTCTTTTGGAACGGAGTTCTATTAGCACGCTATCCTCTCCCCATATAGCGATCAGATCCAGTACTTCTCATGCGGTCCATGCTGGAGCTCTTATTCAATTCTCAGGAGACTACATTGTTACCTGTGCTGATGAGCTCTGCATGGTCACCTGTGCTGGTGAGCTCGCCACGCTGGCCAAACAGGAAATGAAATTCAAAAGTTCACGGGGCTTTTCCTGTCTACCTGGCCAGTGCATCCGAGTTCAGACTGCTTTCCAGAGCAGTCACAGTGGTGCACTGTGGGATACCTCCCGGAGGCCAATACCGGCGATTTGTGGCCATGCTAACCCTAATCCGACATGGCAATACCGATTTCAGCTCTACTCCTCTCGTCGGGGAGGAGTATAGAAACCGGTTTTAAGAGCCCTTTATATCGATATAAAGGGCCTCATTGTGTGGACGGGTGCAGGGTTAAATCGGCTTAACGCTACTAAAATCGGTTTAAACGCGTAGTGTAGACCAGGCCACAGAGACAAATCCTGTTGGCCATCTTCAGACAAGTAATCCAACTGTCATCAACAGGGCTACTTGTGTTGTTAAGACCAGCTGGATTTGTCCCACAATGTTTTTATCCACAATATTTGAAAACACATTAAACCACACAGGGATATGCATAGGGTGTTTGTGCAATCCTGAGGTGACTTCAGACATACACATACTGATGCAATTTGTTACTATTATTGTCTGGCTAACTCATTTTTTTCTGAAAATAAGTTCTAATTTCGAGAGTGTTGAAGAGATATGCCAAGTGTTCTTCCACTAAGAAAAACAAGGGTAAAGTTTTAAATACCATTTCTTTTGAACATATTTAATGTAACATGATTTTTAATGCTTGTTTATTTTATTTGAGGTTACACAAACTATTTGAACCCCTACTTCTTTCCCCCACCGCACACCATGTCCTCTGGTGCACCATCAGCAAGTCTGTGGCCCAAAGAGCCATTTTCTATTTATAAAACTAAATTAGGGATCCCATTTAGTTTTAACAATAGGAAGAGACACTGAAGCAGCCTGAAAGCCACATTGAGCTACCCAAACAATAGCCTGGGTTGGGGTAGAAGGTACAATTTAAAACTGACTTCCCTGCTGTACTTCCCTCTACCCTATTGCCCCCATCTGTTTTCCTCTTTTGCCTTATCCTCTCTTCTTTCACAGTGAAGTTTAACTGAAAAGCAACCCAGCCATTGATGTTGGAGTTCAAGGAGGAAGTGGTGGTTTCTCTTTGAAGTCCCATAGCTAGTGCTCCTTCTGCAATGATACTCCAAAAGGAAACTGCAGCTTCCCCCTGTAGCTCAACACTGATGCTGAGCAGTCTCCAAGGCATTCTCTACACCAGGGATTTGCCCTGATAGCAGCCATTAGGAGTCAGCAATCAGAGCTGCTATTTGCTCTAGTGGGGCTTATCCATCGGGTAGTTACATGATTTTTCTGATCCTGAAACTCATTACTCAGAAGGTAGAACTACCACTGGCTTGAGTAGGAGTTTTATCGAAGTATAGGATTGCAGGATCAACTCCCCGTTCTTATCAGGAAGAGTGGGAAATTGAGAGATTTTGCTGTATGGTGTCAGGGGCTTCAAGACAGAAACAGAAGACAAGAGAAAGATGTACAAGACTGGGGGTTAAAATGTGGCACAAACAAAATTAGCACATAATAGGTTTGAGATTGAATTATAATTGCTATTATATAGTGAGAACTTTTTCAATGGAAGTCCACAACCAACACACATACCATGATCAACAGTATAAGTATCATCAAAGGACTAGATCATTCTTAGATCTTCATTTTAAACTATTAAATTTACACAGGAAAGAATCAGTAACGGCTCGAACTACATTCAAATACATTCATAATGTTTTACCTGAAATATAGAACTATTACAATCTGAATGGTGATTACTGAACTCACATGTAATATAATAATACTAATTTGTCTATAATCCCTTAATTAAAAATATATTCCACTAACGGCCTGTGTTAGGAATTTGGTGTTGAACAGGCCTTGCAAAATTTTTACAAATTAATCTTTTTCAAGTCCATCATATGGGGTGGAAACCTGCGTGTTTAAATAAATTAATCATTACAAATTCATGTGTAACCAATAATAACTGGGTCTCACAATTAATTAATTGCAAAAACAAACACTCAAAGCAATATCTGACTATGTAATATGCAATTAAACACAAGTGTCTAACACATATTAAAGCACTTCCAAGTTCTGAAAATTCTCATATGTATATAACTTATGCATCATTAAAGATAGGAATCCTAGAGGCAAGGGAACGCCTGGCAGAATATTATCAGACCTTAATCCTAATTTATGAGGAAAGTGTTTGAAAATAGCTAAGCATGAAATTTGCATTAATTTACAGACATTATTTTGCTGTCAACAGATAAAACTTTAGGAGTATAGTTCTACCATCCTATTCAGGCAAAACACCCATTGACTTCAAAATGTTCCTAAAACATTTTTTATATTGTTTTATGTGCAATTTGCAAAGCAAATCATTTTTATAATAATCAATGCATCGCTACTTATACAGACAGTTTTCAGTTAAGAGGCAAAATCAAAGGGAGATTTATTTAAATAAGGACTGCATAATTTGGCCAAAGTTGAATATATTGCTACATTTCTGCCCTGGATATAGAGGGACACATAATGAAAGAATAAACTAAAACTGAAAGAAATGTATCTATATTCCCAGATATTCTTTAAGATATAAAACTGCAGCTTTACACTTTTACAACATCAGCTCATCAACAAAAATCATAAAAAATACAAATAAGTTCCTTGCTCACTAAGATATGATAAATAAATTGGCATAGGAAAGTCTGTAGAGGAAGGGACAGGCACTGGATTGCAACTCAGGAGATTTGGGTTTAATTCATGGCTTTGCCATAGACTTTGTGTGATCTTGGATGGTTGTTTAATCTCTCTATGCCTTATTTCCTTATCTATAAAATGGAGTGATTACCTCCTTACTTCACAGAGGTTCTGTTAACAGAGATTCACTCATATTTGTGAGGTCCCCAAATACTACCGTGAAGGTCTTATAGGTAGGTTGTAGAAGATTACTCAGCTATAGTATCCTTATTCCATTATTCAGATTAAACATCCTCATTGTCAAGGACAATGAAGGTTTGAAAACTCTTTGGGGAAAGGATCAAATCTACCTACAAGTTTGTACAATATCTAGTCCAAAGGATCATCCACATTTTGGAAACACGGCAACAGCTACCGCACCCCAATCCATGTCCATTTTCTATTGCAGAAATAAGGATATTTTTCTCCATGCTCATCATGATGCTAAAAATCATATTTGCATACACACACAGAGAGAGCTTTGGGAGAGTCTTGTAAAATCTTGTTTCAAAATGTGCCAGCATCAGAGCAAAAAACTCCAGAACACAGAACAATATGCACCCTGCTTCTTTGCTTCACCCAGTCCTAGATATTTTCCACTAGTGGCACTTCCTGAAACCTTCAGTTCAATGTTGTGACTGATTCAGGGGACATTCTCTCAGGAATCAGATGCCTGCAGCCACTTCAGTTTCTCAAACTCTCTCTCTCAAAGGAGCTCTTACTGTCCAAATAAGACTAATGGCAATATTGGTCGGACTGAAACTATCAAATGAGTGTTTTCCTTCTTTAATCCCAAACAGACAACTACTGGAATTTCTGGATACCTACAGGTTTAAACTTGCTTAACAAGCTGCATCATGTAATAAATTTTCTTCCTTTCATCCAGACATACAGCAGCTTATATTCTCTGCTGAATATATTTGTTGCCATTTTAATTAATGTGGATTTTCAATTAGTATTTCTCTGTTCATTTCAGTATGATCCTTACATAAGCTAATGATTTGCTGATTTGGTTAGAGAAAACATTTTGAGTGAAACTAACCAATGAAAAGTTCTGTAAAAGATTTAAGAATAACTCAGATTAATGTGAACAATACTGATATGGGTGTCAAAGGAACCAAATAAGCCAAATAATCAGCTGTGAACAAGTAGAATAAATCCCAATAAGGACAACACACATAGTTCATTATGACTCAATTATATTCCATGTTTGTCGATATGCTCTGTCTAACACACTTCTACAGGAACCTCCAAATTGTAAGTGTGTTTTGTGTACACTAGTAGACCTCATCCAATGCCTGCTGAAGTCATTGAAAAGCTGACATTAACTTAAACAAGCCCTAGATCAGGCTGTAGGTGCATCAGTATAGTCTAATGTCTATCAGAACAATTAAATAAAATTACTATTATATATATAATTTGCCTGGCTAAATTTTTAAAATTAATTACTTCCTATGACTCCTAGTCAACAGGACACTATTTCTCTGACCTGCAAAAAAACCCCTTCTTTACATTGCTCAAGTTTAGTTATTTGCATTTAAAATGAATAATGCTGAATTTTTCCTCCCACTCCAGGCCTGTTTGCATTTAGGTTTGCATGCAAGTTGTATTTAGTTCTGTGAATAATTTACACATTTTGCATGACAGTGCTAGAAACAAGGAAGCTACATTTGTTATAAAATGAAAAAATCCTCAGAGAAACGATTTTTGCTAAAGCACTGATTATTGCTTTTAGCGACACCAATATCTTCATCCCCTTCTAGAAACACAGGATCATAAAGAGGCTACAACAGCTACTTTCTATTAAATGATTTCAAACAATTGGACCAAGTGTTATGCACAGCGTTGCCAATTCCAGTAATTTGATCATGAATCTCATGAGATTTGGTGTTTTTATTAAAACCTGAGCATCCAGAAGCAATAGACTACATTAAAAAAAAACAAAAAAAAAGTTAGATTTTCAAGTGTCTAGCCCCGATAGTTGGAAAGAAAGACCTGAAAATATTTTCTCCCAAATATGGAATTTCCACCTAAAATTACACTTGTTTGAACTGTAATACAGGCAACGTTTAACCATAGTCCACCGCCAAACTTAAATTCTATTATCCTGTAACCATTCAGAGAGGGGTAGAAATGGGAACTTTATGTCACTGGAGTGGAGAAATTTCCAACTGGCTCATTGGGAACATAGGATTTGCTTTTAATCCTAGAAGGCTTTGAAATACTGGACATTAAAATCACAGATTTATTCATGGAACATCATGGGTCAAATTTTCAGAGGGTGATAATATATTATCATATTCCTTTCCAAAGCCAAAAATTGCAATCTTGCTACCAAACTGGCCTACCTTTTCCAACAGAGGGTTATGAAAAATAGTAATAACAAAACTTAGTTTTCTAGAAAAAAAAATCTGTAAAAGGTATGCTATATTAAGATTATATGTCATAAAAATTGTGAGGCTAATTTCAGATGACCTGCCTAACTCATCTGTGGTTTCACCAGTCAAGAGTAATGCGAGCATCCCAAACAAATATTATTTAAATCTTCATAGCACCCAAACTATCATTCCATATATGTGCAGACAGTTTTCATAAGTCATCTCCGTAGTAACTGTCCAGAATGACAGATATGGACACAATTGAAATTCAAGAGAAAAACTAACATACGCAAAATAACTTTATTTACTCCACATTTTATGAACTAGTAGATATCACCTGAATGTAACAGTCAGTCAAGATCAACAATTCAATACTTAAAAATACATGAAGTCTATTAAAAACAAACAAGACACAAGTAAAAGTTCAGTTAGCTGCAAATATGACTTTTTAAATGGGTCTCTGACATTGCTTCTTTTCTGCTTGTTTTAAGTTTTACCGTTAAACAGGGGGGAGTGTCACTCACCCCCCCCAAGATATTTATGAAGCTTGAGGGGAATAGCTGTGGAGAGCAGAGTATCTGCCCATTGGCAGCCATTCCCTATTCACTGGCCTTTCTGCCTGTCTGTTGCACCCAGAGATGGCCTGTGTCCCTGGAGGAAGGGAGTGGAGCTAACTCTGCAGCTTCCGGTTGTGGGGGAGAATGTGCAACAGAGCCTAGGAACTGTGAAAGGGAATGGGGTAAGCTGCAGAGGCTATTGACCCTCCTCTACCAGCTGCCCAGCACAATGTTGGGATAGGCTCACTGCCAGGCCAGCAGAGAGGAATGGGATAGAGGGGGGGAGCAGCAGCAGCAGAGGTGGGGAACACTTGGGGCAGGAGGGCAGAGGCAGCATCCCTGGCAACGGCCCCACAGATTCGGAGAGAACCCTGGATTCCCACTGTCACTGCACCCCCATTCCCAGAGAGACTCTCAAGCTCACTGACTGTCACTTCACCCAGCCACAAAGTTCCCCATCCCCAATGACTATCACTTTACCCACATCCCCAGAGAGGCCCCAGGCTCCACCAAATCTCACTTCACATCCCAGAGATCCCCAACCTAACTGAATCTCCCTGAACCCCCAGCCCTGTATCTCCAGATTAATCCTCTAAATCCCAGTGATCCCCCAAACTGCAATGAATCTCACCCTACACCCAGACCCTTAACTCTAGAGATTCCAAACCCCAGTGAATCTCACTGAACCACAGTGCCCAGAAAGACCTGCAACCCCACTGAATGTCTTTGTATTCCCAAACACCCCCTAAAGACCCAACAGCCCACTGAAACTCACTGCAGCCCCAAGCCGCTGTCCCAGAGACCCTCACCCCAATTCCATCATATGTCACTATACCCCACAGCCCCAGAAACCCCCCTCATACCCCACTGAATCTCACTGTACCCCAACCCCTGACCCCAGAGAGATCCATGCAAATTTGAGAAGCCCCAATCCTAATTAAATTTCATTGGACCCCAATCCCACTTAATCTCAATGTACCCCTAGCCCTGTATCCCCAGCCCTGTACCCCCACAGAGATCCTCCAAACCTCACAGAATCTCACTGCACTCCCCATAGCCCTATCTCCCAAACTCACAGGATATATTTTAATATTTGCATGAGGCCTGTTGCCTCATTTTTTAAAAAAACAGCATAAATATAACCAGCTTCTTAAGCTAAAAATTAATATACATATATATTACATATTGCATTTTGTGTATCAAGTGCATAAACATTTACTTGGACTGTGATTATGACAGACTTACCATTTTTTTCAGACCTCTTCAAGCACTGTTTACAAGTAAGCAATTGCTTACTTCAAGCACTGTTGCTTACTTCAAGCACTGTTTTTCCATGTAAGCAATTGCTGTAGTGTGTATAGAGTGTCATACAATCTTGAATGGATTGAGAGGTTGGTTATGGGGCACTCTGTTAAGGCATGGTCCATGCTATGAAAGTTCCAAAAGCGCCTGTTTCACATATAATTTCTTAACTAGAAGGAACCCAATCCTGCATTTCTGCACACTTTAACTCTTATTCTTTCAGTGGAAGATCTGGGTGCATACTAGAGGCAGAATTGTATCCTCTGGGTGAAATTCTGGCTGCATCGAAGCCTATGACAAAACTGCCATTGACTTTAATGGGACCAGAATTTCACACAATGTATCATTCATTTTAGTTCAACACGTTAAGACAGAGGAGGTGATAAACTTTCACTAATAATTAAGACTGGTCAAAAAAAAAGTCCATCAAAAATATTTTTCAAAAGAAAATTTAACTTCAACTAAACAATTTTCTCCCACAAAAGGTGATTGCTTCCCCAGAACATTTTGAGTTTTCATCAAAAACATTTTAGCAGAAAACTAAGGGTCTTTTCTCCCCTGAGGAAAAGTCAACATTTTCTACAAAAACATTTTTCAAGCAGTTCTCTAATAATCCATCTTGAAGAAATGTGAATGTACCACACAAAAAAATGTAGTCATAAGAAAGTTTATTCCTTATGTAAGATACTAGGGCAAGCTGCTATGAATAGTTGAGCTAATTTTCTATTTAAAACATTATATTCCATACAGAAGATGTATAGTCAAATGCAGAATGACTACACTGACATCAGGAAATCTCTGAATTGCTTGATTTTATAAAATGATACTTCTTAAACTGGAGGATGACAGAAGCCATGACACTGATTGATACAAGGCTTTTAATGCTTTTAGGGCTAAGATTTTTCAAAATTCTATGCTCTCTCTGTGTATGTAGGCTTTTATATTGCACTCATCACTGCAAAAGAACTTTTCTTCCTACAAGTTCATTGAAAATCTGTGCAACATTATCACTTGCCTTGAAGTATTATCAGCAATTATACTATCTGTACAGTTTAAAATTTGTTTGAATTTAATTTTTAAAACACATGGACTGGACTTTGATCTAACTACAGTCATTTTGCCTATTAGGATGAGATAAAATGGCAACTATGAAACACCTTGTATTTACTGCATATCTTAACATAGCTGAGCCCTTTAATGGAAAAAAAATGAATTACTGAATGTATGTTGTTATTAAACAACATATAGAGGTTCTTGTGGCATGATATATTTATCTCTTCATTTTAAAGGATAAGCACAACATTTTTGAACTAGGCAAACTCATTAATCCTGGGACTTTTTATATTCCCATATATATTTTACCCTTCAGAGTGAATAAATATCACCTGTACTGTGTTCTGATGGAGGAGTCAGCATAAACTCTTGGCTCAAATTCAGCATTTTCTGCTATTTGTGTTTCTTTTCAATCAGCTCTTACACCAGAGTTTAAGTACGTCTGTTCATTCAGTACCCAAATCTGGAGTACTCCATTAGCTTTGCTAATTTAAACTAAATTTTAGCCTAATTTCTGGAATGACTGAATATTTGAAAAACAAATGGATGCTTTCTGGTTGCAATCACTTCTTATAGGTGGTAACACTTCAAGATTGACAGTCCTATTAAAAAAAAAAGATTAATTATAGCAGAAAAAAATAGCCATCAATATGTTTGGGGTCATCCCCCCCCACACACAAACTATTAGGCAATAGATTCTAACATAAAATAAATAAAGGAGATTTATGCAAAGGGTAACACAGTTGTTACAGATCATATTGGTGGAATTTTAAAAAGTGCTCACCATTGTCCTAATGGTGCTTCCATTGAAATCAGTGGTAAAATTCCTATTGACATAGATGGGAGCAAAGTTAGGCCAATACACAGTGTTTTTTGAAAATCTCTGCTGGGTCCACTAATGAACTAAATAGTAGAACAGAGTAAAGGACAGATTTTCCGAAGAGCTCAGCACCCAATTCAGTTGGGATTGTTGGATTCGGAATACTGTAGTAAATCTGGGTACTTCATTAAGGTGCCTATATATTTGGTGGACTATGAAAGTCTGGCCCCAGATGTGGGTACTGAGCACTTTTGAAGATCTAGTCCTAAGACCTTAATATCCATTTTGCTATTTTATTCTCTACGATTGATATCCACATTTGGAAAATATTACATTAATTCCCCATGTACATCAGGTTCCTCTGCTTTACACACACACAATCCTCTCTAAAATCTACAATGGTTGCTTCCTTCAAATCATCATACCTAACATTCAGGCTTCATGAACATTTCTAGATCATGTTTGTTTATTTGTTTGTTTGTTTTAAAGGAATGATTGAAATTGTGCTAAATATTTATATTCTTCTCTTTGACTGCTTATAAAAGGACTTATAGAATACCAGGGTTGGAAGGGACCACAGGAGGTCATCTAGTCCTACCCCCTGCTCAAAACAGGACCAATCCCCAGACAGATTTTTGCCCCAGATCCCTAAATGGCCCCCTCAAAGACTGAACTCATAACCCTGGGCTTAGTAGGCCATTGCACAAACCAATGTGCTATCCCTCCCTCTCTTTTTTTACCTGAGAATATAGCTCTAATAAAATATTGTGTATCATGTTATTAATAATTCTCTTTATTGATTGCTTTGACCTCTTCCTCCTCTTGCACATTTTATGTATATGTATTCAGGAATATTCAGAAAAAAACATACATATGTAAAAGGAAACATCATAAATAGAAATTAAGGCTTCAAAAAGTTGCCCTTGCCACACACATATCCAAAGATAGAAATTAGCCATGTTGATTCATTTAAATGAAATGTTCTCCCTCGTCATACTCCAGTCATTTAGTTCCAGATCCTACTGTTTTCTATAAAACTGGCACATAAGAGAAAATGTTAGACTAGCTGCAGAATCAGAGGATAATATACCAAACTGTGCCCTTTTTGAAAGCAAAAACTATAATAGATGTGACACACACAACCACGCTCAAGAGCAACTGAACTTTATTACCTGGCCCCAATCACCTGACACAGATTATGTTACAAAAGGTTAATACCCGTATCATGTTGCAAGGGTCAGCATCCACAGACTCCAGTGACTCTTGTTATGCCTGCGTGCCGACCTCCAGCAACACAAATCGCATTTAATTAGTCTGGAAGCCAGAAAACCATGTCTGCGGCTAGTAACCTCAGCGAAATCTCTCCTTTGTGTTCATTATAACCAACCCTGTCTCTCCTCCATCATGAGGATCACTATGCTCTCTTCAGTGCAGGCTGAAAGACTGTTAATCACAAAGCTAAAATAATATGCATTGCGTTCATGTTGCAGCTAACATAGCTAGCCCTTGGAATGCTGCAAGACTCCATTCCCCCTCAATCCCCAATGTGTGATGACAATTAAAAAAGAGTTAAGAGGACTGTGTGTGCAAATGCTTCTAAGCATTCCATTCACAGTAAGGTGAGAAAAAAATGTTGGATGGGGGAGTGGGAAAATGTTCCCCAATCCTCTGAGTGACTGAGCCTATCCTCTCACACCCACCTACACAAAAATAAAAATTTTCTCATCATCATTTTATTGAGGATCTTGCATGAGGTGGAGATTGTGTTGTTGTTGTTGCTCATGATCTTTTTCAGCAATTTTGTGAAATTTTGCCATATTCAAAATAGTCACCATCTCCCATTAAAGAGTGAGGGAAGGCTGTCCTCAGCTAAGGGGACTGCCATTTCCTTTTACCCTTTAATGTGGGACTAATGTTTCTCCTATTAAAGATGGCCACCATCTCCCATTGTTTCCAAAGTGAGTGAAGCACAACTGTTCTCAGAGAAAATGGCTCTGTGGTTTGGAAATGAGACTGGAAACTTTGAGAGGACAGGAGAATGTTGCTTGGGTGCAGGTAGGAGACTGAGGGGAGGTACCAGGAGATCATGAAATGCAGGAGGGAGTCTGCATGAATGGGAGAATGGGGGGTGTAAGACAGACTGAAGGGATGCATTAGCAAGGCTGGAGGACAAAAAAAGAGGGGGAAAGGGACAGAGAAATGTGGTGAAAAATAGACTGCAAGGAGCACAAATTAATGTAGACTTGCAAGTAGTGAGCAGAAAACTGAGATGAAGGGGATGTGAGAGTCAGGAAACTCAATTGTACAGTGAGGTAGCTAAAAAGAGAATGAGGAAAGAAAACAGAGAGGATGGACAGAATGGCAACTCCTAGTTCAGTGATTAGGAGCGGTTAAACAAATTCTCTTCCAGCAGGCTGTAGAGAGGCCGCATTTTTATGGACGCATTTACCACTGATTTTTTTGAACCTGAAATACTCCAGTTATGTCACCCCTCACCCTTTTATCCACAGTCTCACCCTAGTAGCTGCTTTTCCTAAAGCCCCAGCTGCATAATCAGTAGATTGCATATGGATTCATAGATTCATAAACTCTAGGACTGGAAGGGACCTCGAGAGGTCATCGAGTCCAGTCACCTGCCCTCATGGCAGGACCAAATACTGTCTAGACCATCCTTGATAGACATTTATCTAACCTACTCTTAAATATCGCCAGAGATGGAGATTCCACAACCTGCCTAGGCAATTTATTCCAGTGTTTAATTACCCTGACAGTTAGGAACTTTTTCCTAATGTCCAACCTAAATCTCCCTTGCTGCAGTTTAAGCCCATTGCTTCTTGTTCTATCATTAGAGGCTAAGGTGAACAAGTTTTCTCCCTCCTCCTGATGACACCCTTTTAGATACCTGAAAACTGCTATCATGTCCCCTCTCAGTCTTCTCTTTTCCAAACTAAACAAACCCAATTCTTTCAGCCTTCCTTCATAGGTCATGTTCTCAAGACCTTTAATCATTCTTGTTGCTCTTCTCTGGACCCTCTCCAATTTCTCCACATCTTTCTTGAAATGCGGTGCCCAGAACTGGACACAATACTCCAGTTGAGGCCTAACCAGCGCAGAGTAGAGCGGAAGAATGACTTCTCGTGTCTTGTTTACAACACACCTGTTAATGCATCCCAGAATCACGTTTGCTTTTTTTGCAACAGTATCACACTGTTGACTCATATTTAGCTTGTGGTCCACTATGACCCCTAGATCTCTTTCTGCCATACTCCTTCCTAGACAGTCTCTTCCCATTCTGTATGTGTGAAACTGATTGTTCCTTCCTAAGTGGAGCACTTTGCATTTGTCTTTATTGAACTTCATCCGGTTTACCTCAGACCATTTCTCCAATTTGTCCAGATCATTTTGAATTTTGACCCTGTCCTCCAAAGCAGTTGCAATCCCTCCCAGTTTGGTATCGTCTGCAAACTTAATAAGCGTACTTTCTATGCCAACATCTAAGTCGTTGATGAAGATATTGAACAGAGCCGGTCCCAAAACAGACCCCTGCGGAACCCCACTTGTTATACCTTTCCAGCAGGATTGGGAGCCATTAATAACTACTCTCTGAGTACGGTTATCCAGCCAGTTATGCACCCACCTTATAGTAGCCCCATCTAAATTGTATTTGCCTAGTTTATCGATAAGGATATCATGCGAGACCGTATCAAATGCCTTACTAAAGTCTAGGTATACCACATCCACCGCTTCTCCCTTATCCACAAGACTCGTTATCCTATCAAAGAAAGCTATCAGATTGGTTTGACACGATTTGTTCTTTACAAATCCATGCTGGCTATTCCCTATCACCTTACCACCTTCCAAGTGTTTGCAGATGATTTCTTTAATTACTTGCTCCATTATCTTCCCTGGCACAGAAGTTAAACTAACTGGTCTGTAGTTTCCTGGGTTGTTTTTATTTCCCTTTTTATAGATGGGCACTATATTTGCCCTTTTCCAGTCTTCTGGAATCTCTCCCGTCTCCCATGACTTTCCAAAGATAATAGCTAGAGGCTCAGATACCTCCTCTATTAACTCCTTGAGTATTCTAGGATGCATTTCATCAGGCCCTGGTGACTTGCAGGCATCTAACTTTTCTAAGTGATTTTTTACTTGCTTTTTTTTAATTTTATCTTCTAAACCTACCCCCTTCCCATAAGCATTCACTATGTTAGACATTCCTTCAGACTTCTCAGTGAAGACCGAAACAAAGAAGTCATTAAGCATCTCTGCCATTTCCAAGTTTCCTGTTACTGTTTCTCCCTCCTCACTGAGCAGTGGGCTTACCCTGTCCTTGGTCTTCCTCTTGCTTCTAATGTATTGATAAAAATTCTTCTTGTTTCCCTTTATTCCTATAGCTAGTTTGAGCTCATTTTGTGCCTTTGCCTTTCTAATCTTGCCCCTGCATTCCTGTGTTTTTTGCTTTCATTTAAAAAATAAAGTTTCTAGCCTTCATATTTGAAAAACAAAGCTTGAACTTGTGAAACAAGTGGACCTGAAAGGCTCAGAAACCAGAAGAGAAATAATGTCAACCCCCAAAACTCGTTATTTTTATCTCATAATTTTAAAGCCAATCTCATGGCTTTTTGAGGTCTGAGTCATGATTTTTGGACATTTGGGATTGGAAATACTGTTAATCACACATAAATTGGGGGTTGGTGGCTTCCTACTAAAGGCTAAATATCAGAAGGCAAGTGAAAAATAATGCAATTCATTCTTTTATTTTTTCAGTGTTGTTCAAAGTCTCAGATGAATTTGAGTAACTGGGGTAGGCAATCTTGGGGCAGATATATGCAAGGCAGGCACATCACCGAGGATTTTTGTCGTAACATCTACCCTAGTGTAGGAAAGAGAGGTGGATAAAGCAGTCACCCCAGACAGCATTAGGCCCTTATACTGGTCCTGCAGCAGGATAGAGGTGGATGAGGCCAGCACTTCAGAGGACTATGAGGTGAGGTAAGGTGAGTGAAGAAGGCACTTCACAGCAGCTTTGCCCCTGCAACAAGTTAGGTATAGGTGAAGCCGGCACATCATAGACAGAGGATATATCTGCATAGCCTACATCTTTCAAATTGGGTTGATGGACTCAAACTAGTGTTCTAAAATAGCTGTGTAAATAGCCCTTTGAAGTTGCAGCTGAAGCTAGGGCTTGGACTCTGATATCCACCCTCCTTCCTAGCTTCAGAACCTGAGCTCCAGCCTGAACTGCAATTTTTAGTGTGGTAGCATGAATCCAGTGAGGTTTAATCTATCAACCCTGGCAGGGAGGTTCACTGCCACGGGCTGTGTAGACATACCCTGTGTCAAGGTTCCTTCCCCACTCTGAACTTTAGGGTACAGATGAGGGGACCTGCATGGACACTTCTAAGCTTAATTACTAGCTTAGATCTGGTATCGCCGCCATCATCCAGAATTTCAGTGTCTGGATCACTCCCTGTCCCCCCAAAACTTTCCCCTCCCTGGGTAGCCTTGAGGGACTTCACCACTTCCCTGGTGAACACAGATCCAAACACCTTGGATCTTAAAACAAGGAGAAATTAACCATCCCACCTCCATTCCCCCCACCAATCCCTGGTGAGTCCAGATCCAATCCCCTTGGATCTAAAAACAAGGAAAAATCAATCAGGTATTAAGAAAAAAAGGCTTTTAATTAAAGAAAGAAAGGTAAAAATCATCTCTGTAAAATCAGGATGGAAAATACTTCACAGATATAAATCATTTCTTCCACCCCATGTCATTTTATGCACATTTGCAGACATATTGACAGTACATAACTATTTGAGAGAGTCTAATATAAACTAGGAACTTGACAGTTATGACTTACATCTGAAAGAAAGGTACAAAGGGGTTCATTAGTGAAACAGTTAAAGGTGTACCCCATTGTGCTTAGCTAGACATGAGTGACTGAGAATTTCCCTTTCTGTTAGCTTTCTCACAGCCTAAACTGCCTATGTTCTTTCTGTATGTGTTGCATTAGTGAATTTCCACTGCTGTTCTAATGTACTCCCATATGTTAAAGGCCTGCAAACTGTAATGAGTCATGGATTGCCTGCTTTTATTGCAGGGTGCTCTTCCCTGGCCAGCCCTGCGAGATTTGTAATGCGAGTGTTCTTGGCTCGTCAGGTATTGGTACACTCCTTGTTTAGTACGTACTTTACTAAATTTTAAAGATAATAACTGCACCAATTACAGTCTTTAAAATTCAGTATTCTTATCCCACAATTCTATTCCTTTTATTATGCTTTTTAGTTCCACATATGAAAACCTTGTGAGCAAAGCCTTTAGCTCTGGCACTCTCTGGTGACAAGTCAGATGAACTTCTGAGGAAAGCATAGGGCAGCCTTTTTCCTACATTTCCAAGGTAATTTCTTCAACCCTTTTAAAATTTTATTTCTATGGGGAGAGGGGGATTGGGAACCAGAGTCAGATGAGGAGTCCTGCGAATCTCTTCTGCTGAAAGTTATCTCTTTATCTTTGCCCCTTTGAGAATGGATAGAACGCCTCTGACCTGCTGCCTATAACTCACAAGACAATAGCCTACAAGGTAAAGGGGTTTTCATGCCAAATCCAAGAGTTCCCTAGTCCAAGAGGGACTTTATTCTTGAGGGGAGATTCCCTTCTTCTCCCCTCCATGCAGAATTCCTGACTTCCCCTGGGGCTAAGAGAAACAAGACTGAATTGCCCAGTGTGAGGGAAGGAAGGAGGGAGGGGGAAGATGATGAGACCTGTGTTGCAGGAGGGCACACACTCAAAATGGTCTCACTGGCTGCTCTTTGCTATGCCTTTGGTGGATTTAGTCGCTACCATTTATGGCTTCTCCATGCCAACCCACTGCTCCTTGATGTAACCACCTCTCACAGCTGAAGGACTCTTCATTTTCCTGCCATTCTTGGAGACATTCACAGCCTTTCAGATTGCCTATTGGTGGAGAACTGCTGGGGAACCATCTCCTGGGTCAGAGTGAGGTGGCCAATCCAGCAGAAGTGGCAGCTGGAGTGCATAGGGCACAAACCTCTCCTTCTGCACCCTCTGGTTAGGAGGACCGGGCCAGATGCCCAGGGTCTGCAGCAATGTCAGCACCACCTGACCCATCTTGCAAATGGGAGTGAGGCAGGCACAGTGGCAATTCTGGGCAGGAGACAAACCGCATCTTTGGGGTTGGGTTATTTATTTAGAATCCTCTCTCTTGCAGCACGTGCTGGATTCCACCACCCTGCCTGCAGCACAGAACAAAACTGAGAGGGTCATTGGAAGGTGAGCCCTGAGAGAGAATTTGCCATTTCTTCTACTATCCTGCCCACAGGTAATCCAGATGGTAGCCATTTATTCTTTGAAATACCAGTGCAAGCAATACTTCCACAATAGACAGGCATTTCATGAAGACTCAAACATAGGCAAAGAGATCTATATTGAACTCGTGCTCATCAGTTCCAATGTCAAATTTAAGGAATTTCTTGTGTGAATCTTGAATAGGAAAAGAAAATTTCTTAGCTAGTGACCTAGATGCGTATCATCTCTTATTGGTTAAAAGTCAGTTATCTAATATAGGCTGAAATCACCTGTTCTGGGGAAGCCCATTTTGTCTTCGACAGATCAGGTGGAAATTAAGATGCAAATAACTATGAGAATCGTCTAATGATTGACATAGAAGTGTGATATTTACTAGTCAAGTTAGAAGTTTACTTTCCATTCTAAATTGGTTGCTAATGACTACAGTTCATCCATCATCTCAGGACAAAGTAAGCTTTAGAAATGTCCATGCCTATATCTGTACTACTATTTGCTAATAAAATAAAAAAGGAAATGGATATCCAGCAACTTATGCATGATTGGCTGAGTTTTGCACTACAAGATGTATTTATGCTTACCCAACCTATCCAGGTTGCTTCCCAGCAGGTTTAAATATAATTCCAATATTCGCTCAGATTCTGACTATTGCCACATTAAACCTGGAGTCAGTGACATGAACTGATCCAAATTGTCTATGTGTAAGAAGCCACATACTGATGGAATGCAGATACTCTTACCGAAAATCTAAGATGCCAGAAATACAGTTAGGTATATGACTTAAATGCCCACTTTTTAAACAGCTGGAAGTGATGTAAACTTAGATAATAACCATTCTACCTATGAACTATCCAAAAATTCTGAGGGTACGTGGTGGTTTCATATCCTCAGTAAGGTGTCTGAAAATGTCATGTCCCTGCCTGGGGACTCTTAAGTGTATCAGTTCAAATTTTAACCCTTTGTCCAGGGAAATGAATTTGTTCTCTTGAAAGCTGAGGACATCAATCACGAACATCTAAAAAATGGCAAGTAAATATTAAAGCCGCTATTCTCCTCTTTCCCACTTTGCTGATATATTTCTAAGAGGTGAAAGAAAGTTGCTGAGCAACAGAGTCTTCTCTGGCCAACTTCACAAGCATAACCATACCTATGTACATAACCATAAGCTCAGGATAGATAACTTCCTTTCTGTTTCACCTAGAAGAGAAAAGTTTCCTTGTAAAACTTTATGGAAATTGTCTGCTTTTGCTACTTTGCTACATGTAAACACAAGGTTCCATTCCTATATCAAGGGAGATTCTTCTAGTGGAAGGGGAATAGTGTTTCATATAAGAAGTCTTAAGCATGATACCATCTACAAAGTGGCCTATGCCTCTGACATCGTTAGTCGTCTTGAGAAAGATGCCATGGAGCTGATCTAGAATAACTTCATATCCAAAAAAATAAATTGATTTCAAAGCTAAACTAAGCTAGGCTATGGGGTTTAATTCATTGGCAAGCTCCCAAAAACATATCTTACATAGTTGGAGTTGCAAAGCACACAACAGCAAACCAATTCAAACAAATATTCAGAAGGCACAGAGAAGATATTCGGTGGAAACATTTTTCCTTTATATAATTTGAATAAGAAAACTAATTTATTAAGCAAAATGTTATCAGAATGGTTATAGAGGAATTTATTTTAGCCCAACTTCCCCAGTTGGGAACTTAATCGGTAGGTTGAATAAGTGGAAACACTAGATCTTCAGGAAGAAATTTTCAATGGTATAAATAGAAATTAGGCAGCCATTGACTTTCAATAAGATTTGAGTGTCTGTACTACTCTTTGTGCCTTTAAGAATCTCCCCTCACCCAGTGTAAGAGCAAACCACCTCAGATTCTCTTTCCATGCCTAGTTTATTTACCAAAAGAATATGGCCTATTTTAAAAGATATGACCAGGTTTCTAGGATGGAAAGAGTGTGAAAACTGGGGGAAAAGGGGTATAGACCAGAGTCTGCAGCCTTTGTTCCAGGAGTACTATTGGTAAAGTGCTATATTCCCCTCCTCCCTCCACGCCTTCATTTCACCAGGTTTTGAAATCTCAAATCATAATTCTTACATAGTAAAAGTACCATGATTGAGCTTTTCCCAGCCATATGGAATTGAAGTCAATTAACATTAACCACAAATTGTTAAATATTGTTTTTACTCAGATTGAAGCATTACTTCCCACCTCTCCAAAACAAAATATATATTTTTACTAGGGCTGTTGATTAATTGTCGCTAACTCATGTGATAAATGCAAAAAATTAATTGTGATTAAATAAATTAATTATGATTAATCACAGTTTTAGTTGCACTGTTAAACAATAGAATACCAACTGAAATTTACTAAATATTTTTGGATGTTTTTCTACATTTTCAAATACATTGATTTCAATTACAATGCAGAATACAAAGTGTACACTGCTTACTTTATATTATTTTTATTACAAATATTTACACTGTAAAAATGATAAAAGAAACAGTATTTTTCAACTCTCCTCATAACAAGCATAGTGCAATCTCTTTACCGTGAAAGTGCAACTTACAAACGTAGATTTTTTTTTGTTACATAACTACATGCAAAAACAAAACAATGCAACACTTTAGAGCTGAGAAGTCAAAGAATCATAAAATATCAGGATTGGAAGGGACCTCAGGATGTCATCTAGTTCAACTCCCTGCTCAAAGCAGGACCAACCCCACTAAATCATCCCAGCCAGGGCTTTGTCAACTCAGTTCATTCAGTCCTACTTCTCATTCAGACAATCACTAAGACAACCAAGTTTATTTACATTTACGGGATATAATGCTGCCTACTTCTTATTTACAATGTCACCAGAAAGTGAGAACAGGCATTCACATGGGACTTTGTAGCTGGCATTGCAAGGTATCCATGTGCCAAATATGCTAAACATCTGTGTGCCCCTTCATGCTTCAGGCACCATTCCAGAGGACATGCTTCCATGCTGATGATGCACGTTAAAAAAAACAATGTGATAATTAAATTTGTGACTCAACAACTTGAGGGAGAATTGTATGTCTCCGGCTCCATTTTATCCACATTCAGCCATATATTTCATGTTATAGTAATCTCAGGTGATGACTCAGCAAACATCCATTTTAAGAAAACTTTTGCTGCAGATTTGACAAAACACAAAGAAGGTACCAATGTGAGATTTCTAAAGATAGCTACAGCACTCAACCCAAAGTTTAAGAATCTGAAGTGCCTTCCAAAATCTAAGAGGGATGAGGTCTGGAGCATGCTTTCTGAAATCTTAAAAGAGCAACACTCTGATGCGGAAACTACGGAATCCGAACCACCAAAAAAGAAAATCAACCTTCTGCTGATGGCATTTGACTCAGATGATGAAAATGAACACAGGTTGGTCTGCACTGCTTTAGATTGTTATCAAGCAGAACCTGTCATCAGCATGGACGCATGTCTGGAATGGTGGTTGAAACATGAAGAGACATATGAATCTTTAGCACATCTGGCATGTAAATATCTTGCAAGGTCAGCTACAGCAATGCCATACAAACAGCTGTTCTCACTTTCTGGTGATGTGAACAAGAAGCAGGCAGCATTATCTTCTGCAAATGTAAACGAACTTGTTTGTCTGAAGGATTGTTTTTGAATGCAGTTATTTTTTGTACATAATTCTATATTTGTAAATTCAACTTTCATGATAAAGAGATTGCACTACAGCACTTGTATTAGGTGAATTGAAAAATGCTATTTCTTTAGTTTTTTACAGTGCAAATATTTGTAATAAAAATAAATATAAAGTAAGCACTGTATGTTTTGTATTCTGTGTTATAACTGAAATCAATATATTTGAAAATGTAGAAAACATTCCAAAATATTTAAATAAATGGTATTCTATTGATGTTTAACAGTGCAATTAATCATGATTAATTTATTTATTTTTAATTGCACTATCAATTTTTTAATCACATGACAGCCCTAATTATTACAATGATAATCATGATCAGACTTTTAGTCACCCTAAAACTCAACAATTGAAATTAATTATTTTAATAGAATCTATTGAAACATGCCTAGGGAAAAAGATTTGTTTAACTCTATGTTTATCATTTGTAAGGAATTCTCAAATTCTAAGCTATGAAAAATAAGTCTAACTTTCCTCTTTTCAGCCTTTAGCTTTACTCCTTCGCTTGCTTATTCTGTGACCCAGAGCCCAATGCAAAAAATAAATATTCTATTTAACACAAACAAATAATTTAAAATTAGAAAACTGAAGTGGAATCCCTTCTCTTTTCTCCTTTGTTTATGGAGAGGGGAAAAAGCAGTTTGAGTATAATTTTCAAAAGCATCTATACAATATAGGAACCTAAAGTTTGGTCTACATTTTAAACTTATATCAGCAAAAACACACCGTGGACTGACATAGGTATGCTGCCCAAACCCCCACTGTAGACACAGTTATGCCAACAGAAGAGTGCTTCTGTCGGTGTAGGTATTGGGAGGCATTTTGCCTGCATCTACACTGGGGGCTATGCTTACAAAAGCTATGTTTACACTATGAACCCAAAAATCTCATTTTCAAAAAGAACCAGATTTACAAAGGTATTTAGGCACCTAAAGATATAGGTAGTTGACTTACCAAAGTGTCTATTCTGCATCTTTTGTCATTGATTTTAAATGAAACGTAGACCTGGTCTACACTTAAAACCTAGATCAACTTAACTATGTCACTCAGGGTTGTGAAAAATGTTGTGCCATGAGCACTGTAGTTAGGTCAACCTAACCCTTGGTGTAGCTGGGGCTAGGCTGATGAAAGCATTCTTCTGTCAGCCGAGTTGCATTCTCCCACAAACGTCTGTTACCCATAGACAGAAAAACCCTTTCATCAATGTATGAAGTGTCTACACTATGCCACTGCAGCAGCTGTACTGTTAACATATCCTTAAACTCCTAAGTGCTTAGCTCAGTTTTGAAAATGTGACTTAGGCTAAGCCACATAGATGCTTTTATAAATTTCCCCCATAAATCCTAAATTAGATTCGTGATGTTATTCTGTTATCCCATCCCATCATCTCCCAAACACACACCTCCCCTTTCTGGCTCACATTTGTTTTCTTAATAAAAATCCTATTAAATGGATCTGGAAAAAACGTTTTGTTATAGATCCCTGAATTAGGTTAAATTCATTCTAAACTGCAGATCCTTTCAGACACTGGTTCACTAAAAAGTTTACAGATTATTCAAACTAGCACCTCCCATTCTTTTCTGCTTAATTCTGGGTGCCTAAATGGGAGATGAATGCTTTTGAAATTCTGGCCTTAGAGTTTCAAGCAAATCTGAGCATAATTTTGGGTGCTAGGAGGGATTTCCTCTTCCAGGTAGAAAACAGGTCAGATTTGCTGACTTTGCATGGTTTCATACCCATGCCAGCCAAAGCCACTTTCCATCCTTTCATTTGGAATTTTGGGCTCTTGAAATAAATTTGCTGGGTGTGAGCTCATGTGAATTGAAACCAAAAATAGTCAACAGTGCCTCCTGCTAACTGAAATTGCTGAGTTTCACACATAGCTGTATGCTTTTTGACCCTCCAGATCAGCATTTCCCCCCTTTCCTCTATTTTGACTCATGAATGTGTATTCTTTTAAAAGAAACCACTTAGATCCTAACCCTGTACTTGAGTGGAATTGATCCCTGTGCAAAAGGCCAGCAACAAGGCCTATTCACCACTTAAACCCTATATTTGATCTCAGCTATGTGTACTGTATCCCACACAGAGCTTACTGAAGTCAATAGGAGCCTCAAAATATGCATCTGAGAGCAGAATTTGTCCTTAAGTAGGGAGGTATGAGACTCAATCCTCTCAAATTGTTTTGATTTTGCAATCTTAATCCCCATTCAATTAGCATATAAGGCTGCAGGAGCAGAGGTCTATCTTTTGTCCAGAAAGAGCCATTCAGCATAGCAGTTTTGCAGTTTTATTGTTCATTTTTCCTTTGTCTAGATTCCATGTCCCTTTTACCTATGCTTTTCTACACTCATGTCTACACACTAATAATGTGGCTTGCCCTCAATTTATGCTACTTCTTTAAAAATGTGTAAAAATTGCATCCCATACAGCCACACATTTTCTAACAGTTCAGATAGAAGAAAAAAACTCTAGCAATGTATGTCGTTGAGTTACTATTTTTCTTACTCATAAAGTCATGAAGTGTTGCTCTTTACCTCTATACAGAGTACTTATTTTTATGGTATCTGTATCTATTTGGGCACATTACTATTACTTGTTTTTATTGTGAAGTCATAGTCTGCACACTAATTAATTTCTGATCTATATGTTAATCTTTGTGCTAAATCCACAGTTCCCATTTTAGCAGAGGCTTTTGTTAAAGTCCTGGACCTGCTGTTGCGTTCCCTGTTATATAATGATAGCTGTTTGGTTACTTGTCTTTTATAAACAGTACATTTTCTGATGCTAGAGCCATCCTGAAAATACAATACTTTTCAGTTCTCAATCTCAGCAAAGTACTGAGTATTTCAGCTCCTGTATCTAGAGACAGAGAAATAAATCCACAATATCTGCTATGAGATCATGGTGATTATTTTTCTCTTTATCAAAAGATCATGTCTCTAATTTTGTGGGGTAATATACAAAGCTATTTCCGGATGACACTATTTCCTCTGTACTCATTGGTAAGGTCCCTTGAGGAGGTGCATAAAGACCAAAAGCAGTTTAACTCAAAAGTCTGCTGTGCCAGAAGGCAAGAGAACAGGAAGGCCTATGCTAGGAAATTTTGCAGTCTCAGGCCACATGGAAGTGTCTGTTGCTCATTGTAGAGTATGGAATATGGAGAAGCTGATAGTGTGGGCAGATTCAATGCACTGTGCAGATTCACATATCCACAAACACACAGGAAATAAGCTGCATCCTTCCCAATATTCAGACCAATAGCAGAAGCTAACCATGACCTGGATGTGGGGGTATTTATTTTCATTCAGCACTAATAGGGGAAATGCTAAACCACAATGAGAAAAGCCGTTTTTGTGGCTTCTCTAGCTCAACTGGAAACAAGAATTACTCAGACATGTTGCAGAAAACCCTATTCTCACAAGTTTTTAAGTCTCGTTTTGCAGTCTTAGTAGATATGGATCATTCAAATGAGGCTTCAGTAAGTATGTCAACTTTTGATATTTGTCTGAACCAAGCTGAGCCTCCAGAACTTTCAATGTTCATCCATCACTAATATAACTTTGCCCCCTATCCTGGGTCAGAAAAGGAAACAGTTTTTAGGCCAGATCCTCAGCTAGTGAAATAAATGTGGCTCCATATAAATCAATGGAGCTACACCAGTATATACCAGCTAAGAAACTTGTTTTGTGGTGTTTTAAAATTCCAACAGTCCTCAAGGAAGGGAATGTGCATCAAGGAAAGATTTTTTTTATTGTTATTTTTATTTTTATAGTAGCTCAGTGTTGTTCAGTATAATTTACTTTAGAAGCCAAAAAAATAAACAAACAAACAAAAGGTCACATTTCAAGGCTCCAAGACTATATAGCACACGTATACAGTGATGCCAGACAGGAGGATCTAGTTTATTAATTTTCACATAAAACTGATAGAACAACACTTAACTCTTACAGTGGACAAGGACTGGGGACTCAAAATTCTGTTACTGGTTTCCTGGGTGGCCCTGGACTAGTCTTCCATTGACTTCAGCAGGCTTTGCATCAGTCCCTCATAGAGGATTTTTCATGTAATAAAATATTTCCCCTGTGTGTGGGTAGACAGTAGATACTCATATTTGAAAGCAGTAATGAACTTGTATTTGTTTACATTTATGCCCAACATAGTTTCTAGCACTTCTCTGTGAAATGCCTCCTTTGTAAATTATTCAGTGATCTATTGACGAAAAGTTCTACATAAGCACTAGATATTATTATTACATCCTAAATACATAAACACCCACTTTTTCCCTTCCCATTGCTTACTGAAGCTCATATATCGGTATGGAAACGTCTGTACTCCTAGTTTATAAAGGAAAAATGACACTTAGGTGCAAACAAGATTCTAAGCTAACTTTCCTATTTTATTACTTCAGGCTATAGCACTCAGTTTACAATAATATGATCTTAAAAGTTCTGTTTGTAATGTTTATCAGCTTCCTTAATGCATTCCAACTACCTGCTTAGGAATTCACCAGTACCTTAGGACGTCTGTTTTGTTTTTTCAGATAAGCTTATAATAAAAAATGTTAAACTTATCAGTGTTTTCCCCTCTGGTCTAACTCTTTATAAACTCTCAAGTGTGCAGTGCTCTGACGAATGCAGAATGTCATTGCAGCCTTTAGTCTCTAATTATTTTCATGCCTATCATTCCTGTTTCCTACATCAAATATAAAGAGTGGAATTACAAACAATGATGCATAGTTTCTCTTAATTTTAAAGGCACAAGACTATTCCATTTGAACTCTTTGACTATGTAGCTGAAGAATGTGCATATCATTTATGAGGGAACTCATCCATTCATCTCAGAGAGGAACACAGTTTCTCACAGTAAACACTACTTTTCGGACTTCTTAAGTTAGTCCATAGACAAAGACCGAAAAAAAAAAAAGCTAGCTCCAAAAATGCAGCTAACTGAGAGCTTTCCAGAATGTTATTTTATTAAGTTGTACCTAGGACTGGTAGATAAGGACATAGATAGCAAATGATCTTACTCCTATACTTCAATACAGAAGTACAGATCTTCAGTTGGTGTAAATGGCTGTAGTACAACTGAAATCAATGGAGCTGCATCCATTGACATCAGATAAGGATTTGTCCCAGATCCTTTAACTCAGAAATGGGTGAATTAGTTTGGAGGGGGAAAATAAGACACACCTCCACAGACAGCTAAACCCTTCAGATATTCTTGACCCAAACCCAGGAGGGAAAAGATGAAAGTGAAGTTCTATTCACATCAGCTCAGTTAAGTACTACAAATTACAGAGCCTGTGATGGTGCCCAAACTCTGCTGAAGTCAGTGCAAAGTCTCCCATTGACTTTAGAAGGCTTTGCATCAGGCCCTTGTGGAGGATTTTTCAAGTAGTAAAATATTTACTCAGGCCTGGTCTACACTACGCGTTTAAATCGATTTAAAGAGCGTTAAATCGATTTAACGCTGTACCCGTCCACACTACAACGCCCTTTATATCGATATAAAGGGCTCTTTAAATCGATTTCTGTACTCCACCCCGACGAGAG